>NC_142187.1:7432222-7740833 GCF_026936395.1 Plectropomus leopardus
GTCAGAGTGCTCTGTGAGTGATGTAATGCTATGAAGTCTATCGTTTGAATTGCCCCTACGCCTATTAGAGAAAATCGACTTCTGGGCCCATTATTTGATTATCTTGCAGGAAGTTTGGAGAAGGCCATTGGCATCATGTTATTGGAAGGGATCACATTTTTTACAAGTGGGCTGGTATTATACTGTTTCGATGCTTTTAAAAGCATGACCGAAAAGGCCCCATATCCTTGGAATATTTTTAGTAAAAACAAATGTCAACAAATGTACTGCTATTCATGATGATATATCGTGTTAACTACACCTGCAATTTTCTAATGTAATAATAATAAATAAAAATAAATGATTTAAAAAATATACATACTTTTACTCCTGCCATATACAACATGCAAACACCTCCCCTCCAACTCATTTATACCCTTTAATTAAAATATGTCAGGTTCCCATTTGCTATGAAAAGCACTTGAACACGTTCCTCAGGTCCCGTATCAAGGTAGGACCTAATACCTGGGCCTAATTAACACGCATTTAAAAATACTCATGATGCAAATTACCGTTAACATCAGAACAGGGGTGCACGGGGTGCAGGCTGGGGGCAAACTACAAGACGAGATAATTCGACTAATGCATATTTATCTCATGCTAATTGGCGTGCACAGCTAAAGAAAAGCGTGCACTTAATTAATTGACATGGAGGGGGGTGGAAATGAATGGGAGGCACTCAATCTGGAGAGAGGGAGACAACAACAGGGAGAGGGGCGGGGGGGAGGTAGAGGTGCGGGCGAAAACAAGTTTGGTTAAAGCATTTTGAGATTTTTTCTTCAATAAATTACTCCATTTTGAAAAAAAGCTGAGTGTGTCTATTTTATAGGTGCATTTGTATTAGAAAAAAAAAAAAAAAAAAAAAGAATCAGAGGTATGCTTAACAAATCTGTTCATCATGAGCATCATGTGTGGAAAGAAAAGTTGAATCAACACACAATTACTTCAACTTTTCTTCTCATATTCAGTCAGCTTTAAAATTTAAGACAGCCCAGAAACTAACCTTTTTTATTATTTCTTTTTTTTAAGTTAAAACAGATGGTTTATTTTTACAATGTAGGAATGTCACAGAAATATAAAGTAATAGAACGCCACAAAACACAATAAGGACGTGCAAAGAATAATAAAGATAATGCATATTTAGTTCTTTATATCCCAAATTTTATTAAATAAATGGGAAAATGTTGTAGCAAAGCTATGGCTGAAATCAATTTTGGCTAATTTGGCATTAAAAGCATTGGCCGTGTATTTTCCTAACGAGTGGGACATGGTGGATTTCCTAAACTGGCCCTTAACGTCTGTCCCAGTTAGTCACTCTGTGTGTCCCCTAATGCCAGATTTCAGAGTGTTTTGTTAACAAAATAGCTGTGTCTGTCCAGCTTGCCCCGTGTAATTTGGTTTGTGTAGTTGGCCCGATGTTATAGGGGCCCTCACACACACACACACACACACACACACAGACTCTCTCACACACACACTCCCTCCCTGTATCTCTCATTCATTTGTTTACGGTCTTCGCTCTTTTTAAGCAGAGTGATAGGACGCGGAACCTTTCACGCCTGCCTCCATCTCCTCCCTCCCCTCTCTGCTCCGCCCGCTCCGGAGGAGAATTAAAACAGAAATGTTTTTGAACACACACACACACACACACACACATACACACACACACACACATACACACACATACACACACACACACACACACACACTCATCCATTTCAAGCCACAGATGGTCTTTTGAATGGAGCGGGGGTTCCCTTGTTGTGTATGTGTGTATGAATGTGGGAGTTTACCCTCGCTTTTAGCCGCCTCCTCCTCCTCCTCCTCCTCCTCTGTGCCCAGGCAGCCGTTTTGCTCTTTCTCTCTTTGTGCCTCCCAACTTTCTCTTTTGGAAACATCTTTTGTGTCGAACCCACAGCCATTGACTAACTCTGCCTTCTGCTCATCTCTCCGCGTTTTAACCTCACACACCACGTACCGAATGTGTGTGTGTTTCAGAGAAAGAAACGCAAATATAGACCTAGGTAGAGTAATCTTGTCATAAATCTTTAGAAAAATGCTATGAAGTTCACAGAAACACTGTAAACTTGAACACAAAAATCATCGAACCAACTGCTTTTATTCCATAAAACACAATGCGTTAACTGTTTGTACTTGGAAAGTGAAGAGGATCATTTATATATGAAGAACTACATTGGCAACCACTTCAGCAGCTTCTTATCCTTTGTTATGTTGCACACTATACACACTGGCAACATGCGAGATATGATATTTGCATTCAGCTTAGATAATGTGCCCACTTGTTGACATTTTCAGTGATATGTACAGTGTGTTTGCGTGTATGTGTGTGAGGGATTATCATACAGTGGCACAATGTTCTCATTGTATTTTCATCTTGAGGCCCGTGGAGAATCAGGCATTAAGGCAAACACATGCCCACTCAAATTAGTCAGGGTAACACTCCGATAAAGAGGACGGGGGGGAAAAAATAATCATTGCTACTGTGTGTCAAATTATAAAATTTGACCACCTGTTTCTCACACACACTGGCACATATATGGACATCACATGTAAGATCTCTCTGCTTGTATGAATAGCGGCAGCGGAGCTAGCAGCTGTCCTACTTGGTGGTCCCAGTTATGTTTTACTCGTATGTAAAATGAAACCCAATCATATTTGGTGTATAGCTGTGTTTTATAGCGTCATTTTAAGTGTCTGCATTCTTTTTTGGACATGGGGGGTAAGGTTTCACACATGCGGCTGCTTCCGTCTTTTTAGCAGTGCATAGTTAAAGGGCCACTTTGTAACAGAGCTAAAGGGAAAGAGCACGACCACGGCAAATAGGATGTTATTGCTTTTCTCTGTGTGACTGACTAATTTATCTCCGCTCTCTGTTCGCTCATCCTCTCCTCTCCCTAGGTGGCTTTGGTAATAAACACACTAGCTGTCTGTCTGTCTTGCCGTCTTGGCAGGTTGAGGCCTACTTAACCAGGCGAAACCGCTGCTCTTTTCTAAGTCCCTTTGAATGCCTCCCTTTGTCGGCGACACGCTACCATGTTAATGTCATGTACCGTAGAAATTGCTCTGGCTATGGCTATTAGCTTCGGCGCTAAAGTACAGAGAGTGACGGAGAGAGAAAGAGCAAGAGAGGCTGCCACAAAACCCAGCCGGCTTCAAATGCACACCATAATTGCATTGCTGTGAAGAGGGTTAGCCCTTTCCTCCCTCCCCTCTCTCTTTCTCTCTCTCTCTCTCTCTCTCTCTTCTCGTCTCTCCATATCTTTTCTTTGACACCCCCCTCCACCACCACCTCTGTCTTTCTCTCCCTTTTTGTGTGTGCGATTTGTCCCTTAAGCCGGCGTAACGTCTCGGCCGAGGCCGCAGAATGTGGAGAGCAAATTGGAGGCAGAGCGTGAACAATGGAACATGCATCGCTGCTGGGGCATTCTTCTTCTTTACTGGGAACTGTGGGAGGGGAAGAGGCAGAGAAAGTCATTTTGTAAGGAAACTCCAGTGCCATAGACATCCAGATGTAGACAGTGAGTGTGCAATGAAGGGTCTTTATATTGGATATCCACTAGTAGTTTGAAAGTTTGGGACTTATTGCTGACTTACTTTAACCCATTTTATTGGATTAAAAATAAATGTAGTTTTGGGAAAATGAGAAGAAAATATATAATGGTATGGAAAACGTAAAAACAGAAAGCATAGGATTTTAAAAAGGCTGAGGAAGAACTAGGGGTTTGGATTTCAAAGTTTGGACATCATTATTTTTCTTTTATTATAGGGTTTTATGTTGCCTGTTGTGCTATCGCCGATCGCTCCTTTTGTCCCCCTGAGGGGTAGACAACCCGAGAGAAGTTATAGGCCACACAACACAGATCTGTGGGTTTTTTTGTATGGACTTCATATGAATGTTTGTATGTAAGTTTGGTTCCTCTGAAGTCAGATCACAGGAGGGAGAGCACAACTGACAGGAGGAGATGAGAAGAAACAAGATGACAGGGTAGAGGATATAAATATGGAATATGTACAATGAGGAGCGCTGACAAGAAGAAATGACAGCGGGGAAGCAGAGCACAGAACAGAGCTGAGGAGAACACAAGAAGTCGAAAAAATGAGGAGACTGGGGGAAACAAAAGCAGGACCAAATAGAAAAGAGCAGAGCAGAGCAGGTCAGAAGAACACAGGACAGGATAAACTACCTAATATTATCTTCAGCAGTCAACATTTGCTAGCTTGGCTTCAGCCATACCTTCGCATAGAGGCCTTTGAAGCCAAAGACTCAAAAGCGGACAGAAGCAAAAAGCAGGGGGAAAAAAAGCAGCAGATGAGAAAAGAAGTCAAACACACAGAGGCGAAGAGAAGCAGAACAGCTTGTCTTCAGCGGTGAATAGCAGCGTGTATCATTCACATTGAGTCAACAGATTATCGACAGAGGAAGCTTAGCTATTCCTGGCCTCTCTCGTTTGATGTTTTGGGAGGCCTAATTTGATTTTTCACCTCCCATTGTTTCAGCGCTGTGTGCCCCTAATCCACTTTAAAGTGGAGACAGCTTTCATCCTTTCCTCTTTCCTCTTTCTCTCACTGTGGCTGCATCCCTTTCTTTTGTTGCTCTCTGCTCGTCCGCCAGTGCTCCACAGGCGCACGGACATTCCCGAACATTAAGGAATAAGTTTCCCAATGTCTTTGAGGAAACTTTTAGTATTTAACAAGCAACATTTAAAAAGAAAATAAAAGTTTTATCACTCTACCATTACTACTTTTTAAGTTTGTTCACATGTTGTAAAACTCCTCAGTTGCTAGATGTTAGCATAAGATGCTACTTTGGTTACTTCGGCTTAAACTGACTCTGAGGTTTTAAGCAGCTTTAGATAGATATTATTTCAACATATTCAGCAAAATTTCAAGCCCCTGTCACTGTATCAAATATAAAATGTTTTAGCCCGCAAGCTAACTTAAATGATGTTACATTTTGTCTTTGTATGTCTGTCTCTCAACTTCTTGAGCAGAATGCATTGTCTTGAGTTGATTTTTGTTTAGTTTTGCAAGTATTACATCTTGATTAAATCCTTTAATGGTGAATTGTTGTTGACTAGTGGACAAAATATTAGTAACAAATGATCTGGGTTATTATAAGTTGCTCTAGGGAAATTATGCTGCCTTGTTGAGAAAAAAACATCCAACATAGCAACAGCACTTAATTTGTCATTCCTTCTTGTTTTTCAACTTTTGTTTTTGTCCTGTGTACTTTGCGTTATCACATCCCACATCTCTTTCTTCTCATGCTGTGCTGAGAAAAAGAAAAAAGAATATATATATATATATATATATATATATATCAAGCCCTGTGTTTATCTCAGTCTAACTTCCCCAGAGTTGAAGTGCTCCAACAGTTCTTGATAGTAATAAAAGCCTTCAGGGTTGGAGGAGTTTCGTTTTGGCCTTAAAGCGCTCCCCTCCACCAAGCCACCCCATCCCATTCTCTGCTGCAGGCTGTATTAACCCTGAAGAAAAGCCTCTGGAGAAGCACAAGAATGGTTGGAGAAAAGAAGAGGTGGAAATTGTCACCACAGAGAGACCCCCACACCCCACCTTCCCCTCCTTTTTCCCCCTCAGTGAAAACAGCGAAATGACCAGCCCCTTGGCTCGGTGACTGCGCTCAGCTTGCTATAAGGGAGCTTAATGCACCCAACCCTCCACCCCATTGTCAACCCCCTTCCGACCCCAAGCTACCCCTTAAAAAGACCTAGTACCCCCACACTACCAGCACACACATACACATTACCAATGCACACACACAAAACACCAGCCGTGAAAAGAGCCACACACATCAACTCCTTTTGTGTCGGCTTCTTCTCCAAACCATTGACTGACTGACTCACTGCTGCTGCATTTACACCCTCCTCCATCAATTTTGCACCATCCATCCAGCCTTTCTCTACACTCTCCATCCATCCGTCCTCCTCTTCCTCCTCTGCGTGTCCTCTTCCCCTCCCAAAGTGGCTGGGAAGCCCCGCTAGAGAGGTAAAATAAAAAAAGGATGGGGGTGAATAAAGACGGACAGACTGTCAGTGCATATGTTGGGTGGGTGACTCCACTCCTCTATATTTAAAGAACCATCTGTGATAGTTTTTATTCAAACAGCCAGCATAAATAGAAAGTTAAGAGAGCTCCTTTTGTCCCCTCTTCCTTTCTCTTGAAGTTCTCTCTTGTAATTTACATTTCTCTCAGCATTTTTAACTGCTAATTTATCAACATATGGAAATGCAATTTCAGAAAGCAAACAATATGCTTTCTCACAAAAAAAATTAAGGAATAACATAACCAATTTCAAAATGTAATACGTTTAGGTTATAGCATAAATGTACACTCCAATATCTGTTTTTGTACTGCCTGTGTGTGTGTGTGTGTGTGTGTGTGTGTGTGTGTGTGTGTGTGTGTGTGTGTGTGTGAATGTGTGTGTGCGCCCGTGTGTGTGATGGATTAGCTCTGTGAGGGGCTCAGCGGTACACTGATATCTTTGCTCAGCGCTCACAGCATGATACACCAGATACTGGCACGTGCTCTGTCTCACACACACATACACACACACATATGAGCAGGGATTTGGTGTCCAGCAGCGTGTAGACAACCCAGTGGTGAGCTGTCACTCTGTGTGTGTGTGTGTTTGTGAGAAGCCTTGTTCTTCTAACAGTCCTCTAATCCTTCTAGAGTGGCCCTGATAGGCCTAATGACACACATTGGGACACTACAGGGTGCTGCACCTGTATGTGTACGCGTCTGTGAGTGTTGGAGCTGTTACCACTCGCTGTGACACTTAAACATGATACTTTTTCATCCCTCTCTTATTTTTTCTTGAAGTTAAGCCTCTCTCCTTACAGCATTAAAAGTTATATTTCATGGAATTTTACTCTTTTTTGTTATGACCAAAGAGCAATTTGCTGCTGCATATAAAAGTTTTTGTTACATAACTTAGAAAGAGCTGCGTTTATAAATGTCAAATGTGACTTTTTCTCGGACACTCCAACACCCACAGAATGGTTTGGGCACCTAATTAAATCTTCCAGTGACCTCGGTTTGGGTCCTGCTCCGGCTGTTGAAACACTTCAGAGAGCGGGGAAGTGTCGGCTCCTGGCACAGCAGCAGCGACGTGTTGGTCACTCTGCCAGCACCAGCAACGCTCCCGTTCCCAGTCAGAGCTGCTGCAAAGCAGACAAAGAAAGTGGTGTTTTATTTTGCGTGTGTAAGGGTGACATCACCCCACAGAGAGTGGTGATCCTCCTCACTCAGCTCAGAGTTCGGAAATGAGCGTCTAGTCCAACCTTTCAGTCAAATATGTTCTTTTTTTTCAAAACATTATAATCAGTTAAAGGTTTTAAGTATATTTTTTGTACTATATCTTTTTTAGATATTAACATTAGCATTACTTGTTCATATGATGTTTGTTTTTTAGCAACCAATTGACAGTTCTGTCCAGGCAACTGACTGCATGAGCAGTGCACGATGGCTATCAAGCTGAGCTGCCGCGGCTTGCATGCCTATGATGTTTACACAGACATCGTTGTTGCTGCAGCACTGCTACAAAGCTGTAGTAAAAAGTGTTGCAGAGTCAATATGATTATCAAAACACAATTTCTGTAATCTATTTTTTCTGAAACCGCGTGCATCACATGGAAAAAATAGACTCCTGAAGCTGAGCAGCAGCCATGCTGCACCTGAGCAGCGCTGCAAACACAAGCAATGTGGCCTAGTGTTACAAGGTGTATTTACCATAATGGTCACTTAGCAACTGTAGAAAACAGGCTGACACACACACACACACCACTTAAGGAACTCTTTAAAACAGAGGCCACTAACACACACTGTCTATCTCCGTAGGAAACAGACTACTTAGACTCATAAACTAAGAGCTACCTGTTAACTAAAACAGGTGGTTTAACTACTGTCTAGCCCCTGGCTACCAGGCTAATGGCTTCCTGTACAACACACACACACACACACACACACACACACACACACACACACACACACACACACACAGTCTGACTCTGTGTAAACACACGTCCTGACCCACAGGAAATGTGTATATCTCCCTCAATGACAGGTCCCAACATATAACACCGGCAGAGTGTGTGAAACGCAGTGCACTTCACCCCCTGCTCTCCATACTTTAATGGCCATTTCCTTTTCAATCCAATGCACACAGTTCAAACATCGCTGAGGTACCTGTGCTGCTGTCAGTGGAAAGAGACGAGGGGAAAAACAGTAAAAGGAAATAAGAAGAGGAGGAAAATTGTAGGTAGAAAGGTAGAAAATGAAAAGTGAACTCAACAAGCACTTCTGTCTGTCTGTATCAGTCGACCTCGCTCATCTTTTTATGTGAAATAAAAAACGGAGAGAAGCAGAAGGAGACAGAAACAATGGATCTGAGTGCCTTGCTGTTTCTGGCTCTTAATTTGGACAGGAAGAAACTTTCTCTCTTTTTTGTACCTCTAACATCCATTTGCCTCTGTCTAAAAAAATTACATGTGAAGAAAGGAGGAAAAGATAAAACAGCGCATATAACAATCTGTGTGCCTTGTGTGTGTGTGTGTGCGTGCGTGTGTGTGTGTGATGGGAGCAAAGTGAGGTTAGATTATAGGGTCTGGTCTCTGAGAGGGAGGTGGAGGGAGGCGCAGGGGGGTGGTGGCACAGGGACAGCTAGTGACATGATGGGACTCCTAATGGTCATAATTGGCGGTGGCTTTGACAGCAACTATATGATAGCTGCACAATATACACAACTCTGACTCTGTGTGTGTGTGTATGTGTGTGTGTGTGTGTGTGTGTGTGTGTGTGTGTGTGTGTTTCTTTAAGAAGAAATTTACACAAAATTGCAGCAAGATTGTTGAACCGCTTGTTTGCAACCGCCGCCTGTTTCTCTCTGTTTCTTTGTGTGTCCATGTGTATGCGTGTGTGTGTGTGTGTGTGTGTGTGCGTGTGTGTGTGTCAGATATAAATATTATATAAACACAGTTGAGTTGGCTCCTGACAGGTGTAAAAGGTAGCAGTTAAGCTTGCTCCCCTCCTACCTGTTTTTGCTCTTTTTAATGCTGCTTAAACACACACACACCAATGACAGCACTGCCGTTTTCAAAAAGCAGTAGCTGCCTATTATTGTGAGTTCTTCAAAATGGAAATTAAACCTTCAGCTGCTCATCTATCCATCTATCTCTCCATGGTAGTTTCTATCCGTATGTCACCTATTTCACACATTTACATCTCCATTTTTAAAATACCTTATTTGAGTTGATTATCAGCTGTAATTGAAAAATGTACTGTAGTTTCATAATTTCTGTCTTTTCAAGTTGATCTGTTGAATTATGCAACTTTGATAGTAAATATAACAGTGTGATGTAAGTAAAAAAGACAATAGTATAATTATTAAGTTCCTCAAGGATATCGCTGGTGTTTTTTTTGGATTGTTGAAGCCTGAAATGCCTGATCTTATGGCAGCTTTTCTTAAGAAACAATGCAATGTATATATTCTTTCTTTCTTTCTTTCTTTCTTTCTTTCTTTCTTTCTTTCTTTTTGCAATGAAATTGCTGTCTGCAAGTGAAAATGACACAAAGAATTACGATGCATCAATAAACCAATATGCTGCATGCAGCTCTACAATGAAATGAGATTTTATTCATTTTAAATTGTCACATTTGCATTCAAATTGCGCTGATCGGACAAAAAGGCAAGATTGCACATATATAACGGGGAGTGGCTAAATTTGCCTCAATTGATGCAATCACAACAGCACAATATTGCAATATCATGGAGGCGCTGATTATTGGACAACAGTAATTCTGATTTTTTCTTTACAAACCCAAAGAATCTACAGATAAAAACAGTGAAACATGTCAGTCAAATAGATAAGACAAAATAAATTCCTTCATACTCACAGATGTACTTTTTTAGGCCTAACAAAGGTCTGTGACTGAAATGTAATGTTGTCTCTCACCTAAAATTAATGTCACATCCCCAACAGAGTGACTAAAGTGATATTTATTCATAGCTACTTTGTTTTCTTTTTCATCAGACTGTGATTGCCTTAATAGTAAACAGCAGGTCAGCAGAGCTTAAAACAGAGTGACAATTCAAACTATCTGGCTTTTTTAAAAATTTTTGGTGCATTTGCAAGACTGAACAGCGACAGAGTGCAGGGCCTGGATAGATAGACGGAGCGAGAGAGAGCCTGCAATCAAAACAGCAGACGATCTCTTGCACCTGAATGAGCAGCAGCGCTGTGTCTGTGTGTGTGTGAGCCAAAACGCTCCCTCTGATCTTGGTTCAAAGGCAGCAGGGAAGAGGCTCAAAGCATTCTGGGTCCAGGGGAGAGATGGAGGGAAGGAGGTAAAAGAAGGAATGGGGAATGACAAAAAAAAATAGGAAGTCAAGGAGAGTTTGAGATAAATGCGGCAAAGACTCCCCAGGGCTGGCAAATCATTTAGAGCACAGAGGGATATGTAGGTTCCAAAGACTCTTTTTGATAATATCTCATATCTCAAATTTCGTCATGTTTTGGTGCATTTGACCTCTGATGCCTTTTTTTGCGAGCACAGTTGTTTTATAGTCTTGAGATCATTCTAAAATCTTGATGAGATTAGTTTAAAATGATATTTAGAGGAGGAAATCTGTTTTCCAAGATTTTAAATATATTGGGGATAAGTGTGGCCTTGAGTCTACAGCTCGGATCCAAGACATTTAGAAATGGTGAAATAAAGCTAGACTTTGTTTGTGTACTCCCTCAAAACAATGTTTTCTCCTCTGCGAGATCTAAATTTAAAGTAATCTTAAAAAAGACACTCAAAGGAGCATTAGTGGATGAAGAATTAGTGCCATTCAGAGTCAATGGGGTTAAGATAAGCTGTGGTACTTGATACTATTCGAGTGAAAAACCCCTGAAAGTTAAGGCCTTAAGTTCAGAAACAGTGCTGTTACCCCACTGTGGGGGTGTGTGTGTGTGCGCGTGTGTGTGTGTGTGTGTGTGTGTGTGTGTGTGTGTGTGTGTGTGTGTGTGTGTGTGTGTGTGTGTGTGTGTGTGTGCGCACGCACGAGCGAGAGGAAGAGTCTGATGGTCTTAACAGTAAAACTAATAGTGGATGACTGCCTTAGCTGGAGGCTCACTTCTCTGTGAAGTTTCCAGCTGCTTTCAAAAGACACGCACAGCACACACAGAAAACTTAACACACACGGCGATATGGACACGCACACACTTTTTGGAAAGTCAGACATAAAGCTATAGAGGTTGGATTTAAAAAAAAGCGGAACAGGAAAAAGACAATTTCATGTGGCGGGATGGCGTGATATAAATCTTTTTTTTTGTCTCATCGATGTGAGTCATCTTCGCTTTCAGAGATCTCTGGGGTTCGTTATGATGGATGCAGGAGAGAGAGAGACACAAGGGAAAACAATTTCGGGAAATTTACGCCTTAGTTTGCTGCAGTTTGTAGAGTATTGCGATGTTTTATGGCACGCTGTCCGAGTCCATTTCCTCTCATTTTATTTCATTTAGCGTTATAGTTTTTTTTAGTCGTAGTTTATTTTGAAAAGGAACTCACCATCAAATACTGTGTCACTCATGTCTGTTTAGGTCTCTCTGTGTTGTTTGTCTCGGTCATAAAGTTGGAGCTGTAAAGGTTAAATGCACAGTTGGACACTAAAATATGCAGACGGTCCTTAGGTGTGTGTGTGTGTGTGTGTGTGTGTGTGTCCCACCCCTAAACAATGATGGTCAAGGTTTTTGTCTGGCTGGGTGTGGGTGGCTGGACAGCAGTCTACTCTACCTTCCCCCTGTGCCTGCGCACACACACACACACACACACACACACACACACGGACAGAAAGACACATGGACAGGTTCGCTCTGTTTTTGTGAGGAGGAAGGTGTCACGGGTCAGCGGTAAAAGGCCAGGCCTGCTTTTTCATTGGTCGACCTCTACTTCCTACTTCCTGGATGACCCGGCACCATCTGGGGAAGTGATTGGTTGAGAAGAAGAAGCCTCTTGAGTAAGGTTGAGCGGGGTTGCCGCGGGTTACCCCTCTGAGGCCTGTCACTCAAATGAGTCGTAGAGCCGCTGCTAATGATCAAACCAGCCTAGTCACGAACATTTTCACCTTCTTGCATTTCAAAGGTTTCAATCCATCCGCAGGATTTTGAAGGGAAGGAAGCATGGGTGAAAAAGAAAATGTTAAAGAAAATTACATATAAATAAAAAGTAATTGAAACAGAAAATAAGGAGAAGAGGGGAGATAAGAATGGGAGAGGAAGAGAGAAGTGCAGGGGAGGAGAAAACAGAAGAGGAAAAGGGGGAGAGAGAGGGAAGAGACAGCAAACAAAAGTGAGACAAAAGAGAGAAAATAGGATAGGAGAAAAAAAGGAAAAAAGAGGGAATCGAAACAAGAAAGGGAAGGGAAAGAGGACAAAAGGACAGAAAAGAGGAAAAGAGATAAAATGAAGATGAGACAAAGGAGGGAAAGAGAGGGAAGGATGGCAGTAAACAGGAGAGGAAAGGAAATGGGGACACAAGAGAAGAACAGATGAAATAAAAATAAGAAAGGGAGGAGAGAGGGAGAGGAGAACAGAAAAATAGGAGAAGAAAGGAAAAGAAAATGTAAGATAGGACAGGATGGATGAAAGGAGAGGAAAGGAAGTAAATGAGGGCACGGGAGGTGAAGAGATGGCATAAATAAAGGCGAGAAAGAGAAAAAAAGATGTAATGAGAGATGGGAATTAGGAGAGGAAAGGAATAGAGAAGAGAAGGTTGCAGAGGCAACGAGAGGAGGAGAGATCAAATAAAGAAAGATGAAAAAGAAAGGGAAGGACAGGAGATGAGAAATAGGAGTGGAAAGGACAATAGGACAGGTTAGGAGTTGAATGAGAATAAAGAGAGGACAGAAGGAGAGGAAAGAAAAAATCAGGAGAGGAAAGGAAATGAGGACATGAGAGTGGAAGAGGTGACATGAAGACAGGAGAGAGGAGGTAAATAGGGAAGGAGAGAACACAAGAAAGGAGAGGAAATGAACTGATGGAAGAAGAGACCACAGGATGAGAAGAAATTAAAGAGGAGAGGATGTGTTTCCTTAATATCTACACAGTATATTCATTTTCCCCCTCTATCTATACCAATCTCCCTTCCCTGTTTTCTCCCTTCTCCTACATCTCCTACATTCCCACATGCCTCCTTCCTTCCCTCCTTCCTTTGTCCTCACCTCTTTTCACCCCTTCCTCCCTCCTCTCTGTCTTTACACTCCTCTACCTCCTTCCTCTGCCCTTCTCTCCCGGTCTCTCCTGTTTATGAAGGTAAATTTATAGGTCTACCAGGAGCTGTTAGCTGGAGGTGGCCTCCGCTGCTCAAACCACAACAAGGCTTCACCCTCCACATGGAACAGAAACAGCATAGTGGGCATACTGGGTTATTTCCATCAGCACACATTACACAAGATGGTACACTCACACCTCCCATTATCTACTAATGAGCATCCCTGTTTTCTTCCTGCTTTCCCCTTCAGATCCTGCCTCGCTCCATCGTGTTTTTGATGAGTGGCCGGGTGTTTTTTTTCTTCTTCTTCTTCTTCTTCTTACTTTATATTGCTCCATCTAGCATTTGTTTTTTATTGGTCTACAAGGAGCAGTTAGCCAGTGGTGGGCTCCATGTCTCAACCAGCACATGTGTTGTACTGTTTTTCACACACTGCTGTTATAAGTAAGCTCACTCAGTACATAGTTGTATCATTTATGTAGTGTGTCCTCCCTGCTGTGCATTTGTCTTGTCTGAAACACTCTTCCTAGACGTTATATAAACTGGAACATATAATGTATAGAAAGATGTCAGAATAAAAGACATGAGAACACAAGATGATGATTTATTTTCAAATTATGTTGGTCCTTCACTTCTTTTTGTGCCTTTTTGTAATGCAGAAAATGGTGTGTCACACAGTCACAGGCATAAACCCTCTACTTGACTCACATCATCAGAGAGAGTTCCTATCATAACAAAAGGCTGCTCACTCTTTGGTGGTCTGATCCTCTTCCTACGTTAGACACTCAATTAGACACAGAATGGAGCAGGCTTACTGGATAATGGAAAGTAAAACTGGTCATTCACACACAGGGACACGATTTCATAGACTCCAGCAAATATATATATTCTTTATCTGATAATTTATAAAAGTCACTGAAGTGGTTTGATTATTCATCATTTTTTCAATGACACGTTATTACTGAAACCAGGAGATTTAACCTCAAACATACAATAGAAAATAAGTGGACTGATTTTGAAAATCATAATAAAAGAATTCATTAAAAAAAATAAATATTTATGTCTACAAACATTGTAAAACAAAAGTACATGTCATTTAGTCTATGTTTCAGTGATGACTTGAAATGTTGATTTATTTTCATTGTTTTTACCATCATTTTTGTCAGTAATAATGACATTCTGAGATCTGGAAACTCGACAACGTAGCTGAAAAGATGGGGCAAGAAACGAGAAATCAGAGGATCTCGCAGGTGTTTGAAAACAAAAACAAGGTTATCCAAACTTAGTTGGCTTAGACAATGAAGGTGGCGGGTAAAATAATTACCCAAACTGTATGTTGGAAGCATCCTTCTTACTTTACTAAAGTTTTACTGTGTTTTTCACCATCTGACTTCACTGTGGGGATGTTATTGTTTTTTTCAGATTTCTCAGCGATATTTAAGGGATTTCCAAAAATTATATAACTGTAACAATGGCCAACATAAAAATAAGATCCAATTTGTGCTAAACCAGAATAATCATTTGATAGCAGGATAAGACAAGTTAGAGGTTTTTTTTTCTCAATCTTGAGTTTAACTGACAGTAAAATTATCTGTTTGTAACTTTTATGGGCGTCTAATGAAGAGTGAAAGCAAAAAAAATGAAAATGTGTTTTCTTTTCTTCTTCTGGTTTAACATTTTGAATTTGACATGTTTTGTTGTAAACAACAGTGTTTCTAATTGTCTTTCTCTCCCTTTCTCTGTTGCCATGTGCTGCCTGCTTCACCTTGTTCATCTCATCAACTCAGGTAAGTAAGATCTCTCTCTCTCACACACACACAGACACACACATATTCAAACACAACCTGAAGACACCCGATGGTGAGCTCACAGGAGAGCGAGAGCGTGGTGATGGAAAGGATACAGGGGGATGGAGAGGAGGGGGGCGGTGGGTTTAGGGGTAAAGTGGGGGTTCAGACTTTTATGAAGTCACGATGAGAAATGGCTTCGACTTGTGTGGCTGGCTGTTAAAACGGTCCCGAGCCATTCAGCAGAGCAGGGTTACAGAGTATCAGTCAGCCACTGCTGAATGGCAAATCAGCTAGCCTCACACTCACCCCTAATGATAATGGCTCTTAGCAGACGCACACACACACACACACACACACACACATACAAATCTCATTCACAGGTTAAGCTCATGTTGTTATTCAGAGTGACTTAACATGAGCGCCTCAGTAGCTCCAATTAGTGGATCACAAACATCAGACGCAGGGAAAAATAAGGAATCTTGCTGTCCAAGTACATCACTGTGACCACTAACCACACATTTCTCTTTTTTCTCTTTTTGACTTTGGCTACTTTTTTTCTTTAAATTACCAAGCTCTTAGCTTCACTCATACACACACACAACACACACAGTAGTGATAATTCCTGTGGGTGGCAGTAGTCATGTCAGAGGTTTTTACTGATCGCTTGTCGTCTGCTGGGACCAAGGTGACATTTCCTCTTACGACCCTAAATGTGAAACATAGTGCTTGTCTATCTGCAAGCGTGTGTGTGTGTGTGTGTGTGTGTGTGTGTGTGTGCGTGTACCTCTTTAGATAATGAGGGGTCTATATGCAGGGTTGGCAGCATATTAAAAATGTAACAGAAGGTTGGAAATGGTGGACAGAGGTGGCTTGTCAGACACACAAACAGAGGCACACACTCCGAGTTCTTTCTTTTTCTTTCTTTCTTTCTTTCTTTCTTTCTTTCTTTCTTTCTTTCTTTCTTTCTTTCTCAGCCTGCTCCCTCCTTCTCTGTCCCAATTGTTTTGTCTTCGTCCCAGACAGACAGGTGTTTGGCTGGTCCAGCACAGTAATTAGCAACACACACACACACACACACACACACACACACACACACACACACATACTTGCACATTTTATGAAGGAGGGAGGAGGAAGTGTGCATCTGTGTGTGTTAGGGGGGAAGTAGATAGGCTGGTGGCCACCCTCCCATTCCTCCAGCATGTCCGGAGACACACACAGACAAACACACACATAAACCAAAGTTGCTGCCATCTGTAGCATCCCTCTCACTGAATGGTTGTACAGTTGTACACTTTTTCTGAACTTCAAACCCCAAAAATGAACTTCAGGTTTATCTTAATGTGCAGTAGCTTTCCTGCAACAATCACTTAAATAGTGGTGGTCAAACATTTTGCTGATTCAAGAGATATTTTAAGCTCTCAGCATGGATAAAAATGTTCATTCCCAGTGGTTTTCCAGCAGACCTTGGTGGACTGTTATTTGGTTGCTAGGATGACTTCACAGATATTCCCCAGCTGTGGCCATGCAGGACACACACACACACACACACACATGCACACATGCACACATGCACACTACTAGGCAGTTAGTACCACTCAGTAGAGGTTCCCACCCTCTCTTATCCTCAAAAGATGCCCACGGTAAAGACCCCAATCTATCTCTCTTTGTTTTTCCATTCTTTGCTCCTCTTTCTCTCTTCTTCTCTCAGTCTCTTCTCTCTTTCCTTGCCTCGAGCCTTTTATCACCTCTGTCTTTATTCTCTCATTTTCTCTTTACCTCTGCCAAGATTGATTTCCCTTCTCACTATCTCACACAGCCCTCTCCTGTGCTCTCCAATACAGTCAACGTAGCTCGCTAGTATGCACACACACACACACACACACACACACACACACACACACACACACACACACACACACACACACACACACATTTGCGTGCACACACACACACTTTTGAGAATCACAGTAATGGGATTAGAAGGGTCTGCTGAAATATTGAAGAGTCCCAATGCAAATAATGAATAGGTTGGCAATGTATCTGGATAAGTGTGTGTGTGAGTGTGTGTTTGGAGGAAGGGCAGGTGCTTAGTTGTGTGTGTCTGTGTGTGCGTGGATGTGTTATTAGCAGCATGTAATGTATGGTTCACAAGTGTGGGTTCAGGATGCAGTTATCACGGCCTGAAGGCACAAAGAGGTACCAAGCTCAAACACACACGCATAAGCACACACACACACACACACACAAGCACACACACACTCTCACACACTGCTCTTCATCACCCAACACTCTGTCTGTTCACCTCACAATGACACCCCACTTACATCTGTCTTACCACAAGAGAAGGGGAGTAATGCCTTTGTGGTGTGTGTGTGTGTGTGTGTGTGTGTGTGTGTGTGTGTGTGTGTGTGTGTGTGTTTTCATGCATGAGAGCAAAGTACGTGTGCAAATGTGACTATGTATGCTGTGCATGTGTGTTTGTGTGTATCCTACCAGTGTCTAAGGTTGCTGGCTGAATGGAGGAGAAAATTAGACCTGATATGATAGTCACGCTTCACACTGTCAGTGTGTGTGTATCTGTGTGTGAGTGTGTGATGACGGTCACTGGAGCCAGTAGTACACAAAGACAGCGGAATATCAACAAGGTTTTGATAGCAGGCAGAATGACAAGGCCCAGATACAAGAAAGCACTTGAGATAGCGAGAATTGTTGAGTTTTGTTGTTTGCTGATAGGAGTTTCCAACTTTCCATTTTTCATTAGAGATTAAAAAAATATGCTGAAAGACCCAGAAGTTAAACAAAATACACTTACATGAGCCTGTGTTATCGAAGTTTGGCCAATGGCCAAGGCTGTATTACAGGCCCTGATACCAGACCTCCACTCACATACCGTCATTACTTTTATTTCATTACTTTCATTTTTGTCAATCCAATCTTCAGGCAACAGGCAATAGAAATGCCAATGAAATCTTTTTCTTGAATCCTCCTCTACAAACAGCATACAAGGGGAAAGCACGGGGTCATCAATGGCCCATGGAGTTTTAGGGGTTAGGTGCCTTACTTATGGGCACTTTGGCAGTGTCCAGAAGGTGAACTGGCACCTCTCTGGCTGCCAGTCCACATTCCATACTGGGTCATTACGGGGACTTAAATAGGATTACGGACTGAGCCACTGCTACCCCCAAACATCCCTATTGGGCTTGAACCACCAACCTTTTGGTTAACAGCCAAACCTGCTTACCAACTGCTACTGTGTTTTTAGACTGAGCACAATCAGTGCATACACTCTGGTAGTAAAGGTAACGGGGGGCGTACCTCAAAGACTGTGCCCGCACCTCACACAGCATGACGTACCGTTTCAGTGTCTTTACCTTGTTTAGTTACATGTTGATCCAACATGTTTTAGTGGGTGTTCAGACAGAAAATTGCAATGTATTCAAGGACTGGCTCAACATGATTTTAGGAATAAACATTCAATCTGCAGATTAATACCACTCTCGTGTTTGTATGCTAAATATGTAGCTGGAACCAGCAGGCAGTTATCTTAGTGTAGCATAAGAAGTAAAGAAGTAAGAAGCAACAGCTAGCCTGGCTCTGGCCGAACATAACAAAACCACCAATTAGCACATCTAACGCTCACTACTTAAGAAATTACAGTGTCTTATTTGATTAATAGATTTAAAAAACAAGGTTTAAAAATTGACAAATAACTCTACCTTATATATTGTACCTTTATTTGTGCTACGCTAAGCTAGCTCGTTGGCTTTATTTTTTACATATGAGAGTGGTATTAATCATCTCATCTAACTCTTGGCATGGAAGTGAATAAGTATATATTCTCAAATTCTGAACTGTTTCTTAAAAAAAACTCAAGGAACTGTGTTGTTGTTAACGTGTTGCTACAGTACAATCCAGGTAGTCAGTTTTGAGTAATAAAATGTAACAGTAAAAACCTTAGTTAGATCAGAAATAAATTAATGTGGAATGCGCACTTGCATGCACCAAACTATCTCAAGTTGATAAGAAAACAAAAAAAAAAATCTTGCAATAGCTTTACTGTGGGCTATTGCATCCTTTATCTTACCTTTAAGGTCTTATCTTTTACAACATTAGTGTGCTTTAATGAGTCTCAGTCCCACTGTGACACTAAATTTACTCACTTTTGGTCCCAGGATGAAGAAGCTGCAGAAGCTTTGGTCAAGTCTATGACCATTTCTCTCTGTCTACTCAGATTAGACTGTTGGGAGCAGCAAGAGACACAATCCAGAGCTGGTATAATGACCCTGTGGCTGTTATCAACTCAGTCTTATGTTAAATGAGACAGGAGAATGGACCTGAGCCATCAGTGGTTAGCCAAATGGCCAAAGCATCTAAGCGACAAAGACAACACTGTGTTTGGTTCCCGAGTTAGAGGATGGAGAGGCAGAGAGTGGAGGATAATGATAGAGGGAGAGGGGAAACAGGTAAACAAAAAGGCGGGTTAGATATCTCCTCATTCTCAGAAATGACATGGAATAGAAATGGATAGAGATCAACAACACAATAAACAAAACAAAGTTATTCTGGAAAGTATAGTCTTTATCGAAGGCATATTCAAGAATTTACTCATAGCCGCGTTTATCCAATAGCAAACAACAGCTTATAGCATCAAGTATGTAATGACTGCACACACTTTGTTTCGACACGTTTGTGGCTGAAACACATTACAGATGGCAAGTCAAACTGTCAAGAGTTGCTGGTTAGAGTGGAATTCTCTAATGGATCTTTGCAATATATTTTCAGCTGCACTGTAAAAAAAAAAAAAAAAAAGGTGTAATTTACAGTAAAATACTGCACTGTAAAAAACCCCAAAAACATTTACTAACTATAAACAGTTCATGTTTGGGCTGCCTTACATTTTAAGTTGACTGAATTTGTGCAGACAGGTTAAATAATTACAAAATTACATTAACCTGTGGTCTCTAATTCAAGTCATCTCAAAATTTTCAGAAATTTCACAAATTTTTTAAAGCTAAAACAAAAATGTTATTATTACAGTGTGACACCTGTGGTTTCCAGAACTTCCCTGTAAAAAAAAGTACAGTGGCACTATAAAAGACATTATGTTTTTTTTGTTTGTTTTTTTGGTTTGTTTTTGTTTTTTTGGCTGTAAACTTCATAGTTGATTATTATTGTTTCTTTACCATAAATTACTACGAATACACATATATAATGTGTACTATTAATATAAATGTGTTTTTGGTAAACTATTCTAAAAACAACAGATATACTGTAAACCTAATTACAGTCATTCTCATTCATAGCTGCGGTTGCAATAATTTCACCATATAAGAATTGTATAAGACATTCATGTTGTTTTTTGACAGCTGTTAATTTCGTAGTTTATTACTGTTGTATGTTTATGTTAAATTACCATGGAAAAAACAGATATATAGTAAACCTCACTTTAAAGCGACAGTTATAATATGAAACCTGTTTACAGTTCAGTATTTTATAAACACAGTACAACTGCATGAGATATCATAGGATTTTATTGTAAAGTTCAACTGAACGTTACATCGCCAGCAGCTGCGTTGCCAAAATTTCATTGCAAAAAATATAGAATTCCACTGGGTCAACACTTACTGAGCAGTGTTTGACCCCAAACTGCTTATCATAAGGAGAAACCTCAGTGATGGCAAAGGGAACCGAAGATACACGATGACAGTACAAAACGCCTCCCCGCCAGTTTTTTTGTCATATACTATATCTATGTGTAGGCATATGCACTCTCTCAAATTCAGTCGCAACTGCACCCAACTGGATGAGAGGTCGTGACTGACAGGTGTTTGAGCCAATAGTGTGCAGGTGTAAATCCGTCCCTTAGGAATAGAGCAGTCCTAATCAAGCCCTTGTAATACACTAGTTCCCGTTAGCTCCCAGGGGCTAATTAGCATTCTAATTACTGATTGCAAATGAGAGCTGCGTTGATTGTGTTCCGCCTGTGAGTGGAGAGCCGAGAGAGAGAGAGAGAGAGAGACCCACACACATGCACACACACACACACACACACACACACACACACACACACACACACATAAACATACCCACATATGCATCTCACACACACTGAGTGATCATCGTTAAGAAGCTTATCATGCTCTTGTTCCTCTGCGCATTTCCAGTCCCCCCTCATCTACGGTGTCTCATTAGGATCATAATGCAGTGCATATACACACTGGTGGGAGCACACACCTACGCACACATACGGGCGATGAACATTAAAGATGGTAATAAAGACACAAACATAAAACATTATATACTGCCAAAGTGTTGCTGTTGTTCCTACCAATTAACACAGCGCTGATTTACTGCTCGAGGGAGAACACACACACACATATGCGCACGTTCAAGCCACACACACAAATACACTCATCACACACACAAACACACACTAATGTATGTATATATGTGTGTTAAAATCAAGATTGGCAGGACAAAAGGGTGGACTAAGGGGGCAAGTATAATGAAGGAATAATTTCTTATTACAGTACGGCTGGAATGTGTCCCTGCATGCTTGTTTGTCTTATTTGTGTGTATGTGTGTTTGTGAGTAAGAGAGGGAGAGAGGCAGAGAGTGCGTGTGGAGGGGGGGGGGGTAGATAAGAGCGAACTCACCAACAGCCAATCATCATGTTATGCTGCTCAGTTAGGTGCTTTAACAAGGCTCCTCTAAGCTGCACTTCAGTCCAGTGTCTGTGTGAGAGTGTGTGTGTGTGTGTGTGTGTGCGTGTGTGTGTGTGTGTGTGTGTGTGTGTGTGTGTGTGCGTGAAAGAAACACCTCTGCACTGTGTTTTGATTGCTGCAGACAATTGTAGCTGCTTGTTTTTCTCCCACTCGGGTTGCTTTCCCCGTGCCACCCTCATGCCGACTGAGTTATCCCTAAAGGAACATTGCGCTCTTATTAAAATGTTGCCTCCGTGTACTTTTGGATGTAAGTAATGAAAGGTTTAGGTTTGGGTGGCACTGTTCTTGCCTGGTCACCCATAAAGCTTCATACTTGTTCTTCTGCTGTTAAATAAACATGACAGGACATAAAACTCACACACACACACACACACACACACACACACACACACACAAAAAAACAGGAATAGATCTACCAGACACAAGAGTCACAGCTAGCAATATTAAATGACATGTTACACAAGCATAGCATGCATTTGGCATTGTCTGTTGTGTTATGTAAAAGCCTTAACGAAGAAATGACACAAAAATTGCAAAATACTCAAAACTTTTCATACTGGCAGCAATGCAGATTTGTTACAGTTGCAACATATAGTTGACTATATGGTATCGACAGCAGCTCCTTCAGGAAACGTTAAACGGAAATGCCTCAAGCTCTCATGATCATGACTTGACTTGATCGTGACGTGACTTCCATTCCGCAAAGCTCATAGTATCTACCTAGTTCAGAAAAACATAAATTACGATGCTTTTTCACCATTTAATATTTGTATTCTGTGTGAAATTACTTCTGAAAAAAACAACATTTTTAAAAATGTATAAAAACCTGCAAATTAATTTAAAAAAAGCATGAGTCTAAAGTGCTTAAAGACATTTAGCAAGTGAAGTTTTATGAATATATGCAATATTTAAAAAATATAATTATAAATATAATATATAATAAAAATATAATTTTCTTGAAAAAATGTATGTTGCATGTCATGTTATTAATATGTCATGTTATTGCCATGCTATATTCTGGTGAAATGTTCATAAATAATTCTGTGATATTGTAATATTGCATCTTGCACTACACATAAATGCAAATATGTATCACCTTACAGAATTTGAATTAATTTAAGATAATAATTTGCTCAGTTATTATAAAAGTTTTTTTTATTTTTCATCCTGTTATTATGTGCTGCCATAAAGACACCATTTCATAGGAATCATTTAAGAGCTATTCAATTTGTTATTACACACACGCGCGTGTGCGCGCACACACACACACACAAACTTGGGGTATTATCTCGTCATAGATTGCTCTGACCATATTCTGTGTAAAATTGGTGGAGAAAAAAAAGAGCAACAGTGAAATTGGAGACTCTCTCTCACTCTCTCTCTGCCGGTGTGTGTGATGTGATTGATGCTCGGCAACCGGTGTTTACTCTTGTTGGTCAATTGAAAACCCAGCGTGGCAGGCTGGGAAAGCACAATGGGGAGAGGAGCTAAAGTGGCGGTGTGAGGTGCTGAACACTGACACGGAGACAAATAGATAGAAAGCTGTTAGAGAGGAGAGGACACAGTGGGAGGGAGGGATGGAGGACGAACCAGACACAGACTCCGCTGAAAGGGAGCATTAGATTTGATTTCAGTAACAGAGAGGAGTAGAAAAAGGGGAGAATGTGGAGAAAAGGGAATAGATGCTAAAATGAAGGAAGAAAGAAAAAAGAAAGATAGTAAACAAAAGCTAATACGGGCCCAAAACACATCTAAAGAAATAATTTGAGTGATGGATGGAAAAAGGCAGATGGTCTAAGTAACAGACAGAAAGAGCTATAACGAGTTGTGAGAAAGGGAGAGACAGAGGGAGAGAGAGAAAGAGGAGAGTAGGAGGGCTGGAGGAGTTGGAGATGCTGGTCATCCCTGTCAGCAGGCCTTTAAATGAAAGGCGACAGTGTGTGTTGGGGAGAAGATTGGAAGGCATTAAAGCCTGGCATGTCCTGTGACACCCTGAGAGGCAGAGAGACACACAGAGAGAGGAGGGGAGAGAGAGGCCAATTGAATTCTTCTACCAAGTGCCCACTTGTCCATGTTAAATCTCTCATTGCATGAGTGTGTGTGTATGCATTCCTACAGTGCGTGTGTCTATGTGTGTGTTTGTGTGTGTGATCCTGAAAGGTGAAGTGATTTAGTGAGAACAGAGAAGAGGGAGGATCTATAACAGCCATGCTGCCCTCGCCTTTGTTCACCACCAAAGCCCGAGCTTATCGGCTGCACAGATTACTGCTGTATTGATGCCACCTCCTGTGTGTTTGTACATGGCTCTGCGTGTGTGTGTTGATATATGAATGAGAAGTACTCGAAAGACAAGAAACCTATAAACAGATAGGCAAGTTGTGCTCATATATATTCTCTGTGCTTGAGACTCAAAAAATGACTCCTAGACCAAAAATTATGATCACATAGCTAATCTTGCAGTTTTAAGGTAATAACAAGTCAATTTCTTTTCCTTTCTCAAGTGCTAGAACCCTCGGTTTTTATTCAGGCCAAAAAATGTAAGCCTGACAGGGTGTGAACCAACATTTCTTTCTGATTTCAGTCCTTCTTTGCTCAAATCTTTCTGAACCAGATCCTTATTTGCTTGAATCTTTGTTTGAATCTTTCTTTGCCAAAATCACCCTTTGCCTTTCCTTTGTTCTTCTGAAACTGATTCTTCTTTGCCCGATAGTCTCTGAACCTGGTCCTTCTTTGCTTAGATCTCTATAAATCTGATCTGTCTTCGCTTGAATCTTTCTGAACTCGTTCTGTCTTTACCTTTCTGAGTCTTGTCCCTCTTTTCCCCAAATCTTTCCAAACCTGATCCTTCTTGGCCCAAGTGTTTCTGAACCTAATCCTTCTTTTACCAAATCTTTCACAACCCAGTTCTTTCTTAAAGCAATTCTCTTTCAACCATCCAAACCCAAATTGTTCTTAACCTGACCCCCCTTAACTCTCTAAATATGCATTTGGTTTTGTGCAACCTGTATCAGAAAGTGTTTGGGGGCAGATACAGGGAACAAAATGAATGCAATATTTTTACTCATTATTGCTTATTTGATTTCCATGATTTGGGGTGAAAATGGCTTGATGAAATAAAACCAGACCTAATAAAATATAAGAAAATTAGAGCCCAAATATGTCCCATTCAATTTGGTATGCCCAACTGGAATCTGAGTTCAAATAAAAAAAACTGGCAAAAACAAGGAGTGTTACGAGTGCTATAGTGTTGCATTTTGTGCAGACTATGTATGTCTGTACTGTGGGTCTTTGGTACTCTGCTTTGGCACTGATTTAAGATCACAACTGTGGAACCTCTTTCACCCCATAGGTCTGTAATGTGTAATGGGGTCAAAACAACAATGATGAAAAACTTAAGTGTATGGGATGACAGCCAGAAGGACCAGCAGTGCTGCTTCTTCCTTTCTCCTCTCCACTTATTTCTTCTGTGTAAAAGGCGTATTTTGTGCTTTTTCTTCGCAGGCCGACCTGTCCATTGAAAGATACAGACAGATATTTGACACATATAATCAAGACATCAACATGTACACATTAGCCAGACTGGCCCTCCTCAAAGCACTCAGCTTTGACGGGCTCGGAGATGCTCATTTCCTTGTTTGACCACAATGAAGCCACCTTTTTATGTGTATGTGTGTGTGTGTGTGTGTGTGTGCGTGTGTGAGAAGGAGAGAGACATCGGTAGGGGAGGGCTGTGTATGAGAGTGTGTGTGTTTCTTAATAGAAGGTGGTTAGAGGTGTCACCCTGCACCCATTTTAATGTGCTCCACAATTACAGCTGTCATGGCTTGAAGATAATGTCTTGGCCTGTATTTTTTTTTTTCTGTTTTGCTACACGTTCACACACACACAGACACACACACTAAAGAGGTGAAATATGGTAGACAAGGAACAGGCCCTTGCTCATAAAAACGCCTCAACGACCTCCATCACCCTTGTGTGTGTGTGTGTGTGTGTGTGTGTGTGTATGTGCGCGTGTGTGTGAGTGTGCATGCGTGCACATGCACTAAAGATGCAAGAGGGCTATGTGGGCTCTGCCTCTGCGCATGAATTATTATAGTGTGTGTTTGTGTAAACGTGTGCTTGCGTAGGTGTGTTTGTGTGGGCATTTGTGTGTGTGTGTGACAATATTTGCTTTGTTGAACGAGCCCCTTGGTGAGAATCAGGGTGGCTGTAGCATTCCTCATACAGCCGTAGAGCTGCTTCAGTGATGTTAAAACACTGTAACAGCCACACACTTTAAGACCTGCTCCAAAAGCTGTGTTCTGTAAACAGCAGGTAAATATGTCATGTACAGATGTGACATGCTTGCATGCAATATAACTGACTGCTGAATACAGTTCTCTCTGTCTTTTTTTTTTTACTCTAAATCAAGGGATTTAGATTTTTTTTTTGTCTCCAATAGCAGAAAGAAGCACAATTTGCTGGTGGCTAACAAATGGCACAATTACCATATGAAAAAAAGATGGAAAATGTTATACATGATTGTTTTTTTTTTGTCAATTATGGAAATATTTTGCTTAAATATTTTTTACACCCATACAGGTGACTTTACTCTTTCCAGCCAATCAGAATTTTGCAAAAGTGATGGGTGGAGCTATGCTAGGTCACTAAACTCTAACGAATACGGTGTGAAGTTGTTCCGCCCTAACTGAATGCAATGTTTTTAAAATAGGTATATTTCTTCTGATCAGAAATGTGGGCTATTCTTTGCATGCATGCAACTGTTTGCGAGTTGTGTACATCGCATCCATAACAACGCACAGAGCTGACTGTAAACAGGCAAGAGGCAATGTGTTGCAAACTGCTGTAAAATCCCCCGTCGAGACGCATGTTCCAAATGTACTATATGTCCAAAGAACGTTCCTATACTGGAATAATATTGGCATATTCCACATCTTAATCAGATGAGGCTACAGTAAGGCCTCATTCTGAAAAACTGAACAGAATATATTGTTTACATGACCCCCATCAAATTTGGAATATTATCATATTTAGAACTTAAGTAGTATCTTTTTTTATCTTTCTTTCTTTCCTTCTTTCTTTCTTTCACTCCTTCAGTAGAAACTATGAATATGGCTGCTAAATGGTGTGTAGTATTGACTTTACCTCTTCAATATCTGACCTTGCTGTCATAAGCAAGGTAACCCCAGGCTTTCAGTGCTCTTTGTATACCCCTCTCTCTCTCTCTGCCTGACTCCATCTCCGTCTACCTCTCTCCACCCTGTCTTTGAGTGCTCCATAGATTGGTAACATGACCTCTAATTCTCCCGAGACGAATATGTGCACACGGATAAAAATGAGACATACGACAAGAAGGAGAAAAAGAAAAAAAAAAACCTAAACGTCTGAAGAAGAATCGACTCGGTGGTGTTTTAATGTCACGCATTTAAGGCGATGATGGGAGATTACACCACATGGTGCACGCATACACACAGACACACACAGACACACTCACACACACATTTGGCTTTGGGGTGTGTGAAATCAAATCTCTCCAAATCTCTATTCTGGCGTCACGGAGCTGAAGACGCAAACACAGATGATCACTGCTCGCACATACTCTCGCGCACATTACATGCATGCACGCCTACACATATGCAAACACGTGCATTTTACACACACACACACACACACACACACACACATACACGTCCATGCAGATGCACACACATGGAGGGGTAACCCTGGTAGATTTATCAGTGGAGGTCTGCAGCACAGTGGCTGCCTTTCTCATTTCATAGGCCACCGGGGCAGAACAGGCATGGGCTTGTTCAAATCCAACCCAGCAAGACCAACACATACATACACACACACACTCACGCACACACACATGCATGCATACACACTTTCTGTTTAGCGGCTTAACAGATGCCAGCCAGAGTCGGCGGAGAGAAAAGGGAGGGGAGGAATAGAAGAGGGGAGACAGAGACAAGCTGGTGGAAGGAAGAAGGTGAAAAAGGAAAAAAAAGATATCGAGTACTTCTGAAGAGACAGACAAAGGGAGGGAAGGATGATCGACACAGACCAACAGGTGCAGAAAGAGAGAGAGTCATGCAGGTTCTTCACTACAAATACAGAGATATCATGTACATGGACAGCTGGTTGAGTGGTTTATTCTTGTTGACACACACACACACACACACACACACACACACACAAAGTAAGCAGGCTAAGAGAAGAGAACCAAGGGATTGCACCGTGTCCGAGACATTTTGTGTGTATGTTGTGTGTGTGTGTTTGCACATTCTCAATGAAGAAAATCTGTGTTTTCAGAGTGCAGCACCGTAAGACCGAAATTTAATTGGATTCTTTGGAAATGATGCAGGCTTATTGGTGTAATGGCTTGCTCATGGTGCGGTTGGAGTGAGTCCCTGTAACAATACCTAGTGCCTCGTTAGCTTGGCAGCCACACACACACAGGCGCACACACACATGCTAAAGAGAGTGTGTAACAAGCGGGTAGACCATGGGTGGGTTCGAAGCTTTGATGAAGGGCCCTATAAGCTCAAAATGGCTACTGTCTGCAATGAGGGCTCGGCGGGGGGGACAAATGAGGACACACATGCACATACAAACACAGGCTTTGTATCATTATATCCTTTTTCCTCCTCAGATTGGATATTTCTGTGAAAATTGAACTTTAGTAAATGAAATGATTTGTGAAATAAAGTACAGCCAAGCCTTTTAGCAAACACAAGTCCCACAAAGAATGTAGCCTTTGGATGATTATCGGTCTTCGTTCCCATGGTATCACAACTGACTGAGCTCCTGGAAATGACGGCAGGCCTGACCTGCTTTTCCTCTCTCTCCATTCTCTTGTCCTTTCCATCTTTTTTGCTCCTCTCCGCTGCCGTCATAAAACTCAAAGCCCTCAGAGGTGCAGACGGCTGTTTTAGATGAGTAGACAAACACTTTGCACCTTCCCCGGCATCTATTCTTCTTTTCTCAACCTTGGTGGCTCTCAAAAAAAAGAGCAGGTCTGGGTGGATAGAAGGTTAAGGCACTCTTTGATCTGACTGGTCTCAGCCGAGGGAAAATAAAGAGGCAGCCAGGGAAAAATATACAAGGCCCCGGGTGGAGCCTGGGCTTCACCCGGGGGAGGCGACCCAGCGGAAGAGCCCTGCGTTAGGCTTGAGCGCTGCCCGGCAGGTTCAGCGCCGCTCGTGTTATTCTAACATGGTTAGCACATGGGCTAAACTCCCCAGTCATTTATTTAACACACAGACTCCCCACTGCGCTCCCAGATGCCACGAGGCTAAAGGGAGCTACAAACACCTCATGTGAGGCCGACTCTACAGGGCATGTTGTTGGTTTTTTATTTTTTTCTTATTCTTGTATGTTTTTATCCAGTTCCTTCCAGTAAATGTCTGCAGGTTGTTTCAGACAGCAGGGTGAAGGTGCAAAGCTTTACCACTGACATGATGTTCTGAGCTGTCATGCTATTTTAATCTTCACTATTTTCTATTTTCTAACTCTACAACCATGGGTGGGTTTGAGCTGTTTTGGGGGGTCTGGGCACACAAGTCTGCACGTGGCAGCTTCATTATTTGCTAAGAAGCAACTAGTTCTCTGGGAATATTATTATCTGGCACCAAGCTGTCAGTTTGTGATGATTTGGTTAAACACAACTTTATTCAGCAATATGCCAACACATTCTCATCCCAATTTCACAGATATTACCACTTGATCAGTGTTGTTCATGTCTACATGTGACGCGCTAGATATCCTTCTGCGTCTGTTGTTGACGTTCAGGGACGTTGTCTCAATTTACACCTGTTAAATCCATTGTGTCTAATGTACAGTTTCTGCCCATTAGATTGACACAATCTTTTTCAAAATAAATTTACACGGTAAAAAAGCTCGTATTTATGTTTATTTCCTTGTGCAACAAAAGCATGTAATTAGGTTTAGAAAAAAGCATCATAATTTGGCTCAATGTTCATACCTGAAGCAAACAGCAGGCTGATGGGTGAAAGTCCAGGGTTTGTTGGACCCACCCACCAACCCTCCCATCTGCCCAATTTCCAGCTTCTTGTATTATGTTATTACAGGCAGCATTTATAAAATGGTACCATCCAGCTGCGCCATAAACTGATGCCACCCACTGGCATGTCCCACTATAGCGAACAGTGGCTTTTGGTATTGGTGTCAGATGTCTAAATCATTGACCAAGCAGTGAGATTTGAGGACTTTGGACAGGTTGAACATGCACCAAGTTAGCACAATATAAACAAAGATAATAGCCTTAAAACTAGATTTCGGAACAGGGCGACAGTAGACGGGGACAAACAGCACAGTATACTTTGGAGTTATGTCCATATTAGACGATTCCACATCCCATGATTCATGTCCAAAGCCAACATTTAGTGCCAATGCAGGGAACAGTTTGACTTTTATGTAACGACACAGACAATAAACGTCTAGAGGTCGGGGGAGATGCACAAGCATGTAGCACATCAGAGTTTCATGCAGGAAACTGGGGTTTGTGTCCCGTCACAAACCTGCAATTAATGCTTGCTTTTATATTAACTTTAATCACAGTCTTTCCCTAACTTTAACCATGGCTTTCTTGCCATGCAAAGAAGAATTTTTAAAATCATCACTTTTGAACAAAAAAATCTTAGCAGTGAATACAAGGGGTTTTGCAGACTCTTATAATATCAAAGTACTTGTCTTGCATAGTGGATGTACCTGTCATCTGCAAATCCGCAAAGCAGATTATACATGCAAGCTTTATATGCAAGCTTTATTATTTGTCCCAAGCCCCAGAAACAGACCTTCAGATTTTGGAAAAGGGAATTGGAGAATGTGATTTTTTTGTTGAAAATGATCAAATTTTGCGCTGATAAGTTTTCAACTGATTGATTAAACCACTAAGCTCTGCCTTAGAGCCAATGCAAATCACAGCACATGCATGCTTTATCACAGAGGTAGTTACTGCTTTCCATTTTGGACATGCAGTCATTCATACACACACCCAAAAACACACACATACCCATACACACATGAACAAAAACAGCAATTGGATGCCAGTTGGACATTCACTGTTTTAGCCTTGTGATATTTGGCAACCTTGTTCCACAAACAGACAGTACACACAATCCCTGTGGGCAGCTTGCTATACCACAGAGTGTCTGTGTGTGTGTGTGTGTGTGTGTGTGTGTGTGTATGTGTGTGTGTGTGTTTACCCAGCGAGCAGCAGCAGCTGTGTCAGTAATAGCTCTCTAAGCTGCAGGCTAATGACAGAACTCAGAGAACGGGACTCTAACATGGATAGATGTTTAACCCCGTTTAGCCCCGATCTGGAACCACTGGGCAAACACCATGCACACACACACACATAGGCATTATCCTTGCCCCTATTTCTTTTCTGGTGGCTTTAGTTGCGTGTGTGTTAAAGGGGACACAGAGATGGGAGAGAGAGAGAAACATATAGGAGTAAAGAGAGGGGGAACAACATCCCTCACCCTATATATCAGCCCTGCCTCTTTTCCCCTGTTCCCGTGGCAACAAGACCCCACACACAACAACCAGACCCCAAATCACTAACCCTCCCACCACGTACATACATACACACACATAAACACACACACACACACACACACACACACACACACACACACACACACACACAAAAGGCAAAGGCACACACCATCCAAGAGGGGTCAGGTGGTCACATCGGTAGAGTGTGTATGGGGGTTGTTAGCTTTTAGGGTTAGTGTGTGTGTGTGTGTGTGTGTGTGTGTGTGTGTGTGTGTGTGTGTGTGTGTACGCGTCACAGCTTGCTCATCGCTCAGCCTGCAGTCTATTGTCCGGTCCCATGAAGTGACTGTGAGGTCTAATTAGCAAGTTAACAAGTTAAGAGGTGGAGTCTGTCAAACGCTTAGCTCTTTCACCCCCAAGGGTCAGCCCACCACCACTGGGTATGTATATGCATGTATGTGTGTGAGTGTGGATGTGTGTGCAGTATAAGGGGCCTTTGCACAGCCTCATTTTAGAGCCTCTGAACACCTTTCTTTAGCTGTGACATTCTTGATCAACCAATTATTGATAAAGATAAATTATTTATTAATCACTATGTTAGTAATCAACGCTTTTTTTTTTTTTTTTTGGAACCAAAAACTAGTTTGTTCCCCAGTCTGTCAACTTTTTAACTCAAAGTATGGCCTTGGTGTGCCTGGATTCAACACTGAATGTAACAGTGAATGTTTAATGTGTTGCACTACTTCCACAGTGTCTGATATAATTGTAGCATTTGTTATATGGTTTTGTGGGTTGGTTAAATGTTTTTGGTTTTTGTATTTATTAATTTTTCTGTGAAACAGCTGATGTCCCGGGATGCAGGACAATATTTACATTTTTTCTGACAATGAAGCGAAATCACACCAAAAAGGTTTATTAACAAAAGAAAAGCTTTTTGTAAAAAGAATAATTTTGGAAATATCACTGTTTCTACATTCTTGCCGAAAGTCAAAAGATTTATACCCCTGTCATTTCTGTACACTTTTATATGAAGCTACATCCAGCAGTTGATTAGCCTAGTTTAGCATAAAGACTGGAAACAGAGAAGGAGCTAGTAAGGGGGTTAAAAAGTTTAATATGTACCAAAAACAATCTTTGAATAATAAACCTTGGGGCGCCAATTAGCTCTCGTGGCAGAGCGGGTGCCAATTTAGAAAAAAAGTTTAAAAAAAAAATTCTAAAGATGAAGATTTGTGCTGGAAGTTGGCTATTTGTTGGTCAGGTGCAATTTTTTCCTGATTAAGACAAGCTAGTCTAGTCTCCCACTCCTTACAGTCTCATGACTACAGCTTCATATTTAGTGGACATATACGAGAATGGTATCAGACTTTCTCTGAGCACGAAAATGAATGGGCATATTACCCAAAAGTTTCATTAAAACTGAAAGTAAAGCGTAAATTATTGTTTTCTGGCTGAAAAAAAAACCAAAACCTTTATGATCCTGTAGCAGTATTGCTTCAAAGCCTATATGGATTTTTGTGAATGGAAACCTATTAAACGGAACCTTATTAGCAGCCATAGTAGTAGCATTGGCAGTAGTTGTAACACAAGCTGTGAAAGTACCAATAATATCAGTGGTATTTGTAGTAGTACTCTTGTGATTGTGTGTGTCCGTGTTTTGCTGAGCAGCCAGCGGGTGTAATAATCCCTGCGGTGAGACGTTGGGTCTATTCTGGGCATCTTTATGAGGTTTGTCGAGACTCATTTGTAACTAAGCCTGCCACAGTAACAGAAAAGAAATGAGAGAAGTTAAAATTCCTGTCTCCACCAACATCTTAACCCCCCTTACCCACATCCATTTAATTCACTGAGTTAAGACCTGGATGCCAGCAGTGTAATGTACTGAATGCACGCTCCAGAAAAAGTTTAATTAAAGGTAATTATCACAGGATTTTAAACATCCTATTATGTTTTGATTAGAATCCTTGTTGCCACATTCTCTTTAACCCTTTAACACCTGGACTAACATCAGCTGCGTTCATACACCTTTTACAAGCATTAAAACTCTGAAACCTGAAAAATTATTGGTTTCTTTTAAAAACACTTAAGGAAAAGAGTGCAATGAGCAACTTGGCATAGGGTGCCCTGCAAACTGCAAGAAATTAGGAAAAGATGGCAAGAAAATGACCTGAAAATCTGTTGTTTGTTCATTTGTTTTTGAAAGGAGAGATACAATTATTACAAGTGAATTTCAAATAAAAAAAATAGGGGAAATTTTCAGAAAACTTAACAATATTTACATGTTTAAAATCATGTAATGGAAAATGTATATGTACACGTGTTTGTATATGCACACTTTTTCCAAGTCATTCCTTTTTTTCACATCTTTTCTATGCTAATTCTAAGGCCATTTTCTTTTCTTTCTTTTTTTTGAACAAATTTCATGCTAATTTTCAGTAATTTCTTGTGAAGTTTCTCATTGCCTTCACCCATTTTTTAAAGAACTTGCTCAGGTTGTTAACTATATTTTTTGTTCTTTACTATCATTCCCATCCATGTCACATGAGTGGCTGATCCATCTTTCCCTCCTCTCACTCTCTGTGAGACTGTGTTATGCACTCTCTGTCTTTCTCCCTGTTAATCTGCCTGTCTCTATATCACTCCCTCAATGAACTGAAGCTCTCTACCTCCCACAAAGGCACCACCATATTTCTCCTCTTAAACATGGGGGGCAACGTGCATTGTCTGGTATGCAATGGAACTTGCCCTGCAATAGAGGTGGATGGCTCAATGTGTGTGCATTTCGGTGTGTGTGTGCAAAGTAGGGGTTCCCCCACCCCCCTTTAAGCAGACAAAGACCCCAATTTGTCACCTCATGTACAGCTGTTGACCGGGTGGGTTCAGTTTGTATGTGCGCATATGTTCGTATCCGTGTGTGTGTGTGTGTGTGTGTGTGTGTGTGTGTGTGTGTGTGTGTGTGGGGTTGTGTGAAATTGGGGGGAGGAGGCAAAGAGGGAGAAAGTGAGGCGGGATACCCTTTTCTGCCCCAATACAACCTCACAACCTCAGAGGGGCGGGGGGTGTGGGGGGGGTAGTAAGTAAAAGGGGGTAAATGGTTTTCTGCCTCTTTTCTGTGGGAATGTTTGTGTAAGAGGACAAAGCAGCAGCCACTCTGTTGCTGTGTGTGGGAGAGTGAAAGTGTCGGGGGTAAAAGGGGGGTGGGGGGGTGAAAGCAGCTCTGAGTAGAGGGGGGAGTTTGGGCAGAGAAACACCCCCTCTATCGTCCATTTATCCAACTCTACATGCACTAAAAGTGTCCATCACTGCTGTCGTTGTGTATTTTTGGCTTCAAATTGATACCTGTCAATCGTATGTTGTTGAACAGTTTCCTCCAAGATTTCTTAAAAGATCATTTGATCAATTTTGTTTCATGGAATAAAAATAAGCAATCGCATAAGATAAGAAAAGATAGAACTTTATTAATCCCGATAGCCAGATATCTCCAAAGATACAGTAGCAAAAAAAGAATACAACAGAGCATTAAATGAATGAAAATAGTGTCTAATAATAATGTTTAAAAGTAAAAAGTAATATTGCACCTGGAGTTTAAAATTACACAATACATTACCCTTTCCATGATATCCCAGTTTGTCCATGATTTTGTTTTTTGTCTTTTTACATCTTATTTAAGTCTAGAGGTTAGATGCTAATTATCCAATAACGTCACAAGTCTTAACATGTAGTGTTTAGAAAAAGTGAGTAAAGAAACCAAAGAACATGAACTGGTTTCCAAGACTTTAGAAAACTGCAGAGAGGCGGGTTACCTTACAGCAGTGGCAGGCCAGTGGTGGGCTAGCAGTTAGTGGGTCCCTGAGCCAGTGTTGGTCTCTGCTCTTGTGCGCAGTGATCTCTGTCTTGAGATTTCACTTCACATTTTGTTGATGTTGGATGGATCCATGAAATATTAATTGGTTGCTCTTCCTCAAAAGTTCATAAGCTTGAAAGGTATGTAGCTGTAGAGGGTCAAGAGTAGGGCTTCCAAAGACTGGCATCTCACTTGGACTCATTAGACTGGTCTCTATTTACCCTCAAATTGCACAAATTAAAATTGCAGATATAAATGCATCTAATGGAAACACGTCAGTTTTGAAAAAAACTCTCATTTATTGCAAAAATGTTTTACGCTCGCATGAGGTGGTATTTCAGGTGATTCTTAAAAGCCATATTTTGCAAAACCTGGGGAGACACTGCTTTAGCTTTTGCAGGTCACATGATGCTATGGCTATGCACCTGTCAGTAGGAACTGGCTCCCTCCGGCATGATGCAGCAGGTGCTACAAGAGATGATATTGCATCCATTGCATCTCTAAAAGTTAAGCAGATCATCCGGAAGTTTTGAATTCACATTTCCTCTGTGAAATCGTGGACTATCGCCTCCCGCAAATCCCTCATACATGGCCACTCCCACACTGCAATAGAAATAGGCCTGATGATGTTTTGAACATCCATCAACATGCTCCTTGGATTACTGTGAGATAAGTTGCATAACATCACTCAATGGGAACACAGTCATCTTGCAGCTGTGTTTTATCAACATTTCGAAAATATTTCATGGAATAGTTTCAGAATTAGGCAGATTTTTTTCTGGGCTTCGCAAATAAAAGCATTAACCTGTTACATTGTGTGGAAAGGACTGCACGTTCAACGTTATGACTGGGGAACTTCTGAAAATGTTTGTCTCTTAGTACTATCATATGACAAAGGATGCAAAATTCTAATCACCAAAGAACAACATGTAGGCTCCAATGTACAAATTAAGATGGCAAACTTTATTACTCCTCTCAAACTTCAACCCCTGCCTTCTTTATCTTTCACAATAAAAGCCTTAGCTACATACACTGTTTTATTGAACAAGTGTCGCAACTATCGCAATTCCACATCGCTGCCACTATGAATGGCTTTGATGAAAAATATTGCTTGGTGAATATTTCACATCTTTGGGTTGTTTATTCATTGTTGTTTATTGCCCCTAGTGTGTAAAGGCCTCAAGGTTCATCGCTCTGTAAGATATTGTCATATAACGCTTCACAAAACTCCATACATGAGAAGTACAACTATCTCACCCAATTCACTTATTTTGAGGTTATAAAAGGATCTTAAAACTGCTTAATACTGCATTCAAATATCCACCAATCCCTTTCTCCCTCATTCACATCCCATCATGCCCCAGGCCTTCCTCATGTTCAGCCATCAGCTCAGCGCCATCCTGCCTGCAGCCCTTTCCATCCCCTGGCTGGCCCCTCGTGTTGTGACTCCTGACAACTTCTCCAATTTGCTCTGCTGTGTGAAGAGGCAGGGAGCACATTGATATCTTCCCACCTACACACACACACACATACACACACACACACACACACACACACACACACACACACACACACACTCACACACTCACACTCAAGCACAATCTCTCCCCTGCACACATACACACATAGAAACACACACACTGAAGTTGTCAATATCCTCCCATTTATAAATGATCTGGCCCCAGGATAGAGTTTCAAACCTGCTGGGCCCTTCTGCCCCCTGCATGTCACACACACACACACACACACACACACACACACACAGTCACAGTCACACTCCTCATTGGTCATTGATTGCCTTCTCAGATTTAACACAGCTCCATCCGTTGTTTGAGCAGCAGTGGGGACCTCTGTCTCTGTCCATGTTCATCCCACTGAGCGCTTTGTGTGTGTGTGTGTGTGTGTGTGTGTGCGCGCTTGTGTGTGCGCGTTTATTTGTGCAGTCAGGCAAATTTAACCACATGGTGAATGAAGGTCAAAGGAGTAGAGATCACACCCTCCTGTTAGCGATTTTGTTGTTAAATTAGCAAGAAACAAAGAAAACGAGAGAGAGAGAGAGAGAGAAAGGAGAGGTAGTGAGAGAGAGTCTGTATGATATATCAGTGTGGATGATCTATTCATCGATTAATGTCAAACTGCTATACATAGTTTCAGAGCATGTGGACATGTGGGGCCCTGCAGTCAATACGCAGCCAGAAATATCACACTCCAGATCCAAAGTCTTTACCTTTTGGTCTTTATTATGATGGAGTGGGGTGGATGAAGTACACAGAAGTCAAAGTTGCAATCCCCCAATGTACCGTCAAAAAATAAAAAGTTAGTGAATTACTAATATTGATGCATTAATATGTAAGAAGCGCTTTAATGTTGTAGCTGCTCAAAGTGCAGCTGATTTGAACTACTTTAGATTTTTTCGTGGTGGTTTCATCAATACTGCATAATATTAGAATCTGAATCTGCAAAGTAACAATCCCTATTAAATGGAGTCGAGTAAAACGTGTAAGATTTCCTTCTGAAATGTTGGGTGTAAGTATAAAGTATATTTAAACATTATATAGAAATGAATGCAGGGTCACAGTTGAGGCTAAACCCACATAAAATTGAATGATCCACCATTTTATATGCTGAATGTGGTACAGACTTTTACAGCTGACATAAATCTTTATGTGATGTACAGTATTATGAATTCAAATAATCAAATGTTTTGGAGGTGATGACAGGTGGTGTTTTAGGCAAAAACCGATGGACGCTGTGTGAGATTCTTTTCTTTCTAACTCAAGAGTTGTTTTTTTTTTATCCTATGCACCAATACTTTATGGTGTGCAAAAATTTTGTTGAAATTATCACCTGGAAACATTCAGTCTATGTTATATCACATAACAGTTCTTATTATATCCCATGAATTTCGCATGGTGTTACTTTATGTCATATAGATTTAGGCAATAAAAGTCACTGTGGTTGAGTTTAGGGAAAAGAAACCATGGTGAGGACGTACCTTAAAATATTTTAAAGATTTTGTGACCCATCCACCACCCCAACCAGCTTCCTTACAAGACCGCTCGGGACTGCTTCCCTTTTAACTCTCCTCAGAATATTAGTGACGTGATCGCAGCGCTTCAAAATTCATGGGTATGTACGAATTAGGGTGCATACCTTTTGTAGGAAAATGTAGGAACAGTTTGTTAGAGCACCTAGACCTGGAGGTAAAAAAAATATATAAATGAACCTCTTAAAGCTCATTGACAGTGGTTCATTATGAACAAACTTGTAATGTGATGCAACTGTATTTTAAATTGTTATGGATAGCTGAAAGTTTCCAAAAATATAAAATACTCCAGGCTGAATATTGTGTAATAAAACGATGAAAAGACCTATATACGTATAATAGGAATGTGCCACCATATAAATAACATGCCGTCCTGGGTTTGATGAATCACACGTGAATCATATTAGTTAAACTTTAAAGATACTTTAGGAGGAATTAAAGCAGGGAAAACCCGATGTTAACATAAATCAGTGATTGTGGTCGTATTGATGGCAGTTTACCTCATTGTGATCCCAGAATACAGGTCATACTTTACCACAAAATCCCTGCAAACATGTGCATCTTTAAAATGTCACATGTTTTTTCCTGAATACCAAACCACCTACACACACACACACACACACTCATACCACACACTTTCTCTCTCTCGCTCTCTCCTCACACTCTGGTGGGCTGTGTCTCACTGTAGATTCCTTAAAACCTGATCCTGTCTAAATTTGCAGGCCTTTCCTCATTGATTTCCCCGGGTGAAAATAAGAGGATAGGAAAGCATGTTAGACGTCTCCGGAATCAGAGCCAATCCATTAGCAACGATCAATACACTGGCAGAGGAGAGAGAGAGCGAGAGAGAGAGAGAGAGAGAAAGAGAGGGAGACGTGAGTGTTGACAAAACCAAATAAATATAGACGCGCAAAGAGAGGAGAAATCAGATTAGTGCTGAGAGAATCTAAGCACAACACTTTTAACCCCTAACCTAACAATCTGTGTTTACACCACAGTAAGGAGGGGAGGGTGGGGTGGGGGGTGATGGAGGTAGAGGGAGGGAGGTGCAGAGGGAGGAGGGAGGTTGCGGTTGCGTGGAGTACGTCTGTTCCCGACTTGAATTTAACAAGGTTTTTCTGTGTTGCTGGATGGCATTAAAAAACTGTACACCCCCACACACACAGAAACACACACACACACACACTCAAACAGGACATGCATATAACTGTTGACATGCATGCTATTCACATAATTACTGCGGTGGAGGATAATGTGACTTTGGATTTACGGTCATCTTGCGGTGCTGTGAAATAAGTCCTTTTTCATATAAAGATCATTACATGGTTTCAGAGAGGCTGAATGTGGAAATACAGGCCATATGTTGCTTAGTAATGTTTCTAATATTATCTCTTTCTCGTTCTGTTTTCCATGTGCCTTGCTCTCCTTCTATTTGGCTTCTTCTCCCAGGTAAGTCCCTTCTTTTTGTCTTGTATTTTTCCTTAAATCGTAGAAACATTACACTCCTGTTATAGATTGAAAATGTTACAAGTCGAAATGAAAAAAAAAGCTTGATTTGTAATGTGCACATACTCAAAGCAGCGCACACCAGAGTGACCCTGACACCCTCTAAATGAACACATATTTCCTTTATTATCCCCTTTAAATAAAATGGAACACATGGACATTAAGCAAAGCAGCAAAATGTGGAGAAACTGCACCTATACACCCTATATGCTACACAATGACTCATGCAATGAACCCCACCCTCTATGTTACCCTCTCATACACACATCATCATCGCCGTAATCATTATCAATGATATCTTGGCGTTCACCGAATTGAACATATGGTCTTTGCATACAGCAGCGTTGTAGTAATGATGCCAGTGTAAGCGAAGTCTGTGTATGAGTAAGAAACACAGGGAGGAATGCAGACAGTCCTTTTTTTTAATCCTGCATTTTGAGGTCACAGAAACACACAAGCACACACTCCGCTGCTACCCAGATGGAGGCATAACCTGGCAGAAAATAACTGGCACTGATTAAATATTTAGTCGTCACTGAGGTGTCACGTTTTGGATGTTTGCTCTACTGCTGCAGCAGTGATGCTTCTTGCCAAAGAGGAATTATTTGGAAAAATGTGCTCATAATAATAGTAATGCATGCAGGTAAGATATTACTAATCACTATAAACAGATATCTGCATATGAATGCAGAATCTGCAGGCAGGATTTTGGTATCAGAAGTGTTCAAGTTTGGTATTGACCATTATGTTGAGTGTGCTTTGGCTGCTTAAACAGGTGAACAGTGCATGTGGAGAGCAAAAAATGATTGAACACATTGGCCAAAATTTAATCTCAGAACCCATCGGCTATTGTCAAAGATTTATCTTTTTGTTGGCTGTGTTAGCTGGCTACCTGTGAAAAAGTCCTGTCGGAGATGTTGTCTCTCAACACTTGGGCGGACCCGAGTACTTAAAATCTTGGAAGCTGCAGTTGTTGCCATTTGAATGCTTCGATTTTTGCTTTGTTTTTCTTTTCAATACTAAACTGGTGGAGGAAATTGAAAGGAGGTATCAGACACAATGAGGTGTTCTCAGCACAGTCATAGACCTCTGCTTCGAGCATTAAATTGGCAGTTCGATGAGGAAAAGGAGCACATGACACAAATTGCAGTTGGTTATCTGCAGCTGCCAACTGTATTGATGCACTTTATTTGCATCTTGTGATGAGGCCCGACCTGAGGCGTTCAGAGTTACTAAGAACTTACAGAAACACTGCTTGCATTAGTCCACCTTCCACCTTCTCTTCCCTTTCTCTATTACTCTCTCTGTCACACAGTCCTACTACATTTGGTTGATTAGTTGATAAGCACATATGAATATGACTAATTACTATCCCCCACCCACCCCCGCTTGCAATTGCGTCCCATCAAAGCTTTGATTATTAGCCGGTAATTATTACTGAAGTGTTAAAGCCCTGTAAATGATATTCGCGACAGCCCTACTAAACTTAAACTCCATTCTTGTGTCTCAAGATGCCAAGCAGACTATAAACAATAACTGACACTAGGGCTGGGTATTGTCAAGAACCTCACAATTCAATTCAATTTCAATTCTTTTGGTCACGATTCAATTCGATTTCAATTCAATTCGATATTGATCCAGTTGCTTCAATATCATTTTAGTTATGAACATTTATGCAGGATTTGTCAACCTGCATTTGTGTGTGATCCTTAGCTTTAGCGTTTGCAACAAGTCGCAAAACACCTGCGTGGTGTCGGCTCAAATGGTTACCTATGTACCTATGTGTATGACGAACCTATGTAGGTTCGTCATATTGTTGCAGTGTTTAAACACTGACTCATGAGGCTCACACACAACGTAACTACTATCGACTTTGTGTATCCAAACATCGGCTTTTAATGTTGTCGGCTCACCACTGTCACCATTTTAATGAATAAACAACAGACGTTTTTTGGGGGTCGAGCGGGGACTCTGAACAATTTTAATCACACTCCGGCGGCATTCATACTGCCCCCACGGGAGCAGGGCGTCATTACAACAGAAGTAATCAATTTCAGGATTTTATGAATCGATATTGAATTGGCGGAAAACATTGCAATGCAGTGATGAATCGATTTTTTTACCCAGACCTAACTGACACACAAAAAAGGAAGTCCATGTTGCACTGACTACACTGTAACACCCAAAATATCAGCTGTTTCCCCCAGAGACTAAGTCTTAGCCGATTAGCCGATGGGTTCAGAGTTTACAATATTGCTTCAAAGATTTGGTTTATTATGACATATTTTTTGTGTTGGCAAAGCTCAATAACAAGTTATATGAAGAGTTGAAGATATCTGCCCAGTTGTTTGCCACAAAAAAGTAACAACATGTCACTCCTACGTGTTAATTAATGAGCTTTAGACATATTAATAGATGTATTATTTAACTTTGGATAAAGCAGGATAACTGCTCTAACTGCTGTGTTAGCTTAGGTTGTGTTTGCTGTGTTAGCTTAGGTTTTACCTGCTAACATAAGCTAATCACCTCCTGGCTCTAGCTCCATACTTGACGCAGTTTGACTTTCCCATGACTGCTGTCACTGTTACAATTATTATTTTGTTGTAGCAGTTCAGACACATAAACCACAGTTGCTCTCACACACAATTACAGCACATGCTTGCAACATGCACTCAAACACCCAAATACACATGCATACGCGCACAAATCTACACACACATGCACCAGCATGACTGAACGACCACAATTGCCGGCTGATTGACTGACTGATGAATAGCTTCTGTAAACAATCAGCTACTGTGTGTGTGTGTGTGTGTGTGTGTGTGTGTGTGTGTGTGTGTGCTTATGTAGAGCATAAAATAGCCTTTCTGGGACAGGAGAGGTTTGTACAAGTGTCTGGGTTGACTTTGTTACACACACTCAAATGCTCTCAAACACTCTGAAAATAGATGGCCATTTTTCCTCCTCTGGAAGATAATCGCATTCAAGCGATCGTTATGCATTACCATGTAGTTCCCGTCAAAGAGTTATATTGAAGAGTGAAGAGGCGTTCTCCTCTGCTTTGACTTTGATAGATGGTTCCCGTTTTCAGCGCGAAATACTGATGTCATTACCTATAGATTTGTATTCAATCAGCATTGTGTATTCAATCTGTGTCTCTCTCTCTTTTTTTTTTAAACCTGAAAGTTGGTTTGTATACAGAATATTCTTTTAAGTTGGATTAGATGCCTCATTGCACTTGGACTTCAATTCAAACACAAGCTGGCAGTTTTTGTTTGTGACTCATTTGCTGGCAAAGCATTGTGAGAGAAAACACAGGGAGCAAGAAGAGTATCATTTCGGTTTCTCTGTCTAGACTCTTTCAACCCCCTCCCCTTCTCCTCTTCACCATAACAGACTAACAAAGACATAACATAAGCTGAAGTTGAAGTTAACTACATATATAGACTTAACAGTGCAGACTCTCTAAATTCTCCTCTTTCCTTTATGGTGTATTGAGTGAAAGATAATAGCCAGTTTGGCCATGAAGACACTTTGCTTTGTTGTCTTTCTCCATGTATCCTAATGGCGGATGATTACCCTGCAATGACAGTGTCTGTGTCTGTGTGTCAAACAGAGGAGGGTACACGTCTGTCTGTCTGAATATGTGTCTGTGCATGAGCGTGTGTGTGTGTGTGTGTGTGTGTGTGTGTGTGTGTGTGTGTATTATGCTGTGCATGTGAAGGAAGTGTCATTGGTAGGAACATGCTATTGACAGCTGTTGAGTGTCAGACTTTTATTTCGCCTCTGTATCGGCTAATTGTCACATGAGCTGGCTGGCCACAGAGACTTTGATAAATATATAAACAGACAGATGAACAGACAAAACACTAACTCTGCAGGATAACAAAAACTATTATACCTCATATATCATAGTGTAGACAATGGAATATATTTATTTATATATTAAAATCACAAGGACACAAGTAAGAAATTACCAGACTTCATTAGAGAATTGTTAAAAAAGTTTATTAATGAGTCCATAATTTATTTGTCACGTGGAATTACGTATACAAGGTACAGCTCCAGTATAATGTGATCCCATTGGCTCCTTTGACTTGTGCATTGTAATTTAGTCTGGTTTTTCTTTTTACATTTATGGGTGCTGCTTTATAATAGTTAGTTAATGATAGTTCTGGAAATCCATGTTTTTGGCTGTGAATTTGTTTAACTGTCCTCACATCCCAACCTCAACAAGAGTGCAGCATGGTTGCTCCTCCCTCAACACAGGAAGCGACTTCGCTATGCAGTCACTTCTGTATGGGGTGAAGCAGTGAACCACAGCAGAAGCAGGACAGCACCTCACATTCCCACCAATACCAATACACTAGTCTTCATTCACCGTAAAGCACATGCATGAAATGGTGCTGTCCAGATTTTAGCCAAATTTTGGTGAATCAAACAATATTACAGTTCCTGATATCCCATTGGAAACTGATGCAGTACAATGGTTACAGGATGCTAGTTCAGCTGATGCTCATTCCTCTCCATCTTTTCCTCGATGTTTACATTTGAAAACCTCAACCTGGCTAGCTAGCAGGTAGTTAGTTAGAAGTCAGCAGAAGGAGAGTTTACAGACCAGTGACTTGATTTTCATATACTGATAAATGACTCGCAGCCACATGCTACCACCATCCAAGCCACCCATAAAAAAGGACCATTAACACTTACAAAATAGACATAACTTTTGTACAAATTGACTGGAAGCATCCATGCTCCATTTTAGTTAGTTTTAGTTTCCTATACCAGCTTCCAAAATTTCCCATATGAGCACTTTCAGATATGGCATTATTATTATCATAATGATAATTTGCTTAAGGTTCTGGAGAAATTCATACTCATGGGGTTTGGATTTGGGTGTCCAAGGAAATCTGAGCTGACAGGTTGTAAACAGGAAACAGTAATCAAGAACAACTTATTGAAGTGTTTCTGATGTTTCGGGGCACTCGCTATAAAAGTGTTGTTCTTCCTGGGACAACAGCCTTGTTGAGAAGTATTACAAAGTATTTCTATCCAGCTTGAGAATGGCTATTAAATGACTATTTTGGCCCAAACATGATGGAGAAAGAGAGATGAAAGAAATGAAGGTTGACTAAAAAACTAAAGAAGTAGAAGTGTAAGACATAGATGAAAGCAAAAAGGAGAGAGGAGAGGAGAGGAGAGGGGAGGAGAGGAGAGGAGAGGAGAGGAGAGGAGAGGAGAGGAGAGGAGAGGGGAGGAGAGGAGGAAAAAGCTATTAATGTTGGCTAATGATTGGGCACAGTAATAGTTATCAGTGTTTTAGGGCGAATATTATGGCCATGTAACGAAGGCCTTGATTACTTTATTAGCCTCTTCAAGTCGTTCGGCTAACGCTTACCAATGTGACCCCCTCCTGAGATCCCCTTACCTCTTTCCCTCCAAACCCTCCACCCGCCATCACCTCCACCTTCTCCTCTGTCTCCCCTCTCGTCTCCCACAACATAACCCTCCTCCCCCCTATTTCTCGCTGCGCCCCCGTGATGATGAAATCAAATTAGGTGGACTGGATGGGCCTAAATCACGGCTCGCGTTGCGGGCCGTGACATAAAGAATGGCCGCGATGAGGTTACCCAGAGTTCACGGCAGATAATGAAAGAGACAGGGAGGTAATAGCATGACAGAGTGGTGGGGTTCAGTATACTGGGGGTGGAGGGGATGGGGGTTAATACGAGGGGAGGGGTGGAGGTTCATTTGGAGGGTACCTGCCTATATGACCACTCCATCTGGCGAGGGACACTCATTCACCTCCTCCATCGTCTTCTCCTTTCTCCACCTTTTCTTTACTCTTCTTAAGCTTCTCTCCTGTCCTCTCCTTCATCCTCTACCACCATCTCTTCCTCTCCCCTCTCTCTTCCTTTCATCCATCCATCCATCCCTCTTTCCCCTCACTGTCTTGATAGTGATAAAGGTTTCACACTCAATTAAGTAAAGTATCACCTAAAAGGGAGTCTAGCTGGCGTTATCAGGAGACATTCACTAAGTACTTCAGTGATGGTTAGCCACTTCCATAATGGCATATCTCTCTCAAGTCTATTTGTTAGAGAAAACCTGCCGTGTCAACTTTTGTCATTTGGCGTGCTTTAATTGACTACTGACATTGTCACTCTTGCCACTTATAAAGGTACACTATGGGGCCAAAAGTATGTGAACACCCACACATAATACCCATATTTGATTATTGAAAATCCCATTCTAAAACTATCGACATTAATATGCTGTCATAACAGTCTTTATGACATGGCCAGAGGGATTTGCTCCCATTCAGCCAAAAGAGTATCCATAAGGCGTTGGTCCATAGTGCCTGGCATGAAGTCACTATTCAGTGCATCCCAAAAGTATTAGATAGGGATGACGTTCCCTTCAGGTCAATCGGTTTTACCACACCAAATTGGAAAATGCAGTCGTTAGCCATCAGTTAGACAATGTTCCTTCAAGTTAGGGTTTATTGTCATATTAGAACAGGAAAAGGTCCTTCCACAAATTGTTGCCGCAGAGTATCAAGCACACAATGTCTAAAATGTCTATTGTCTAAGATTCCCCTCGATTAAAACTAAGGGTGGGACAGCAGTGGTGGTGCAGTGGGTTCAAACCTGCTGGACTGCTGGGGCCTTTCTGTATAGAGTTTGCATTTCTGTGTCACCACAGGTTTTTGGGGGGGTTTTCTAGCTTCCTCCCACAGTCCAGAGACGAGCAGTTTCAGCTAATTGGTGACTTTAAGTTGCCCGTAGGTGTGATTGTAAATGTAAGTGGCTGTCTGTCTCAGTATGTCAGCCCTGTGATAGTCTGGCAGCCTATCCAGGATGCCCAGCCTCTGGCCCAATGTCAGCTGGGAAAGACCCCAGTCACCCTGCGACCCTTGACAGGATGAGCAGTTATGGATAATGAATAAAGCTTAGGGGCCCAACCAAGATCCAAAAATATCCAAAAGACAGAGGTATCCACACGCTTTGGCTATTTATTGTAGTATATTTCCCAGATCTTTGAAATAGGTAAATATATTGAAATATTAACAAAAGTGACAAGATCAAACAACGAGACAAACAGAACACAAACATATCTGAACATGTGTGTCTGCTGATGAACTGATGAACTAACTCCATTGACAGATTGGTACAAAGCCAGAATGAACTGCATGACTTTCATAGTTGATACGTGATATCAGCAGTAATTTTTATTTTTGAATTAGACCTGGTTAAACATTAAATGTGATGCAGTAAGATATTAATAACCCCTGATATCACTGATAAAAACTCACCTGAATTAAAAAAGGCCTTTATGGTCCATATGTCTCTGATATCTGCTGCTGTCTCGGGTTGTCTCATTCTTTGTTTCTCACAGTTCTACCGGAGGAATTTAAATGATTTATCTAACGGATGGCTAATAGTTTACTGAAGACATTTGGAATTCAACCACGTTGGATAATCTTGTCAGTTACAAAAACGAAACGCTCAAATGTTTCTCCAGAGCATCACCAGATGGTGGCTTGCAGGTGTGTGTGTGTGTGTGTGTGTGTGTGTGTGTGTGTGCGCCCTGGTATTTCTAACCTAACAAGACACCTGTCAGTGTTTACAGTCTGTTCCTCTGTTGTTTTTTCCTCTCATTACTGAATACCACCACATGGAGTATCCTGTTCTCACACACACAACATGCCTTTGACACATGCCACCGGTTAGTCCGCTCCGACACAACAACGTGGACTGACCCTTGACCTTTTCAGCAGAGATAAGTTGCTTCCTGTTGCTCCCTAAACGGGGCAGGTAGGCTAAATGAGATCACTGGGGGTCACAGTGGATTTGCTGGGCTGCTGCCAAACTACACTCCTCATTAGTGGAACTGCTAACTTGTGTCTTCATTTCAGTTTTTCACTAGAAATAGTGCCAGCAATAACACGGTTTTGGTCTCTTCTGATTGCTATGCAACACATTCAGTGTTTGCTTGCCTTTTCCAGATGTCTGGGGAGACAATGTCTTCACTGTCACATAAAAGTCCTGTACTTGAGTATGGCTGCAGATTTACAGGTGTCCATTTTTAGACTTTAACACCTGAGGCGATGTTGAGCTACCATGCAGTACATGTCTTTGAAAAATTAGCTTTTAAAATTTCTAGAGTGTGAGTCCATCCATCCATTTTCATTCATCTTTCCTGCACAGGATAGTGAGGGTAGCAGGCTGAGCAAGATACTCTAGATGCCCCTCTCCTCTGCAAAACTTTCTAGCTCCTCCTGCGGAATCCCAAGGCGTTCCCAGGCCAGACAAGATATGTAATCCGTGCCTGGAACACCTCTAATAATGGGAGGCACCCAGAATGCATCCTGATCAGATGCCTGAACCACCTCAACTGAACTGGCCCCTTTCCGAGCTCCTTCCAGATGTCTAAACTCTTCACCCTATCTCTAAGGCTGACCCCAGTCATCCTATGGAGCAAACTCATTTTGGCCGCTTGTATCCATGATCTCATTCTTTTGGTCACTACCCAAAGCTCATGACCATAGGTGAGGGTCGGGACGTAGATGGACTGCCAAATCGAAAGCTTTGCTTTGCAGCTCAGCTCCTTCTCCACCACAACAACTGACACCACACCATAGTGTCTGTCCATCCCACACTCCATTTTACCCTCAGTCGTGAACAAGACCGCAAGATATTTGAACTCCTTTTTCGCTCCTTTGGTACACTAACTCTGGTCCATCCCAGTGAGGGCAATCCACCATTTTCTGGAAAACGATGGAATGCCCAAGTGATGACCAAGACGCCACACTTGGAGGGTCTGACATTTCTAAACAAAATTTGTAAGAAAAGACATAAAAAAGAATGCCTTTTGGGTTCAGGTTGCTTGGTTACTACACTTTTGGATTTGGGTCTGATCTAGACAGAAATATGCTGCCTGAGACAAACTCTGACATCTTCATCTCGAAATGTAAATCTGAGCAAATATTCACCATCTTTGTAAATTCATGTCACCCGTTTATGTCAACATATAGCTTATAGTTATCAGATACCATGAGATATTTTTTAAAACATATCCAAAAAAGCATTTTTAAATTCATATTCCATTCCATCACCCTCAGAGGACTTGGACCTGTGAATTTTGTGGCTCTTGGTTTGAAGCCTAAAGGTGTCCTCCTCACCCTCCAGCTCTCCCACTGACCTTGAGGCCACCTTGTCCTTCATTCGCCAAACTGGGCTTTAATTCCGTAGGCTGGGGCGACCAAACGGAAATAAAAAGCCCATTATGTGTTGCCCGCGGCGGGGGCTTGTTGACTGGGTTTTATTACAGCGGGGGATGAGAGCGCTTGATGCCTTCATTTGGGGCCCTGAGCACCCGGTGCTGACAGCACCGTGACAGTACTGGCCCCTGTGGCACCGCTAAAAGAGACCGTCACAAAAAGAGACACACTGTCTATGTGTGTGTTTGTGTCCATCTGTGTGTGTGTGTGTGTGTGTGTGTGTGTGTGTGTGTGTGTGTGTGTGTGTGTGTGTGTGTGTGTGTGTGTGTACAGCAGCGTCTGTGTCCTGCCTGTCTCCAGTCCAGGCTGGCATGGTGAGGCTTGCTCGTAAAGCTGACAGCTAGACATATGTATGGATCCCCCATTAAAATTTTACTACTAATCACTATGGATGTCGTGCCTGACTACTAGCTGGCTGACGACTCAAGCACCCACACACACACACACTTGCATACAGTATACATACACAAAAATATGCATGTATGCACAAAAACTGAAACATATGCACATGCACTCACTTCCAAGCCAAGCAGTAAGCATTACTTGTGTTTTTCAGTTGTTCAACCAATGATTGACTGACTAGTAAATATACTGACACATATTTCTCACAGGAGTTGATAGAGAACTAAACAGAGTGAATGTGACTATTGTACCTACATTTGTCCAAGTGTTTAGACCAGGGAGTGGTGTCCCTTTTTGGACTTTGCTGTCCTCTCTGTGTCCTTACTTTATCGTATATGGCACCATAAAATGAATTAAGGTGATTAGTGGTCCACCACACCAAAACTATTACTGATATATTGGCTTTACCAAAGTCTGCAGTCATTTTGCAGTGTCATTAAAATAATTAGGGTAATTTAATGGTTATGTACAGTGTTAAAAATAGTGCACGTGGGTTTTCTCTCCCCTCATAACAGCATTATGCATTGCCTTTCTGGCAGGGTGGATCGAGGTAAAGTTCATCAAGAGGTTGGCAGACTCATAAAAGTCTATGTTGCATATCTTAGGACCCTTCAACGTTGTGTTGTTATCAGCTGAAGTGTCAAAAGGAGGAGAAGTGGGGGGAGAGGGTGGTGCAGGAAACATTGTGGGGGAAAAAAAGTGAGGAGGTGGAAGGATACGTGTGGAATGTCAGGTTTCGTAGATACTTCAGTGACCTAGTGACACAGGACACCTTAGGGAGGCTCAATGTAGGTCCTATAGATAAGACCAATCATTGTCTGATTCTGGTGGTGAAGTTCTTTATTTGTTTGAAATAAACTAGAAATATAAAATGTGTCTTTTAGTCGCCAGATGATTAAATATGCCCTCATAAAAGCTTTGATGGGCAGGTGATGGGGTGACATTTATTTATATGAAGATGTCACAGATTATTAGACTGCCCTCTTCAATTGACCTGTGCAGTTGTAATAAAATAATTTGACATCTTTTCCTCATCTTCTTCCATGTTCATGCCATCCTTCTCTGTGCTTGCTCCATCCTTCCATTATTTCCTGTCTCCTTCGTCTCGGGTGAAGCTGTATGGCTCAAGGAAGGCCAAAGAGTTACTCTGAGTGTGCCCTGTGTTGTTAATGTTATGTTACAAGGTCTCCTTATATCCATCCTTAATGCCCCTGTTGGTTCCGTGTGTGTGTGACAGGCAGAGTGTGTCCAACGTGTGTGTTTGTGTGTGGCAATGGAGTAAATAAACACATCGTTGGGGAGGTCACAGAGGCAAAGGTGAAACGGCGGTTGCAATCGATACCCCCGGGGTGTGTGTGTGTGTGTGTATGTGGGCAGGTGTAAGCACCCCTCCTCCTCTCCCTCGCTAACTCCGTTACCCCACTTGTTAGCCAGCGAAGGGTGACCCCACACACTCTCTCAAATGCACACACACACACACACACACACACACACAGAACTGATAGAAGCACCTGACTAATAGGCTGTAATGAGAGGCTAGCCCAGGGGACCCGGGACTTTGTGTGTGTGTTTATGCATGTGTGTGTGTGTGTGTGTGTGTGTGTGCATGTGCATGTGCATGTGCATGTTCGTAGGCCATTTGATGTGAGTGCATGTCTGCATGTGTGTGTATAGGTGCACCATGGGTGACCCTGTTACAACACCAACGTGTCTGTCCTAATGTCATTAGCTGAGGGCAGTGTGAGGTCAGGCCGCTGTACGAAGAGCATCCTTACTTACTGTAGAACCCAGAGGGCGTATTAGAGGGGCAGATGATCTGGAATGACATTTTGCTTGTTACCACAAATTATTACCTGCATTTCCTTGAGTTTAAGTATAGATTTTGAGGTACAACAATTTAGCGTTGGCCCATATTCTTAGGTCAAGGGAGGATTTAAGGGAGGGAAATGGATCACTTCAGACTGTGGAAAATAAATAATAGTTTAAAGATTTTGGGCTATTTTAATTGAATCATTAAGCCTAAGGATGTCAGTTTTGTCTAAATTCGCTTTCAGTAGGTCCAATAAAAATTATATGAAAATACAAAATGGCCTTTCCTTCTAGTCCAATGCCTGAGTGAGCTTTAGCACTGCATTTCAAAGCGCTTTCTTTTAAGAGGTGGTGACATGTTAATGTCTCGTGATGTCAGTATCTTAACTTTTATTGTATTTTCTGTTTTTTGCTACGTATCATGTGAAAACATGCCCACCGCCCAAATTCTGGTCGCCACAGGTTCCTCTCTGCATTGCACCTAGGTCAGGTGGGAGCTAACATTCTTTAGGTAGTAGCAACGCACCTCTGAGTAAGTGGCTTCATTTTGACTGCGGAACCCTTTTTTGCATTGTTAACTATGTTAGCAACACCAGCCGTGCTGACAGTGCTAACTGTGGCAACAGAGCTAACAGTGATAACATTGTCAGTGCTAAAGGGGTTTTACAGCTCAGAACTGAGCCGCTTACTGAAGCAGAATAAGCTGAGGGTTGACCAGAAGATAAGCACAATGTTTCCACAACAACGTGACTGGGTCAGTACAGCTTTACTGGCAGCAGTCGCCAAATGAGCTGCTCCGCTAGCTAGCTAATGTTAGCTCTAACAGACACAGGTGGTGTGCAGTGCAGTAAACTCAGGAGTAGCGAAACTAACCCATAGACCAACATGTGTAACCGGTCAAAAATATTCTCTGTCGTTAACTGGTTGTCGTTAAATCAATGATATCCCTAATTTAGCCTTTAAAATGTAAGAAATGGTTTTAAAAAATGCCCTGTATAACCCAGTGTGATCAAATTTTATGTTTTGTCTGAACCAGAACCTTTTTAACCCAAAGATATTCCTTTTAAAATAATGTTTCCAGAAAAATCAACAAAACCTCAATTTGTAGAGGGAAAAAAGCCAAATATTTGGCATTTTTTGCTTGAGAAATGACTTAAACAATTATTTAAATGTCAAAATTACAGTTTTGAATTGGTTAATTGAGAGGAGGAAATGGATCATGTTAGGATGTGGGAGACAGAAAATAGCTGAAACAATTAGGGCTGCGTAGAATTTTGTATTCATTTGGACCTGCCCATCACAATTTCCTAAAGCCCAAATTGACATAGTTAAATTTCTTGTTTTGTTTGAGAATACGTTCCAAACCCAAAGATATTAATTTTAGAGAGAAAAAAAATAAATCAGCCAAACCTCACGTTGAAGAAGGAGCCAACAGATATTTTGGGTTTAGAAAATTAATGCAGGGGAGAGTTCTGCATGTAGTTAATCCATGGGAACAATACAGATGCAACATCCATACATCATTTCCCAGCCTGGAATAGTAACCGCTGTCTGTCTATCAGCGTAATGCCTCCAGATTAGATCACCTACAGTATGTGTTGCCTAGACATGACCACCAATCCCGGCTCTCTTCTTCCCTCCCTCTTTCTCTCCCTGTCCGTCACCCACTCCGAGTCGATAAGCCTCTATTCTCCTCTTTTCGCTGATATGATCGGTGTCTTCAGAAGCACTCTGGCCACTTTTACACCAACCGCTAACTAGTGTTCCAGGCAGCTCGCGGCTATCAGGGAAACATCACACGACCCTGTCTGCCTACGTAAGTGTGCGGCCGCCTTCATGCCTGTGTGTGTGTGCACGACTCATCTCGTCCATCTAGCTGTCTGCGTCTATCGACCAGGGGCCATCATGTGTGTTTTGGCCTGAGCGAGGCCACAGATGCTGCAGGGCTATTAGGTGCCCATTGTTTGTTTTGAATGGCAACGGAAACAAAATTGGTCTCTTTCTGATCTTATTGTGGGTAACCCTACCTCCCTCTGTGGCCAGGGGAGGCAAAAACCAATCCTAATTCACTTACCCCACCCCAACATTGGCTTTTCTAATGCTTTTTGAGGGATGAAAATATGGCGACATGCAATAAGTGTCAACAGTGCAGAGGTCTTAAAAGCAAGAGGGGGAGACAAATAGATGGACAGATAGGTAGAGGAGTAGATGGTTAAAAAATCTCTTTTCTTTTGTTCCTTTCTTTTCTTGCACTTTCGGCATCACTATTGTTCCCAATGTCTCATACTTTCCAGCCTCTTTCCAGCTGTCCTCCTTTCTTCTCTCCTTCTTTGCCTCCTCAGTCCTTGCCTCCTGTGCGCCATGGCTCCAGCCAGAGCATTAGTGAGGCATTGTGATTGGCTTGTAATTTATTGAGTCCATAAGTGGGCCAGATTGATAGGGCTGTTTAAGGGGAGCACAGCGAGACACCACTTTATTTAATACATAGAGACAGAGCCTGACGATATAGGTTTAACCTCAGTCAGCAAGAACACACACATGTATATGGACATATATGTGTATACTGTGCATGCACTGTTATAGCTGTACACACACTAATACTCTCTTTAAAGGATGTGTTCGTCAAAATTACTAAAATAATTTTTTCATCGTTAAGTGAAAAAAAGTTGGCACCTGTTGTGGCCATATCAAATGTGGAGGGCTGGCGTAAGTTTATAACATGGCCAAACGGAGCCTGTCACAGCCGTATGATACACCACTGGACGGCTTCAGATATAACTGCTGCTCGTAATGATTTAATGTAAGAAGCATGAAGGTCCCTATAGAGTGGGTGGAAGGGGCGGTGGATAAATCCAACTAATACCAGACTTTCACCCGGAAGTCAGGAGTTTGCTTGCCGTATGAATGTAGAGTGATACTATGATGTTTTTCCATAACCCAATCAAGTGCTGATGTTGCCTAAACCTAACCACCCATGTCTTTGTAGCCTAATACTAACCATGTGCTTTTGTTATCATCCTGCCGTTGGTTGCAGCATCCTGGGACATCAACAGCAGACGCAGGAGGATACCTAGAGCGTAATATTTAGATGTGAAAGTCCACTGTCAAAGTGGCGGTATGTGACAACTTGCAACGAAAACGTGTTCCAAATACACACACACATATAGGAAACATAATTCACAGTTGAAAAGAGAAGCTGGAGATTGGTTAGATTTACTCATTGCAGCAAGGTAGACGTGGTGCATTTTGGGAAATGTAGTGTAGGTCAGTGGTCAAAGTTGTTAGAAAGCCTCTTTATTGTTGTCTTTATAATCCTTAATGAATCATAAATGATAGCATAACTATATCTACTCCCTCAAAACTCCCTCGACATACACGTCTATTCAACATTGACACACACATTCAAACTAAGACATTTTAATAAGCTATTTTTCCTGTACTCTTCTATGTTTGCTTGTTTTGGTGTTTAAAACCCAAATCAGGTCTTGTGTGCAGTTTCATCCTCCCTGTCAGAATAAGCCCACCACTCTCAACCCAGCAGCACGCAGCCAATCCTCACAGGCCAAAGCTCTGGAGGGAAAGACGATCTGCCCACAGCGGCCAACCCTGCCCTCTCATCTGCCCTTCACACAAACACACGCACACACACACATACGCAGACTTGCCCTCTCCTGTGCCCCCTGCACACCCTGCTGTAATGATGTCTGTTGACCTCTGACACAAAGGCTGCCCTGGCAGATTAGTTTACAAGTGGCCTAGGGACTCTGGGTTTCAAATCCTAACCCTGACAATTTTCTGCATTGATTATGATTACTTTTTTTTCCCTGTGTGGTCATGCCACTGTTGTCAGGACAGCCTCTGAGTGATGTAATACCAGTGTATCCACATACATAGCTACATATCATATATTTTAAGCATCGCAAGTTAAAGAAATAATGTAAACCATATACTAGTAATGGTGCTGGCATACAGAATTACAAGATACCCTAAATTTGTGTTAGTTAAGTATAAAAAGTGTTCAAAAGTATGAAAATTAAAGTGCAGACATAAACATAAGGTTGCTTAAAATGTAGGGATGCAGGATTATATCATTATTGATATCAGACAATACTGACTTTGAAATGAACTGTTGGAAGCAGCTAATTTCTGCCAACATGACAACCAATTTTTTATCATTTATTTTGTTAAAAAAAGTGAACATGTACAAAACATCAGGTAAATGATACAGCACAGGTAATGAAAAAAACATATATGAAAGATAAGCATGACACAAGTATGTATGAAGAATATAAATGGCAAAAAATATACAGAAAGAAAAACAGATGATAAGATAAAGAAATAAATGAATTAAAATACATTTAAAAAAAATGATAAACCAGGGTATAGGCATACAGATAAAGAAATATATTCAGTCAGAGGATTCAGAGAAGAAAGTTGCATAATTTCCATAATGTATGGACATATTGATATCAGTATCCGTTACTGGCCAAACGAGTTATGTATTGGCAAGTATCGTAAATTTAATTGTTTTCATGCACATACTGTCATAATAACTATGAAAAGTCTTTATGACACAGGGTAGTTATTTTTGCCCATTTGTTCAAAAATCACAAATTGTACAAAAAAATATTTTAACTCAAGGTTTACTGACTAGCTTTTTTGGAACTGCATCTCATCGTCTTCATCAACAGGTGAAGTTTGCTCATTGTCATGGAGACAGGTCAGTTGTGACCATGACAACTGAGCAAACTTTATCTTCCCATGAAGACTATTAGATGTGGTTGAAAGTCCAGAAAAAGCTGCTTAACCTACCATACTCCCAAGTTGAAAAGGAACCAATACTGACTTACAGAACACAAATAAGCTCAAAGACACAAACACACACACACACAAACACTTTCACAACAAACATAAGTACCACCAATCCCAAAATGCATACTCTGTCACTTCTAATATATGCACGCATTCAAACACACACAATCACACACACACACACACACTCAGACGTCAGTGGTGATAAGTGGCGAGTGAGTAATAGCCTCCCTGTCTGGCAGCCAGCTGCTGGGCCTACTGTTTACATGCCAACTGATTACCCTAATTTCAAATGCATGCATGGCAGCTACGCTGATAAATAGTCCCCTACCACCACCACCTTCTATTTCCCTATTGTCAGCCACTACAGGCCAGTCAGCCAGCCGGACCCGTAATACCTTTTTGATTATTCAATAAATAACCCATAATTCGACATTGATTGGGGCCGCGAATGGGCTTTGTTGGGAGGAGGAGGAAGGGATGATGGGGAGGAAGGATTGCAAGGTGGTTGAGATGGTGTGGTGGGTGGGAGGGTATCGACCAGTGGTGGTCAGTGCTTCGATGACCACTGGTCGTTGGGGTCATGCCTCACGCAAATACACACACAGAGGGGAGCACACACTTCTGCCTTTCCTCTGATGTGATTAGGGTAAGGGTCATTAGTTCAGCCTCGTTGCTTATTGTCCAAACAAAGATGTCCAAGACTAATGGAAGCTACTTAATAATTTGGGTGAAAGATGAGCAACAATGAGGTATTGGACATTTTGAAACCATTTTCCTGTACCTGATGTCTCCTTTTTATTAAATTTACCCATCATAGGTCACGTTTGCAAACATTGCTGGCGTGTCTTTATCCACATCTGAATACTTACATGTCAGTCAGTTATTAAGCGTGAGCAGTGATGGGAAAGCAACTGGTCAAAGTGATCCCTACCGTTACAAGTCACCAGAGGTGAGCGCTAACTCAACCCTGATTATCACCACCAGTATTTGGTCACATTTGTTGGCCGAAGGCCCATTATGTTAACCACCATGATGAACATTGATTGCTAATTCTTAAGTCTGCTTCTGGCAATATGACCTCACTTCATTGCTTCCAAAAATTTGGCAATGTATCTCCGCCCCAAATTATCTCCATTGCTTTTGGTGAACGCTTCACCGTGACATGGTTAGTATGGACCGTATTGAAACCTGTCCCCAAATGGATTATTCCTTCCTCCTAAGTAGGATGGATTTTATGGTGCTTGCCTGATCACTATCTGAAACCCACTAATCGTTTGCGTGTGTGTGTGTGTATGTGTGTGTATGTATAAACCCTGCTGCCTTGATGTTGCCATTGAAGTGTCCCTGGCGTTGTACTTATTGGAGTTCCCTGATGTTAGATATTGGAATATTGATCTCGGAGAATGTTTAGCTTTCACTCTTCTCTGGTTTCATTTATATGCTCACACAGCTGACGCCCGCTTCACACAGCAGTACAAGCTGCAGATGTGGCAGTACATGAGGGACCGAGATCAAATCAAACTCTCAATCAATGCTGGAGGAAAAAAAAATCTGAGCGAAAGATTTGGGTTTCAGAGGGATTTCACATGCAGCATCTTGCATATCTGATGGGAGATTGAAGCTGCGAAGAGTAAAGAACAATCAGTTGTTTAGAAATGAACAATTCAGATGATATCAAATAGTCTTACTTTGTATTTTATGATCAAGACAGTATAGGGTAAGCTTTTGAAGCAATGAAGCCAGGTCAGACTGTTAAATGGACTTCATAGAGGGAGAGAATGACATGTTGTTTCTCAGAAATGTTAATGTCAATTTTTTAGCATCATGGTGTAAAACCTTAGTATCAATGAACAACTTAACAAGGTGTGGCCCAAAATTAGCAAGAAATTAGTAAAAATAATAATTATAAAATCCATCTGGGTGTGTTTTTTGTAACATTATTTTAAATATATAGTTGTAACAATTATAAATATGATGTTCTAGACATTTTTCCCAATTTTTAAAATAATTTGTCCAGCAGTCCTCCCCCCTTTTTCAAAACTGACTTTCAGGGTTTTTTTGTCACTTTTTACTAATTTCTCCAAATTTGTGGGACAGTTCTTTGTCATTGCCTTTCCTCCCCATGTTTTTAAAAGAAAAGATCCAATTATCTAAGGTTTTGTGGGGTTAAATAGCTTATGAAAGGCATATGAATGCAGAACAAGAAACTGATGTCCATCCAGGTTTCAAAGGGTTAGCCAAACAACTTAGAACCTAAAGTGCAGTTTGGTTACATTCTGCAAGACAGCAGTCCTATTTCTGCATAAGTTGACATTACAGCTTAGGACACACACACACACTCAAGTGTCTCCAGAACAGACCCATGCAGTCATCACCACTTAAAAGGCAGTTGATGACTTCAAAAGGAAAATCACGAACAGCAGCCCTCCACGTTTCAGAGACACCGGCTCAATGAGTCTCCCTTTAACAACAGTTGCATTACAGCGCAGTGTCGGTTTCCTATTAAATACCTTCTCCCAATTGCCCATTATTCCCCGCTATAAAACCACTGCAGACTGCATCGGAGGGCTGTTTTATCCCCCCATCACCCCACGTCCCTTTTGTTTCGGAAAACATGTTTCAACTAAATGCAACTAAGAGAGCCATGAGAGAAGGAGAGAGCAAGTGAGGAGGGAGGGAGGGGAAAGAAAAGGTAATTTAATGAAGTGAAATGTTTGATGTTGTAAATAAAAAGCAGACTGGTCGTGGGTGAGAGGCTGGGGCTAATGGACTTTGTTGGATGGTAGGTGTGGAGCTGCTGATCTTAAAAAAAGCCAAAATAAAAAAGTGAACTTGTCAGAAACGATGCCAAGAAAACCCCCAGCCCCCTTGCCTGGGGCATACACATCACTGGTGGGGCTTATTATGCAATTACAGCAAGGTATAAAGCGCCGCCAACCCCCTCATCTGAGTGTGTGGGTGTATAATTATGTGTGTTTGCATACATGTATGTGTGTGTCTTACATACCTTTATACTCTTATAGTTTTAATTTGAGCAAACCACAATCGTCTGCTGATTTAGGACTGTAAAACAGGAGTCTGAAAAAAATAAAGACAGGAAAGAAAAAGGAAAGGGATGTAGATGATGAGTGGTGGCAGGAATGGGGAGTGACAGGAAAGGAAGGATTAAAAAGGAAGGAATACAAGAAGAAATAAAAGAAAATATAGAGGTGGTTAAGAAGTTAACAGAAGAAAGTAGTGAGATAAAAGAAAGTAAAGTACAAATGGGGAGTGGAAAGAACGGGGAGTGACAGGAATGGCAAATAGAAGACGTGAATAAAAGAAAAGATGAGAGTAGTTAAGAAGTTGAAAGGAAAAGGGGAAGGAAAGCAAAGAAATGAGAACACACGATTATGAAGGTTAAACAATGGCAGTGGTCATTACGCTTCACTTTCAATGAGAAGGAGGAGAGAAATCACCCCCCATTTATAATTCATATCCTCAATTACCACTAATAAAGTGGCATGAATGGGGCCAGCCCAGGGAATGGTGCAGGCACAATTACATGTAGTATAGCCTGGCATTAACATTTTCTATTTGAACATTTTTCAGCCTCAATTTCTCTTGGAGTTAATAAGAGCGATGATCCCTCCTTGACTTTTTCATGAAATTATTGTATGGTTATAATATTCCAATCTATTACTCCCCCCTTCCCTATAATGTATTCTACCATTTAATAGCCTGACCTGGCTGGATAGAGAGAGAGGAGAGGAGAGAGAGGGAGAAAGAGGAAGAGAGAGAACATGACATTGATGAGAGGAGTAGGTCTTGTCATTTTGACCCCACAGGGGGTGAGACAAAGGTCTGATATATCCCATACAGTGTTTGAATTGGGGTCTCTCGTGAGGCCGTGCCTATCATCTGAAAAGCTTTCTGTGGCAGCGCTGCTTTTTTCACCATCTTATTGGGGAACCACTGCAGGGCTGATTTAAATCTTGACATGTAGTCACTGGTTGGCCATTTCTGAGACGTAACTGCACTTATGACTCTGAGCCACTTGCAGTGTTCAAGTATTGCTAGGCTTTAGGGAAATGACCTATTGGGCTATACTCTAAATCTGGATACAACAAGTGCAGAATGGGATGTACTACTAAATGGGATGTAAACAACAACAGCAGCAGCCTATGCGTGCAGACATGAAATGCACTGTAAACTTAAAGCTAACCTGTTCCATTACCACTATAGATAATTTTACCAGTATCTGAGTAGCTTATTTGTTTGTCTTTGAGCAATGTTATGGAAAAACTAGCCTGATTTTTATGAAATTTGGTGGAGGGGTATATCATAGGCCAAGACCAAAGTCATTAAATTTTGGAGTGTATCCTAATCATGGGCTGATACACTAATTATTTTTAACTTTCATTAACATCCTACCATAGGACTTTTGGGCTTGTTGGAGTTCTGTGCACTCCAATTGCTCTTCTAGTTTATTGTGTGATGAAGGAATACTTGGATGTATGTTGCTGGTGACTACACATGGAAAGTTTTGCCCATCTGCTACCCTCGTCAGAATGCAGAACACCAACATCAGTGAGCGCCAGATGCAGCAGTAACACCAGCTGTTTGCATGGTGTTAGAAATGTAGAATTGCCCACGCATGGAGGGTGACACAAATAATAGAATGTCATCGCCATAGATAATGTGATATTTCTGTGGGACACAGGTCAGAGTAACAGTGCAAACTCCCGTGTTAGTAAAATCAAAAGGAGCTTACAGTATAATCTAACCCAGAGACACATAAAAGCATCAAAGGTCCAGGGCCATGCCCCAGCATTGCGTTGCATTATTATGCCGGTGGTTGCTGCTCGCTGCAGTATGGAGCCACGTGCCCGACCCTCAGGCTGGTTGTCTAATGGGCCTGTTTACTCCACCTTTCCTCTCCTACTCTTTGACTGCCTCCCTCCATCCCTCCTTTATCCTCCCACATAAAATGGCAAAAAGTATTCAGCAAACCTGCCTGCCTGCTTTTATATAAAATAACAAAGTGTTCAGAGCTTGTAAAACACTGCGGGACTGACAGTTTAGCAGACTTCCCACAGTCTAGAAACTTCTATTGTGGGGGCGGCAACAAGGAACCAAAGAATATAGAATAGCATAGAATAGAATAGAACTCAAAAGGCAGTACAGACTCTAAAGTACAGACAGAAGCCTTTAGGGTAAAACTACTGCATCTATCCTCAAGCCATTGTGGTGGGGCAACTCATTTAAGTGCAACGCCTCCGGTACAGGGAATTCTGTGATACACACACAGATGGAGAGAGAACAGGACCGCCTGAAAACCACCCTCTCTCGCTTACTATCTCTTTTCTTACACACATTCGCACACGAAAATCGCACACACACACACCATGTGGCTAGCTGAGAGCCAGCTGTTCCTTTCCACTTCACATCACTATGGGCTAACGACTGCTAATCCCCCATAGCTTTTCCCTCAAAGGAACTAAGGCAGCAGCCATGATCTAACTCCTATTGAATTCCAATTACCCTCCACCGGGATTTCACAATAAGAGTCCCCCCCTTCACAACCACCACCTCCACTAACACCACCCTTACTTTCCAAATGGATCGTATTGTCACAATAAGAGCCACCCACACGCATACAGCCTGAAGATACGGCAACATCAGGAACACATGTTCATTGTTATATACTAGTTATTTATTTTTATGATTTCTGTTCAATTATTTTTAGATGCTTTGGCAGTACACTTAGTTGAACCAAATTGAACTGAGGGAGACCAGAGTACACTACTGTATTTATCCCTCACATGGCAACAGTTGCATCCTCGACTGGACTTGCCCACCCCTTTCTTTGTACCCTGGCAGGTTTGCCCCTCTCTGCCAGGCAGGGTCCCTTGTAAAAAAAACAGCTTCAATGAATGGAGGCCCAGCAGGGAGCCAGGCAGACTCACACTCCTAAACCCTCCCCTCCCTTCAAGCATAAACCCTCCCTTGCCTCTTTCCTCTATCCCCTTCCTTCCCTCCTGCACTCTTGCTCTTTTGCTTCTAGTTAATAACTTTACAGGCATGTACGAGGAACAATTTTGCAACATACAAAATTCCTTACAAACAAACCCTTTATGCATTGAAGCAGCCACCGGATGATGCATTTCTTGGTTCTGAAAGCAATCTTTTGGTCTGTATCCATCAATATCCTTAATAAAGTGTAACAGTTCCAAAACCAAAGGACTTGTAGTACAAATCTTTCCCCCTCCTTCTTTCTGCCTTTCACCCAACATATCTGGTTTGATTTTACCCCATGAAGCAGCGAATTCCAGCCTTTCAGAGAACAACACTGGGCAATAAAACAATGGGTGGCTCTGGGGTGTACTGTAGGGATGGAGGTTGATGGGATTCCTGGTAAAGTCTGAGACAAAATGCTGCTATGGTTACAGTGGGTGGGACTGGGGTGAAGAGGGCTAGACATGCTGGGAAAGTCAGCATAGTGTAAGAGGGAATGCCAGTAATCAGGGATATAGTGAAAGTTAATGCTGTCTACATCTTTTTGACACTGGCCCTTTTTCACAGAGACAGCCGCTACAAAATCCCCTCATTACACCCCTTTTGCATTTTTTGCACAGAACCAAAAAATGGCAGCAACATACCACCCCAGTGTGTAATTTTAGATAGCATGCTGGCATGTAGAAGCAAATGCAGAATAATTGGCATGATGTGTAACACAATAGCACTTTCTTAACAATAACAATGATTATCCGTTCTCCTGCATGTGTTTACAGTTATATGGTGGTTGATTTTGCCTTCTGCTCAGAGGGTAAGGAACCCACCGGACCTCATTGTCTCCACAATTTTATGACATTTTCAGTTGGTTTTCATCTTCGTTGAGTAAGCTGCTAACTGATGCTAGCTGATTTTTAAATCTGCTGGGGGGCAGTTGCACACATAACACGTTGTCAAAAGCTCACTACTATCCCATCCTCCATCCTTTTACACAGATGTTGATTCAGCACTGTTACTACCTTCATTTCCGGCATAGAGGTGAGACAACTGCGATATAATGGGAGCTGTGACACTCAAAAAAATGTATCCACTGATTTACAGACAACTCTTTTACAATGTAAATCTTTTGGAAACAGTATTTTTGGGCCACATGGCTTCAAAGCCTGGCACACTTCCTTTGGACCTGGTTTCCAGTAGCAGCAGTTTACTGACATCTGTGGGCCACCAGTACTAGGAAATGTGCTGTCATATATTGTTGTATATACTTACTGAAGTGTGTCATAGCCCTGTATAGCTCATAAATGTTGATAATGTATGCTATGTACCGTTACTGATTTAGGATGTCTGTCTCTTTGAAAAATGTAACTTTTTTGGAGGACCCATCATGCTGTAAAGTTTGTCTGTCACTCAAAAAGTGGAAGCTAGCATTTGGCAACTAGCCTCTACTCAAAAAGACTCGCTAAATAATGCTAGCTAGCTAGCTTGTCATCAGCAGGGTTAAGCTAGCATTAGCTGACTGTCTGTCATGGGTCCAGTTCTTGTGATTGCAAATGACCAGCCTGTGAAGACTAACAGCAACAGGTAGCCTCCTCCTGTAACCTCAGAATCAAGACATGTAGTAAATACCACGAGGAGTAACTAACATCAGCAGCAGGCTAGTAGAAAGCGCTCAATTTACAAATTAAACTAAGAAATTGATAAGAAATATCAGAAACCCAGCTGGTGAACTGCCTCTGCAACCACAGGAATGGACAATGACAAACTGTGAAAAATGTTGCACCAAACAAATACTGGACCAATCAAATAACCACTACTGATAATGTCTGACTGACCAAAATTCAAGTCCTCTTGAAGAACATGAATTCAGGGGTTGCCATCATTGCAGAAATAAATAAAACTGAAATTTATAGGTTACTTTCTAATTATTACAAATAAGTACACAAGAAATAACTTCTTAGCAAACATGTACTTTGATTTCAGTTTGACCCAAACCATTGTAATTATAGCATATTTAAATATGCCCCAAACATAATGTCATTTGGTGTTTATTAGGGATTATTGCCATAATCATCGCCTGGATGATTTTTACCATGAAACCACTGCTGGTAATGGCTTTGAGGCGGGTGAACGAAATAACAGAAAACTAGTAAAATGATTACATCAACAGCACCCAGTCTGGTGTAACTGGGATGGAGGCTAAAGGTGAACGCAAGTTTGTGTGGCACTCGAACTGTGGTATTGGCACCGTTTTTTTCCCTTCTTAAAATGTCCTCATTCCCACTTTAATGTCTCTCTCTACTTTTAGATGATTACACTATAATGGAGAGATGGAGTCATGGCATAGTTTATTACCACACACACACACACACGCAAACTCGCATCCAAATAGCCCCAAGGACGCAGGGAGACTTAGCAACAGGAGTAGTCCAAATAAGAAGATTAAATTTGAGTTTTCCATGCTTCGACAGCTTGGTTTGTTTTGACCTTTTGAATCTGGACATGACTCAAATGTTGCTTACAGCAGAGTAAAATGCAGACCAAGCTCCTGTTGAATCGAAGAGTCTTAACTTAAATGGGCATTTAATATGGATTTTTAAAACACTGTGAGGATGGCAATCAGACAAGGTTAAAAGTTAAAAGTTTATTCTTTCCTTTACACATACCCCTTCCCTTTCATTTCTTTTCCTTTCCCGCTCAGTTACTTCTTCAGTATTTGTCTCAGTTTTCTAGAGGCCAGAGTATTCTACCAGAACTGAGATATATATTTACATCCAAAGCAGCTGTCAAACAAGAAATTGAGGGAGAGAGAAAGTGTCCCATGCTTCTTTTTAATCACTTTTTTCCTGTTGTTATATCCTTGCTCAAACTTTAACTCTGACACGTGTGAAGTTAAAGGTTGTTCAGTATGTAAAGCTACTCACTGCTCAAAGGAAAATTAAAGTCATATAATAATAGGACTTCAATTTTCCTTTGTTACACTAATGCAACACGTCATTTTAATATCACAAAGGTGCAAAGTCTGGAAAATAAGCGACAACAGTTTCTCGCTGCGAGCGCGGTCATTTTCACAAAGGATATGAAGACTTGGGGCTCTTCAGCCACAACAGTTTTGTTGTTGATGTTTTTCCCCTCTTGATATTCGTGGTAATATATCATAAGTTTTACAAGCCTCGCTGCGCAGTCTAGCTGTTAAACGAAACTAAGAGACAACTTGAAGTGGGAGGCTATCTTAGAACGATCACATTTATACAGGAAAGTGAGGAGAATCGCTGCCAGCCCCGCGCTCCAATCAGAAGAGCCTTTAATGTTGCTACAAATTGGACGTGAGGGTTCTCTGATTGTGAACGGAAAAACATGAGCAAGGCATTGTTTGGTTAATTTCCTTTTCTTCTGCGAGTGAGTGTGTGTGTGTGTGTGTGTGTGTGTGTGTGTGTGTGTGTGTGTGTGTGTGTGTGTGTGTGTGTGTGTGAGTGCGTGAGTGCGCCGTGGCCATCTATCCTCTCAGACATGTTTAATAGGGCTTTGGCTGCGTTGACCGAGGGTGTAAATGTGTCATACTTTATTAGAAATCCCAAAGAAGAGGGCTAACATTAATCACAGGCTCTTGTTTATGAAAGTCATAAATGTTTCACTGAGTGCTTTATTGTTAGCTGCCAGATTTTGAGAAGCGTACAGGGGTCCTTAATGTGTGTGTGTGTTCAATCCACCACTGTGTCATGGTAGCACCCCAAACCTATGAGAAACTCTCGCTCCCTTACTCTGTCTCTCTCATAGGCTTTTTGTCATGTTGTCAGAAAGTATGACATCACCCTGCCCTTTGACCCACATAGTCAGGAGAGCGCTGATTGGATGATTGGCTTATAGAGGACATCCACATTGACTCCAAACTCAATTCTGCTGATGTCAGGCGCTATTAGAACTGACGACATGCACACACCGATAGGACAGGACAGTGTGTGTGTACATTGTGTGTGTGTGTGTGTGTGTGTGTGTGTGTGTGTGTGTGTGTGTTGGCGTGTGCAGTCATGTTCAGGGTTATATAGGTCAAATGTCTAAAGCTAGAACATCTCCCAGCTGAAATACCAGGCAAAATGTCAAAGTCTGCCACTGTGCAATCCCTCAGATCAATAGTTCAATTGGACATAAAGGCATCATTCTGTTCTCTGGGCTAACATGCTATATCATGTGCCAGCCTGTGTCTGAACCACCTGAACCAAATCCAGCTTTGACCAGTGCTGTGCGTCTCTTTTACGGCTCTCACTGTATGGAGCCAAGTTGTTTTTAAAGGGGACCCATCATGCTTCATTTTGGGTTCATACTTGTATTTTCTACCTGAACATGTTTCTATGATTTTATGTTTAAAAAACACTTTACTCTACTCATACTGTCTGTACTGGAACACCTGTATTTACTGTCGATCGGTTAACGCTTAGTTTAAGCGCTCGTCTCTTTAAGCCCCCCCTCCCAAAAAAGCCCTGTCTGCTCTGATTAGTCCAGGTCTTCCACATCGTATCATCTCTGCACTGTCCAGTTTTTCCAATTTTCTGACTTTTTTTGCTAGATTTAGCGACTTTTAGACCCGCCTTAGCAACTTCATTTCTAAAATGTGACTTGCAAAATATATAGCTGCTTGATGCTCAGAGTAATGATAGTCCACGCCTCTTCAGCTTGTGATCTCTCCTCTCTTGCAGCGTGTTATAGGTGTGACATTGACAGTAGGAAAGTGGACGCTGCTTGCTGTGGGAGTTTCGTAGTAGTACTGAGTTTCTATTTTTACGCTGACACTTTCATCTCTGATTGGAAGTGTGAGAAAGTCGTGCACTATTTTATAAGAGACATAGCTGTCATACCTTTCAAATGTTTTGCTGAGGATTTTTCTATTGAATCTTAAGTAATTCAGCATAGCTTTAATTCTTCCGTCAGTGTTCTATGAAGTCACCAAAATGCAAATGAGCATATGGCATTATCTGGTGTCTTTCGGATCTAATGTTAGCTTCTTTAAATGGAAAAGATTTGGCAACACCGGCACAGTCATCTGTAAAGAAGTATAGCAACACTTCTACTGTGAACAATCACCAATAAAAGCTACATGTAGCAGTGTATTTAATGTAAACACTTGCAGTGGTGTGCCTGGAGCACATGACCATATCGAGTTGGAAACAGAGTATTTAAAATGGTCTGAAGCCTGAGGTTTTTGCTCACAGGGATTATTTTACCTATGATTACTTTGTTATTTGAAACTTAAGCCATGTTTGAGCATAACTTGTAGCTCCTGGTTACATGACTGAAATCACAGAATTAATAAAACATAATTTTCTACATGCACCAAAGGCCCTCTCGCATTTTACTAGAAGATCACAGGCCTCAGTGATTCATATTAATGTAACTCTTTAACATACTCTCATACTTGTCACGTGACCCATCTACACCCTTGCATTGGATGGATGATGCACAATTGCATTTAAAAAGAGAAATCTTTGTGACATGCTCCATTTATTTTAATAATCTCTGAAAGGTGTTGAACTTGTATTTTCCATCAAGAATCCTTGTTTAAATAAAAACGACATCCTGCGGACATATTATGGAGCTGTAAGACTGACTATTACACGGCTCAGTTCTCGGGCGGAGGTTCTTATGAGAGGTCCCATCTCGCCTCTTAAGATTTCTGTTGAGTCAATGTTCCTCGGAGGCCTCTCTCAGCTGCAGATGCTCACTTTAAACAGTATATAACATGCAGTAGATTCATAAGATCACTGCTGCACAGCTCCATTGTTAGACATTATATCTCCTCTCATGATCTCTGTGCATTCACCGCTGCTCTTTTACCTTTTCCCCAAAGTCCTGCGTCAAAGCATAAAAGTCATAACGATACATCTAAAAAGACAATGGTTCACGGCGACTGAGCTACTCATGAAATCACGACAAATCATAAATTCAAAGGGCCCACCCCCTGCCCCCTCCTCTGTCTTCCATCCTCATCCTCCTCCTAGTTAAGTGTGGAATAATGTCATCTTAATGATTATTTTTTTGCGGTATGCCATAACCGCATAATTCAGAGAGGGTGTAATGATTTTTTATGCCCCTGACATATTGTTTTGCGGGGAGTGACATAAAAGCACGGTGACATGTGGCATTTTGGGAAAGGTCAGGCGCTCCATCTCGGCCGCCCGTCCATCTTCATAACGTCGCCACTTGTCATATGGAAACTGGCATCACCAATCTTTGTCTCTCCCTTGTCGCTCGCTGACCCCGCTATCCTCTCTGATCTTGATTCTCTTCCTTTTCTCCGTCTCTGTTCTTTTTCTCTGCTTTTTTCCCCCTCTACATTCATTTTTGTCACTTCTTTTTCTCTCCTGTTATGGCACATGCTTTGTTAGGAAGAGCTTTTTTTGTTATCATAGAGAAAATTATCACTGTGGGGAACAGGGGAAAACAAGATTTCACACACTCATACAGAAACACACACGCACACATGCACAGGGCCTCAGGGGTGCTGCGGGGGACCGCATGTCAACACCAGCTGTGAGGATTGTGGTGACAGAGAGAAGGGCTAATACTAATGTGATAAATACGTCAGTGCTCACTCTAGGCACATCGTGTGTGTCGGGTTGTGTTTGATGGTTTTACAAATCTGCTTAGAGCCAGCCACTTCAGCCAAATGGATATTTAGACAACATTTTGTCGAATTTTCTCCCCCAAAAGATGCCAGTTTGTGGATGCCACAAGCACTTGTTCATGAATCATTCACAAAAATTGTTGACTCAACTTACAAAAGTTAAGGGCAAAGCATTTAAGCAGAGCTGAACTATTTTATCTGTAAAATGACTTTTAGAAGTGAGCACATTTAAGAGCACTGTATTCTCACAATGCCTTGCTCTACAAGACCTGGCCTGTTAACCCTTTGAAACCTGGATCGACATCACTTTCCTGTGTTATGTTCAAAGCAAATTGGTTAGATTTCTTTGAAAACAAGGCTAAAAAAGCAAAGAGCAGCTTGCAAGAGATGTCCCACAAGCTGCAAGAAATTGGACAAAGTTGACAAAAAAGAGGCAGAAAAAAAGACAGTGAGGCAGAGAGAGAAAATTATATATTCATAGCACTTTTTTAAAGCCATTGCCTTGTTGCGTGCTAATTTTTAGGTAATTTTCTTGTGACTTTTTACTAATTTCTTGCCAATTTTGGGTAATTTCTTGTGAAGTTGCTCATTACCTTGCTTAGATTTCAAGGGGTAAATCAATAGAAATGAGATTCAGTGATTGTCGATGATAAAAATAACCAGGCAAATCATTTGCTCTTAAGAACTATCTACATAACAACTATGAAAGTGAAGAGACAGTTGAATTTTTGTAGAACACAAGGGCCAAGAGGCTGAAAATGAGGCTGATGCAAAAGAACCAAAAATTACAATACATTGAATTTAGGCTGGTCCCAAAAAAATGAGTCAATCCCAACTGACCTCCATGTTAAAATGCCCAACTTTACAGTAGGTATTTACATCCTGGTCAAAAAAATTGTTTTGGTCTCTCGATAAGATTCATGACAACTGTATCGGGGTACATTTTTTTAAACTCACCCATTTACGTTTTATTAAGGCCCAGAACTACACATGTTCAAGAGCGGCTGCTTCAGTGACAGGCTTCCTGCCAATAGTATCCTCGGCTTCTTAGTCACATCCACCCCTCGGTCCTCCACAGCTCCACCCTCTTGCCTAAAAATGCCATTTCTAGCTCCCAACAAACCAAGATGGTGATGACAGAAAAGGCACGCTCGAGGCTTCAAAACTGCAGTCCAAATAGCCAATTGGTGCATCACAGTAGCTATGTCTATTATTTGTACAGTCTATGAGGGACACAAAGAATGTGAATCATGTTCATGAATCCATAGGTGTAGAATTGATGGTGGGATGCAGGGGACACGTCCTTTTGAATATTTAGAACATATGCATTTGTCCCTCCCAATAAAAACACAAAAGAAACTGAGGACTTTTATTTTGACAAAATTTAAGACATTTGTATCATAAATCAACTCAGAAAAGGACAAATGATACATAAACATTGACCAGAATGCAGCTAACATTATGTTTTTATGCTTTAAATTTTCTTTCAGAGGACCTCTTACTCTCACGGGTGGAAACAAAACTTACGGCCTTTTAAAACCCCTATGTATGTTGGGAGGTTTCCTTTCATGCTTTTCTTGGGAATCTACAATATAAACTTAAAAGAAATATTGATTTGAAAAAATCTTAGACTGAAAGAACCTTAAATGATTTTTAACTAAATATTAAATGAGAATTGCCACAATAGTATCATGTTTAAAACAGGAAGTTCCTGTGCTCATGGGAAATGATTTCCACTTGAAAGACACCGACACCGCTGTGATTAAACAGCGCTTATCAATGAATTGTTCCGACCACTGTAATTTTTTATGATGCCAAGTTATTGCATTGTTTTGCACTATTGTGATATATGAGTGTTGAAAATTGTAAGACGTAGCACTGTTTAAAGAGAGGCAACATGAGAAAATCTTGCAATCTATCTACAAGATTTCTCCCTCCTGCCTCCGTCCCGTACTCTCTGTCCTCCCTCAATCTCCTGACTTTGTCAAACCCTCCTCTCTTATTTCACCAGCCGGCGAGGGGCGTGGCAGAGCCGCCATCCTCCATCCTTTCCACTTCAAATAACCGTTTTTCTGACAACTGTGTCTTAAGGTCCACAAACAGTCCCACCTCCTACCTCAATTTTTCAGCCCATGTTCCTACAGCATGAGTGCAAGCCGCAAACATTTTTTTCCCATAAAAATGCAATATGCATGTGTCAAACAGGGGTGGTCTACAGACTCCTAGTTGAAAATTACACGGTCCCCCGACGCATTGTGGGGATAATTCACCCTGTTGCAGCGATGGGCACGGACAGAGAAATATGCAGATACAGTCAACATTACATGCACATAGAGTCGTGGGTGTGTGGGGACAGATGGAGAGCGTGTGTGTGTTTGCAGGTCACGCGGTGTCACGTAGGGTGAGTGAGGTGTAATTTCTCAGCAGTAATACTCAACAGTCGGGCCCTGACAGCTTTAATGGTGATGGCCTTATTATAGAGAAGACGCCTCGTGTGTGTGTGCGTGTGTGCGTGCGCGTGTGCATTCTAATGGTGATGGCCATATTATAGTGAGTGGAAGATGGCTAAAAGGCTTGGATTTATAGCGGGCCACGTTTACTGACATAAGAATAATAAGGCAGATGATGCTCTGTGCCATGTATATTTGTGTGTGTGCATGTGTTGGTGTGTGTTTCAGAGTGTGTGTGTATGTGTGTGCGCTAATGAATGCCATCTGGTGACTGTTGAAGTAGTATGAGTGTAATGAGAGCTGTTTTGTGCTAATGAGAACAGAGTTGTGCACACATCTGGCACTGGATAGAAGAGAAAATATAATCATATCTCCATATCACAATAACCTTTAGTCAATTTCCAGTATTTTTAACCATAAAAATTATACTAATAATACATTAGAAGAAGTGTGTGTGTGTTTGTGTGCACGTGGTGTGTTCTTCCTGTAGGAACAGGGTAACACAGGCCTGCGGTTTGTGTTATGATGGTCTGATTTACAGTCACACATTACACACACGCGCACACCAGTTCACACCTCCAAGCACTTTTCTGTCTCTTTTATCAAGCAGGCTCCTTTCCTCTCCCTCCCCCCTCCATCCTTCCACCACAATGTTAGCTAATCCCCTCGCCTGTCTGTGCTGTACTCACTTCCTGTCTCTACACACTGTTACAGGGACCAGCACCTGCTGGGCCGTTGCAGTGAAGAGTTAGTGGTGTGTGTGGTTTCAGGAGAGCCAACGGACAGCTACACTGCAGCATGAGTTATCGGGCAGCGTGGATTAACCTCTTCCTTCTATTGCAAAACTTTGGCTGCACCAGGTTTCATTAGTTTTTTCAGGAAAATAAATCACTCATGACACGCCAGTTTCAAGACTTTTTTCTATACCGGTTTTCAAAATGGGTCTCCAAATGATTGCAGTAATATAACAGAAGTTTGCTTAAAACACTTCTTTTTTTTTTATTAAAGTAATTTTTGGGGGTGTAATTAAGTTGCTTATTACCTTTTTCTATATTGTTGAATGAAATCAAACTAAATTGCTCAGGTATTCGCCTATGTGTCAGGCTGAGAGCTTAAATATAGTTTATGCTGAAGACGTTCCTCCTCCAAACATTGAGAGCACTTGATCCAGAAAGATCCGCCTCCCATTTCAGTCTGTAAATAAGCCTGCTGTTGTGTGTTTACCTCTAGATTACTACGCTTGGCCTAAACACGGCTCCCCTGTTCCCTAAATACATGATAAGTTTCCTTAATAGTTCCCCTAAGTAGGCATGTCTGAAAAAATAACTCTCCCATATTATGTTCTATGACTTAACAGGTATATTTTGGTCATTCAGTAAGCAGGCTATGGATAACAAGCATCCATTATATGACCCTAAATTATTTTTATGAGAATTAAATTATGCTTTTGTTTGTTTGCTCTGTATCACCATGTAAGCCTCAATATGACTACCATACTTACTTACTAGTTGGGGCAATAAAGTCCATTAAATTACTGTTTAAGTACATACACATGACAGCTATTCGTAAAACAATGAAACAGATTTAATGTTAACAAGCAGAAGTTTTTTTATACTATCTAAGACCTTAATACAACCTTCTCGACTTTCAGTTATGCCATTTTTTGCATAGGTGTGGACATGATATAAACTCAACTTTACAAAAACAACAAAGACTTAGAACTTGACTTGGGCTCTTACACCAGTGACTTGTGACTTCATTCTGACTTAAGCTTTTTGATTAGAAAAAACTTGATACTTTTCTGCAAAAGCAAAGATTGAAAAGTTTACTATTTACGGAGTTCAGCACAAATCAATAAACTTCTCTTTTTCCTGAATTAACAAGAGTTAATGCTTTTAATTTACTTTTGCCAATGGAATTCTGAATTGAATTCATGCTCGCAAAAACAAAATGAATAGTTTGATCATATAGTTTTTTTTCATGCTATTTATCTACAATTTAACATTTCAATGGGAGCAAAATTCAAAGCAACTCAGTGTTGCATGTCACCATCAATGCATTCAAGACAGTGGGAACATCCCAGTGTTTCTATCTGGAGCCAGTGTGTCTGATAACACTGCATGTGTAGACTGTGTTTACTGAATCTAGGCCTTCCAGTGTGCTTGAGGCTACATTTTCATAGCTAGTGATCTCTCCAATATGCTCTTATTTGCGTATAAAGCGTACACAACCGATCAGCTTGTTACCCTCTCTGTCTGCCTGTCAAGCACTGTAATGGAAATGAGACACAGTTGAAAGTCCCAATGCTGTTGCAGTACAAAGTGCTGTGCCTGAGGTGTGTGTGTCAGTGGGTGGGTATGTATAATACGTGCGTATTTACATCTCTTTATGTGTGTGTGAGGCTGACTGTGTACATGTTTCTGCTTAAGATGACTATGTGCTGATGGGAGAGTATGTTGCGTGTGTACGTGTGTGTGTGTGTGTGTGTGTGCACTTACCAGCAGCAGACGCCCACAGAGACACAGGCCTGTCACATGCTGTGTGTACAATAAGCTCTAATGACTACACCTTGTGATTGATTGAATTTTTGATTTGTCTGCTGACGTCTGGCTGGCATCTTTTTTATCTGACATAAAAAAAATGGTGTCTCGTGTGTGTGTGTGTGTGTGTGTGTGTGTGTGTGTGTGTGTGTGTGTGTGTGTGCGTGCGTGCGTGCGTGCGTGCGTGTGTGCATGTGTGTGTGGGACTGTCTGCCTCTGTACACAGCAGGTGATATTTGCCAATTTAGCTCAGCAAGAAGTGAGTACAGCTGTATTTGGGTTAGCAGTGTGTGTTTAAAGAAAATTTTGTGTGTGTAAGGGTTATTACACTTAAATGAAATTATCAGACTTGTCCTCTAGTCTTTTTTGTTCCCCTCGACAAACACTTGAACCTCACCAGACTCAACTCATATGTTGCAGACTCACAGTTAAATGCTTGGTCCAAACTGGGGAATTGATGGGAATTAATTACAGGAGTTACCTTTAAAAACCATTTATGACGATTCTTACTGATAGTTTTATGCAAACAGAGCTGCTATATCTAAACTTATTGTTCTGCTTAAACTTTTTATAATGTAAACATTGCATATAAGTAAAACATTTCAATGTGTACTTTTTACCAAAATTAGATAACATGCTCCTTACCATAATGTAAAAACACACACCTGTGTTATTAAAATTCTTTATGCTCCACACAATTACACCTTTAACTGCAGTTACTGGTTGGCCAAATAGTTCAGCTAGCCCTGTTAGCTGTTTATCTGTTCAGGCTAACAGATACAGCTCAGTGTTTCCCACAGAATTCAAATTTTTGTGGCGCTGACAACTGGAATGGGGTTTTAGCTTGTGTGTGTATCCCTTTTCTATCATTCTGTGTCCTTGGAACAGTTGAACAGTTCAGCTCCAAAAATACAAAATCAGTACATGGCAGATGTTTTAGGCATGGCAAGCTGCCACAAACAAACTTCATTTGACAAACTATTGGTGTAAGCTAACTAAAACTTTTACCGAACTTTAATGACTCTACTGCTGTATCTTCACTGCATGGTACAGCTCAGCTCAACTTGACTTGATTCACCATTTGTACCAGGTCCTTTTTTCTATTTCGGATAGTTGATATTGACCCCTAGGTGTAGGCAGGAATTTCAACAGTCTTTATTAAAAGTAATTTGGCTATATAAAAATGGTGGGTTTGCGCAGGATGTCCTGTTTGACAGCCAAGTGATGATTTTCTCTGATCAGTCAGTGGTCTGCACCTTCTAGTTTTGGCTCAGCTCATTTGGGACCTTGACCAAAAGAAATACCAGGTACTATTTACAACTTTTGCTGTAAAAAAAAACTGGAGCCGAGTTAGACGAGCCATGCATCACAGTGAAAATGCGGCATGAATTACTGTTAATGCTATCTGTTAACAGATAGTTTGTGAGTGCTGTTTACTAATGCTAATCTCTAGTACTTACCACAATTTAATGCTAAACACAACTTGCTAACACTAATTGCTAACATTCCCAGCAAATACACATATCCAGCCTTTCTTGCCCATGTGCAAAACATATGACAACAGTCAGCAATGCTGTTCATATCATTGTGTGGTGTTAAGTCAACTTGTATTAACCCCCACCCTTCGCTTGTAGCACTCTTGAAAACACTATTTCCACTGTAACATTGGCACAAAACGACAGTATCTTTCTGTGTCTATCTATGTCCTATGATCTTCCAGCTCTCTGTCCACATCCACCCCTCTTGCCCCCTCTGTCCTCTAATCTTGTTTGTCAGGACTAAATGAGCTGCCCCAGCGAGGTGTGTTAGCCACTAATGAATTTATTGCTTGATAAGAAACGAGGCCCCTGCAGTTTCAACTTACTGCAGCCATAAAGAGGTGGAAAAAACTATGCAATTAACCTTTACTGGCTGTGTTCATAGGTGCTGCTGCTTGATGCGCGTACATGTTGGTGGAGAAGATGTGTGCGTGCTTGAATTTGTTTGCATGTCAGTGTGTGTGTGCACGTCTACTAGTATTGATAATGCTGTAGCTATCATTTAATCGTTAATCGCGTTCTGCCAGATTAGTGAGTCATACGATAGACTCCAGACTGACTGGAGACAATAAATACATATAGTCAATAAAACAGCAAAGCATCATGGGAGAATGGAGAGATACACGGGTGCCAACATTACAACCATAAACCTGATGTTGGTTATGGCTTTACGCTCTCTTGTCTTATCTGGATGAACTCAATTAAAAGAGAGAGAAACAAAACAGTGGCAGCTTCCTGAGAAAAGAAGACGAGACACCGTTAAGACTGATGTCCACACTTCATTCCCTAACGCAAACCACTTGTAGTCCAGCAAGACATATAACACCTGCTATTCTTCTTCTTCTTCTTCTTCTTCTTCTTCTTCTTCTTCTTCTTCTTCTTCTTCTTCTTCTTCTTCTTCTTCTTCTTCTTCTTCTTCTTCTTCTTCTTCTTCTTCTTCTTCTTCTTCTTCTTCTTCTTCTTCTTCTTCTTCTTCTTCTTCTTCTTCTTCTTCTCCTTCTCCTTCTCCTTCTTCTACTACTGGGCTATTTCCTCCATTGTCAAAGACACATACACACTCTAATGGGTAATAGATAAAGGACTAATGCCTGGGCTGTGGGATAAAGATAGATGGATGGGGAGGGAGGGAGGAGAAGGAGAGAGGAAAGAAAGAGAGGAGTGAGTTATGAAGCGGTACCCAGGGGGTTAATTTCTCACAGGCAGTTTTCATACGCCTCACATGCACACACACACACACACACACGGAGTAAAGGTGATGTCTGGCCATGCCAAGCCGGTAGCATGCTAGTTAAAAGTGAATAAGTTTATGGCCGGTGTAGGCCCTCATACATCAAGGAGCAGTTTGTTTAGCTAGCAGTGTGACAGGGTACAGTAACATGGGCAGGGCTGGAGAGTGGCTACAGCTGTGATAAATGGGAGATTGCAGGAGAAATCGTGTCCCTGTGTGTGTGTGTGTGTGTGTGTGTGTGTGTGTGTGTGTGTGTGTGTGTGTGTGTGTGTGTGTGTGAGAGAGAGAGAGAGAGAGAGAAGAAGAAGAGACATCAAAGCATGTTTTTAGCTCTCAGATTAATGGCGATTCCAGTATTTGATCTAGGTGATTTTTTTCCTATTTGAAGAATCTCTTTTTGAAGCTGTAAATATTGCAAACGCCCTTCTCCAGTCATCTCGCACGACCTGCTGTGAAAGGATATTCCTCTGCTGTATTGACAAAAGCTTATGGGTTGCAGTATAATGTTTTAAATTGCAGAATGTTTTTTTTCTGCTTCAATTGTAGGTCTTTTTTTTCCAGGTGAGTTAAATAGATAAAAAAGATACAAAGTGAGCTCTCTGTGTGTAATTATTAAATGATTGCATTTTCTGGACATTTTAAAAGCATAATTTTCTTTCTCTTTTATTCCAGAATTGGAAAATAGGCAATTCCAAAGATAGATCTGTGTTCAACTGTTATTAGTTTATAATTTAATGATTCACATTTGGCACAAAGCCCTTCATTCATATCCAAGCGAAACAGTGAGTAGCTCAACATTATCAGCAGCCATTGGATAATAGAAGCAGTGTGACAAAATGTGACAAAATAGTGTGAGCAAAAGCAGGATGTTAACCCTTTAACATCTGGATCAACATCAGTTTTCTTGTGCTGTATTCAGAAGCCTTTCACTAGCATTTAAACTTCTGAAACCTGAATAAAAGGTTAGATTTCTTTCAAAAATAATAACAAAAAACCAAAATGAGCAACTTGGCAAGAACTGCCCCACAAACTGCAAAAGATTAGTGACTACTGACTTTATAAAACAACTGATAAATAAATCAAAGATAAAAAGGTGCTTAAGAGAGTATGGATACAGAGAGGAAGAGCAGGGGGGCCCACAGAGACTCCTTATGCAGAGGGCCCAGAATTTGGTGCTGCACCCCTGCTTTAAAGTATTTGAGTATTTCAGTTTAAGCTACTTTTTACTTCTGCTCCTCTATAGTTCAAACACAAACATATAATTTTGAACATAATTTTTACTCCAATGCATTTATTCCATAAACATAGTTACTTTGTAAATAAAGATTCTTCCTCTCCTTATCTCCTCCTCATCCTCACCCCATCCTTGTCCCAGTCTCGGCCCTGCACCGCTCCAGCTGTGGATCTGACTGTACCACGGTGCTGAAAAACAATAGTCCAGTCATTCTGTGTGTGTGTGTGTGTGTGTGTGTATTTTTGTGTATTTAAGGCTGCAAACAATAGCTTCATTATCACGTAGCCACAATGAAAACAACAACTTATACTGTTCTCCTGCGCCTCCGTTCAGTGTGCCATTGCCTGCCTGCTCTCACTTCAGCCAGTTAGTGAGACAGTCAGACAGACAGATGGAGAGGAAGACGGGGCAGATCCACAGACAGTCAGCCCCGCCACCCAGCCAGCCGCCATTTCTCCCCCAATAACTCACTTTTCTCCCCCTTGGAGAGGGAAAACAATAAGATATAACAATTGGCAAATGGCTGAGGCAGGCGGAGCATTACAAATGAAATGTAATGTTGTTACAGTTTGGAAATAATGAATTATGAGGATAAGCGGGGATCTGTAAAATCGCTGTAGCGATTTACCGGGGTTTCATTTTTCAACTGTATTGAATTATGGGGAATTGGCCTCAGTCAACTGCAAAATACAAAATGGGGAAAAGGAGGATGATTCACCGTTTCACTCTGTGTTTGTGTGTGTGTGTGCATGTATGTGTGGATGGATGTGTAAGTTTATGCAGCTGTGTGCAAATGCAACCTCTGACTGTTTATTTATCCGTCTGTTTACGTGCACGGGTGCTTGCACATTTGCGTGCATGCAGTGTGCGTACACTTCTGTATGTCTCAATGCAGAACGTGTGTGTGTCTAGACATTTGTGTGTGTGTTTCTCCCCATAGACCTGTTGAGGGCTTTCTCTCGCTCACCCCGCCGCACATGTGATAAATGTCCCTTATCGCCTCTGTCATTGTAATAGCTCCACAACAGGCCCAGAGAGAGAGACAGAGAGGGGGGAAAGAAGGATGGAAAGAGGGATGAGAGGGGAGAAGGAGGGGGTCGAAGCATAGGGGGTGTTGAGAGAGTCACAGAAACCAAAAAGAAAAAAAAAGGATGGTGAGAGTGGGTAGAAAAGAGAGGGAGGGATGGCAGTGTGGAATGGGATAGCTGGAGTTATCAGCCGGTCTTGTAGGGGAAGAATACGCATCAAGCTGCCAATCATCCGGCCTGAAAATTGCTCTGAGATTTGAGTCCCCAGGCGGTGGGTGTGTATATATGTGTGTGTGTCCAGAGAGAGCATCCAAAGCCCCTGTCGCCTCTGTGCTATTACTGCCCCCATTCTTCCACCCCTTCCATCCCTTCATCCAACCATCTCGCCCTCTCTTTTCTCGCCGTTTGTTAAAGCTCAAACTCAAAAAAACACATCTCTCTTCTCTCTGTCACTAAAACCTATACTCAAGTTGTTCGAAACACTGTTGTCGTCAGCGGCACTGGCTATTAGGGGAGGGGGAGAGACACAGAGAGAAAGAGAGAGGGAGGGATGATGGGAAAGATGGAAAAAGAGAGAAGGAAGGCAAAAAGAGAAGAGGGGTTAATGTGTGAGCAGAAACCATTTCAGTCTCTTTAATTTTCTATTGATCTGAGCTGCAGACCCGTCCCCTCAACCCTGCGCTTGTGTATGTGTGTTTTTGTGTGTGTGTGCGTGTGTGCGTGTGTGTGTGTTTAGAGCTAAAAGCCTCCAAGCTGTCTCTATACAGAATCTGAGAGTAAGAGAGCTGTCCAGAGAAAACCATGTATCTCCAAAATCACTTTTGATAAGCCAAGAAAAGCACCCTTGTTTGCTTATTTATTTATTTTATTTTATTTTTTTGACAAAGGCAGTTTGTTTGTCTGTTTGGTTGGCTGTTGTTTTAATTCATTTTAATATTATTTGTTTTTGTACATTTTTGTTTAGCCTACCCAACACTTTTAACTAAAATATATACATAGTTAGAGATACTATGGTTTTTACAGGAGAGAAACAATGTGAAAAAAGAGACATTTAATGTGAAGCAAATAAATAAATAAATAATTTTAAAAAGTTTAGAAACTTTGCTTTATTTATCAGAGTAGGGGGATGGTTGCAGTGTGAATTCCTTAATTTTCTTGTATCATGACCTTCACTGGAGCTACAATTATTTTTCGTTGACCCTGCCTCCACCAAAAATGACTATTTTTCACTGTTTCTGGCTATGATAAATGGTGTACTTTTGGATATTTTTAACAAAAATATGCCCTTTTAAACCCACTTAAATGTACTGGAGTACTGGAGGATATTTAAAAGAAATATAAAATTGAACCAGATAAAGTTGAATGTCCCTCCCCTGAGACAAATCAAAACACCTACCCTCCTCTGTGCTTAAAAAAATATGACTCTGAACGCATTTTGCACCAACCCCTCTACTCTCCAACCCCTCAGACAAATAAAAAAAAACAGGAATGATAAACTACATCTGCTCTCTGCCTAGTCACATTTTATAATTTTTATTTCATCTATTATTATTATTATTTAGTTTGTTATTTATTATCTTGACATTAGTGGATCAAAATATAAAGATAATTGTACACAAGTGAATTTAAAAAAAATCTATGTAAATCATATATTTGACTCAAATTTGCACTTTTTACATTTTAAGAATTTAAAGATATTAGAATTTTAAAAGCGGTGGACAAAATGATGTGCATGTTGAACAAAGCGTAGAGAAACATCCCCCTCTATTGGACAAAGTGTTATTGCCAGGCAGAGCCCGTGAGAGAGACAGAAAGTGGACAGGACCGGAAATAAGAAGGGAGGGATGGAGGAAAAGATGACATACAGATAGCAGATTCATAAACATCACAATGATGTCCAATTGCAGCCATGTGATGCAATCGCAGTGTATCTGATTGTCACAATGCACACACACGCACGCACACACTCATACACAAAATAGCCTCAGGTGTGACCTGTGCAATAACCCACTCCAGGAAATAGACATTTTTGATCTGCTATCTAGTCTTAGCAGATAGATCTACTTTTTTCACATACATTTTTCCCATTTCTGGCTTGTGTTATTATACAGGGAATGAGAGACAGACAAGTAGAGGGAGAGGCATTACAAAGAATGTCATGTGGGTACAGAGTATTCATGTATTTTGGGCTAAACCAAAATAATAAGACAACATGATTTTTCCATCTGGAACGGGTCTTTTTCTCAAGTGGTACAATTCCCTGTGGGTACCAATTTGTCCTAATGTTTTCATCTCATTTTATTTTTATTTTTACTGGCCTCTTAAATCTCATTTTAGAACAAAAGTGCTCATATAAATTATATTATGTGAGTGGTGTATAAATGATCCCGTGTGACATTATGAAATGTTGTGAAAGTCGTGTTTTCACAAGCACACCCTCATACTCTGCTCCCTGTTACGTGCCAGGGAACGCTTCGATTCTTGGAACTCAGGGTGACCCGCAGCACCCACTGTCATGAGGACATGGCAAGCGCCCAAACCACAACACAGCACCCCAAGGCGTAGGCCTGACCAGGAACTTTGGGGAAAGTTTTAATTATCTGGCTTGCAGTCATTTTCCAAAGAGACCTGTGGTCTTTTTTTAAAAGGCAACTGACACCCAAAGAAAACACAAGATTCCCATCAATAAACTCTCAACTTAAATGTTTATTGTCACTGCAAATAATTACACCCTATCTGCTGCAAACTTCTGACCAAAGTCTGTGCAAAAAAACTGAGTTTGTCCTGATCAAACTTGGCATCTGAGTCGTGCCAACGGAGATTGCCGAGATGCAGGAAGTTTGCTTTGTGTCCGTTTGATTTCTATTCCGGTGACACTCCGGTGAGACGGGTAATATAGCAGACAGCTAGACAGACAGTTAGATGGATGGAAGGCCAGACTGCTCCCCTTGTATGAAGGATTATCCCCTATCCTCTGTTTGTGACAAGAGCTGATAAGGGCCTGAGAGGAGAGAGAGCGAGAGGCTGAGAGGGCGACTGACACACACACGCAACACACACACATATGCGCATATAATCCACAGCGAAAGAGATATCAATCCATCATTTAGAGCCGGGGATTCAGCGAGAGGAAATAGGTTCTTCTCAATCGCTGACAAGCCAACACACACTCACACAAACACACACACACTCAGCTACAATAGCATCTGCTGTACAAAAGGGCTCATGGGGCTTCAGAGTTGAATGGGGCGGTTTGAATGACTGTTCAATTTCATCTATTTATCTGATTTACATTTGGCCATTGTTGTCACCGCAGCTGTATGTATCTGTGTGTGTATCGTGTCTGAATGACATCAGTGGCACTAATAGAAACCATAAATCTAAATGTTCTAATGTTAGATATCACAATTGTCTTGCATTGTTAAAATGAAAAAAATAAGGGAATTTACAGATTTACAGAAAACATGCAACATAAGCTTTTACTAGAAAAAACCCTACTTTTTTAAGAATGCAAATCTAACTTAATTGAGAAAAACGCAATCATTTTAATTTTTTGACATGTTCTTACTTTCTCGTTTAGTACAAGTAAGCATTAAATTTAGGGTGAAATATGATGCTTAGATGAGGCATTTTTGCCGTGTGTTATATAATGCTTTTGTAGGGAGTCCTGCTCTTGTTTTTTTTAGAGAGAAGAAGAAAATTAGAGAAAGGAGGGATGAACATAGGAGAATTGCAGAAGGCCAAAATCAGTTTCTTAAGCCCTTTTCCCACTGTACAAAAAGTCTATTAATTCCCAGTAACATCTGGCTTTTGTATGTAATGGGACAATGTACAATCAGAATTCATATCTGGTCGGCAGAAATGGAAATATGATGACAGGTGAACGCACTAATTTTAGTCCCTTTACCAGTGAGATGAGGTGCCCCCACAAAATAAAACGTCAGTGTCCACCCAAGCAGCACTCAAACATTGTTTTAAATCAGTCACCACCAAGTATGAAAGACAGACTTAATAAGTACGTGATATAAAAAAAGAAGTAACCAACGTAACATTTTCACTGGCCTCCAAACTGCTTTTTACTGTTTTACTGTTACCTGCGTTCTGGCCTGTCTGTGACATCAAATATGACGGACCAGAAAAAAACAAATTTTAGCAGTTTTTGCCGTGTTTAAGAAACACACATACATGTGCGAATTTTGGTGGAAAAAGACTATTAGTCAGTTAGTCCATCCATCCCGTGTCAGAGAAAATAAAAAGGATGGAAAGAAGGAAAAAATGTGTGAAAGGTGCAACAGTACTGTGCCACTGTTTGGCGGGAACATGAAAATCCACGCTCCTCGCCTTGACTCCATCTCTTGGGGGATATGTGTGTTTAAGTGTGCATCTAAGAGTGTTAACATGGATTTGATTTGTGTGTTTTCCCCATGAGGGAACCTCAGGACTGTTAGGAAAGCTCACTGTGTGTGACAGGCAGAAAAAAAATAACAGACACACAATATCAAACCACAGTAACAGTGTCATTTTCATCTATTCCTTCTTTTTGCTTCTTTGTCCTGTTTTTGTTCCTTCTAACCTTGAACATATGCAGTGATATCTGAGCATGTAAGAGAAACACAGGGAGTTGGGCTATTGATTACAGTTTGCAACAACAGGTCAAAGGGTTATCACGTGTAAGAGGAACCTTATTGCAAGGTGTGGGGGGTGCTGCAGTGAGAAGTGGTTAAGGAGGTGCCCAAGGGTCTACAGATGATATAATACACTCGCTCACAATCTTGCAGTGGCTGTCAAGGAGTCAGCTTGATTTCTGCAGATATTGAGCAAAATGAAAATGTGAGATTCGTAAAGGGAAAGAAGACTCTGGTAGTGGATTTTGATTCGTTTGATTAATTGAATTAGCAGTTCTGAATCAGATTTTAAGTGGGAAATGTATCCAGAAACAGCACCTCTTGTCACCGTCATCCACTCTGGCAGCTTAGAAAGACTGCAAGTAAAGAGAAAAACTGATGAAAAATAGAAGGTGACACGCAGAAGGTGAAAGAGATACAAAGAGTAAGGGAAGAAATAATCCAGTCTAAGTGGGACAAAGACAAAATGTGTACAAGAGACAGAGCGGGAGGGAGGGCTGTATTTGGCACTGCATTGCTAAGCGCCAGGTTAGGTGGCAGGGCCATTTGGCGAAGGCGCCGGTGCTAGACTTGATGGATGAGACAAACTGCAGGCTCTTTTCTCTTGTAACTTTAAAATCATTAAGCCTTTTACACGGCCATGCAGATTTTTATGGCCACCTCAGACAATCTGCTGCGTGTTCATGTCTTTAGATCAGCAGGATGGGAGGAGACATGCAGAGGGGGGACATGGGTAATGTCATAACTTCGTCTAATGTGGTCCATATCTCTTAATAGTTATATTGTGGATTTATAGGCATTTACATCCAACTTGGATTGGTAGGATTTATTGAAATTTTATATTTGAGTTTCTGATTCATTCGTGTTGTAAAGGACCTCCAGAGTTGGATTTTAATAAAGGTTTAATATAAAGGTTATGAATATGGGATAGATAAATAAATTACCAGGATATCAGTTCATTAAAATGTTTTTGTTTTTTTATTCAAAGTCAGTGAAAAGTTAGTAAATTTATTTCAAGCTAAGTCTAGCCCATGTTATAATGGATCCTACAGCATCTACCTGACAAGAACAAGCCAATCACAGCACAGCTGGGCGGGGCTTGCCAAGACAAATCATAGGATCTAAAATACAACAAGCCCAAAAGAACAGTATTGGGATTGGAGGGCAGGTTTACATAGTGGGCAAACATGGAATCACCAATTCTGGGTCCATGACATGATGCCATGGGGCCCATAGAGAACTTTTCTTGTAGATTTATATTGTGCAAAGGTGTCTGTAAAACACTAGATACCTTGTTTTTTTCTTTTTGGTACATTATATCCAGCCAAATGACTTATTTCACGATTCGGATTACATCCATCAGGTCCAATAGCATTTTGGAAGCACAGGAGAACCAAAGGATGAAATAATTTTATTCCCATTCAAGTTAGAGGGTTAAACTGGAAGTTAACTGCGTGTCCAGCAGAATTTAGCCTCTTGTCCTCTGTAAGTCTTTACTGCACTTCCTATTGGCCCCAAAATGCAGTAGATGCGGGTAATTTTACAGTGCAGAAATTGAGTTTTTTGTAGCTTCATGCGTCACTAAGCAACTTTTAAAGAAATGAACATGAGCCCACCTCCAGTTCTTATACATCCATGAATTACATTAGATATAGCTTTCCAACTACTAGCTTTTAATAGATTTAGTTCTCTAGCTTTAGCTGTCTCTGTGGCATACAGCCAGAATACTGTCACTACACAGCCACAGTGTTAGTGCAGTTTTGTTTTTAACTGTGTTTTGTTGTGGGGGTTTTCATCTACGATTAAACAAACATCAAAAATTCAGATTCTGCCCTCAATCTTCATCAGATATGTAGTTTCTGCATTTAGCTTTGTTGGGCATTATTTTTCTTAAATTATGTGACGGTTTGTGTTCTCTTTGATGCTGTTTAATTTAGTCAATTATCCAAAGGATTTGATGTGGCTTAGGGTTTGGAAACATACAAAGTATTTAAAGGACAATGATAATATTGCAAAATCTGCAGCTCACAGAACACATGGTGCGACATGCAAATATTCACGCCTCCTAAATGACATAACGTAGAATTTAGCTTCATCCATAGGACCTTTCAGATATGCATACATTTCCCATCTCGTCCCTGATGATCCTGATGATCCTTCAATCACAAGGCGGGTGAAAATGAAGTGAAGGTAGGCAGCAGGTAATCCGGCACCAGGAGGGCCACATCGACATTGATCTAAGATTTTAATCTGCTGCTCCTCTTTGCCAGGCACGATTTGCAATAACAAATACAGCTCTGTATAACCAGCAGATTCATGAGGAGGATATGAGTTCTATTAAGAAAACCCAGTTAGCTCAGACAAACTTTTACCCTGCAAATGAGGAGGATGCACACAGTGACATAACATCATCACATTCCTTTTTTTTTCTTTTTTTCTTTTTTTTAATAGTGTCCTTTTTCTTTTTTTGGAAAGTGTGTGGCGTGCTGAACGAAAGGCCAGTAGTGTTAATGATAAACCAGCAGCAACAACAGGGTGGGTGTTCCTGCGATGCGCTCTAAATATTATCAATAACAGCTTGTGTGCGTATGGAAGTGTGCACATGCCTCCCATCTATCCATCCATCTACACATCCATCCCTCTCATCTCGCCTCCATGGGCTCCCTCCTCTGCTGTTAGGATTCAATTAACACAGTGCAGGCAGCCATGGCACCCTCATTAAAGCTAATTAGTTAAAACATCAGCCAATCTAGCGTTAATTGGCTTTGGTAATTAATTCAGCTGCTAGACCATATGAAAGCAGCGGGGGGGAGATAATGAGAGGGAGCGAGGGATAGAGAGAGGATGGAAGAGAGTGGAGACATAGACGGGGAAGAGGGAAAGGAAAGATGAAAGACAACTGAAAAAAAAGGATAGATAAGAGACATAAAGAGAAATTACAAATAAAGAGGCAATGTGAAGGGCAGCCTTACTTCTGTGGGTGTTTGTCCCTGAATACTTCAGATCAAAGTGGGCTTTGCACCAGTTAGTCAGATAAAAAAGTCAACAAAATGAATGCTTAAAGAGGGCAAGAACTAGAGCTTCCAAACAAATGAATGTGTGTGTGTGTGTGTGTGTGTGTGTGTGTGTGTGTGTGTGTGTGTGTGTGCGTGTGTGGTAATTACAGCTGAGTCAGGGCGTCTTTTGTCAAACTTGCTGATGCCCCTCTTTGCCCATTGACACGGCATGTTTCGGTCACGTGACAAGGCCCTTTGGGATGGAAATGAGTGCCGACAGGCCTCACGCCCACACCTCTCTGTCAGGTATTCCTCCTCCTCTGCACAGCTGAGGAAGGAGAAATAGAGACAGTCAGCAGAGACAGGAGAAGAGAGAGGGCCTAGGTCAGTGGAAGCAAATATGTCTCTTTCTTTTTTGATGGCAGTAAATAAACACACAAAAAACAAGGTAAAGAAAGGTGGCAGCAACACATTCAGTTTTCTAAAATAACTGTTGTTGCAAAATACAGAGAAAGAAAAACAAGATTTGAGATTTATAGTTCATTTTACACTCGAAATCATACAGAACAAGAAGACATCCTCATAATTTTGGTTTTCTATTAGCAGATGTCAATATTGTAGGGATATACAGATTCCAAGTATCAATGTTTTTATGGTAATTATAATTAATATTATAAATGCAAATTACACTTTTGTTAACCTACTAGAATAATAGTAAATATAATAGAAAACTAAAATGGTCTGTGTTTTCATAATTTGCTCTACAACTAAAATAGGTGTAGGCCTACGGTAAAATAGCTACAATAGGCTTACATATCACAAGCAGATTTAAAAAAATCTCATGTCTGAATTCCATCTTTATTACAAAACCACATATAGCAAATTATTCTTTGGGCAGCCTTCGGAAACTTAAACTTGCTTTTACCGATATTGAATAAATAAATGTGGTAAGGAAATGTGGCTAGACTCTCAAATACATTTTTGTGTGTGTGTGTGGGGGTGTGTGTGTAAATGATATGGGTCTTGAATTGAGATTTAGTCCGTAGCGGCTAGCTGTGCTTGTGCTCTGTGGGTCAGTGCTTGGTTAATGCTCCATTAATTTACTTCTTTCCTCCTCTCCACTGTCTCTCTCACACACACACACACACGCACACACAGACAAGGTGATTGATTGAATAAACAGCTGTCAGTAGTTGGAGATAACCTCACCAGCATCACCACTGTCTTTCAGAGACACACACACGCGTGCAGCAGGGTCCCAGGAGGAAAACCCACATTACACATGCTGACACACACTTGTAAACAGACGTGCGCGCACGCACGCACACACACACACACACACACACACACACACGCACGCACGCACGCATGCACACACACACACACACACACACACATGGATCATCAGATGACCATTTATCAGCGTGTGTTTAAAACCAAGCCTCTGATGATTTATGGCTTGTTGATATCTCCTCTTTGTTTTCCCCAAACCACCAAATTTTATATACATTTTAGTTTCTATTAAGAGCAAAGTGGCCTTGATATTGCTGTCCAGAGGGCCCAAATTTCTTCTCTATGAGAGAACGAAAGAATATCCTACATGGAATAACAGCCATAGTGTTCCCATGTTGCCATAATGTCCTCTTCATGTAAAATAAATGCATCTTCTGCATTACATTTCGCTGTTTCTCACAGGGCAACATGCTTGTTTACACACAGAAATAGTCCCTTGACTTAAACAGACTGCAAACACACGCACAGACACATACCTTCCCCTCTCTATCCCTCTATCCGGCCATCTCTTCATCCCTCCTCTCCAGCGCGCCGACATTTCATTTGCTTTTCTAAAAGTGACAACCCCAGGGAGCATGGGGAGGGGAGGGAGGGATAGTGAAAGAGCCTGGTGATGAGTTTTGAGCAGGGCGTGGAGGAGTGCTATTTAAAAGCACCATGCATCATTGTCAGGCAGTGAGAACGCGCAAACACACACACACATGGTCAAGACAGACACAGGAAACACACACATGCACAGAGAAGCGCGACGCAGCCAGGGTGGCAAACTGAAGTTGACCCCCGTTCCATTTCATCAAATGTCCTCTGAATGAGCCGCACAGCCTCATCTATTTTGCACAGACACAGAGCAAGTGATCAGCCTAGTGTCTAGCCTGCTTAAATCACAGCTCACTTAAGGAAAAAAACCATATCACCTCAGCGGGGAAACGTGCACACACACACCTTGGTAGTCCCATTTGTGTTAATGCGGCCCCTGGTTTTGGGCTTTAGGGCTCATATTTGCCATTATGGAGATGATGGCTTTACGGGGGCCTCTCACCTCACCTTGCGTCGGTTGGGGAGAAGAGAGGGGAGAGTCAAAATGAAGGCTGACACCTCGGTGGGATTTATTTGATTGTGGATGCGAGGCGGTGTCATTCTGGAGAGGGGGAGAATAAAAGGGGGGATGAGATGGGAGGAGGAGGATGCCTGGACCCTTCGGGCTAAGTGAAAAGAAGAAGAGACGATGGCAGGGCCAAGAGAAAGAGGAAAAGGAAAGAAGGAGAAATACAGAAATAAAGGAAAGGAAAAGGAAGAGATCGAGGGGGAGCAGTGGCCCCTCTTTCCCTTTCCGTGAATCAAATCAAATTCCCCTTATCGCACATTATTTGAAGAGGTTATTGGGCGCGGTAATGCAGTTACACGCCGGGCCGCGGCTGAGAGATTTCCTTGTTTACCGATGTTGGCGGGTGTTATAGCTAACCGGCCGGACGAGTGGAGAGGGGAGGGAGGAAAAAGGTAGGAGGAGGTGGGGAAGAGGAGAAAAGAGGGGTAGCGGGCATAAACACTTGATGCATGTCAGAAAACTCATTTAGGGGAACAACAAGGAGGGGGAATGGAAGTGTGTGTGTGTGTGTGTGTGTGTGTGTGTGTGTGTGTGTGTGTGTGTGTGTGTGTGTGTGTGTGTGTGTGTGTGTGTGTGTGTGTGTGTGTGTGTGTGTGGGTGTGTGCGCACAAGGAGAAGACAGTTGTTCAAGGACAGAAAAACAGCCTGTACATGTAGACACTTTGTAATTCCATTTGGGAAATGTGCTTGTGTGTTTTGTGAGTGTGCATGTAAGTGTGTGTACTTGTGTGTGTCTCAACATACTGAATATGTGCCAACTCATAAATCTTGCCCTCTTTTTTTCTGACTCTTATTGTTGTGCTTAAATCCAGTTTACATGCTCGGTGCTCATTAGCTGATTGTGTGTATAATTTATAAGTGAATTCAATCCCTCACAATGGACCTTAAAGAAAGAAAATGTTTAAGTTTGTGGAAAGTTGAATGTTTCTTTGTGGAGTATTTTTAGTTGTTCGATCCAACTACTTTTGAAAGAGGACAAAGTTCATTACACTGCTGCATAATATTAATTTAATCTATACTGAACAAAAATGTAAACGCATCACTTGTGGTTTGCCCCAATTTTTCACAGGTTTAAGTTAAAGAGAAGATTTTCTTAGACATTTAACAGACATTTTTATCAAATTTTGGGACAAAATGTCTTAAAATCCTTGTTTTAATGAGTACTTCTCCTTTTCCAAGATAATCCATCCACATTACAAGTGTGGCATATCAAGATGCCGATTAAACAGCATCATCATTAAACAAGTGTGCCTTAGGATTGTCAAAATAAAAGGTCATTCTAAAATGTGCAGTCCACAGTCCACACAACCCAATACCACAGATGTCCTAAGTTTTGTGGGAGCATGCCATTAACATGCTGACTGCAGAATTATCCACCAGAGCTGTTGCCCGTAAACTGAATGTCCATTTCACTACTATAAGACATCTTTATTGAGGTTTCCTTGAATTACATGTAACCACACCTGCCTACACCCTCCACATCCAGCTTCTTCAACTGCAAAATAGTCTGAACAACTCAACTTGTACAGTTATGAGGCTGGTTGGATGCCATAACAAATTCAGAGAAACAGCATGGGAGACAGCTTATGGTTGTGCAATAAACTGAATGTTAAGTTCACTACCATAAGATGTCTCTAATGCAGTTTCTGTAAACCTTGCAGTACATCCAACCAACGTCACATATGTGACCGCACCTGCCCAAGACCTCCACATCCAGCATCTTCACTTGTAAGATTGTCTGATATCAGCCACCCGATCAGCTTGATTTGTGCAGTTTGAAGTCTGGTTGAATGTACTGCCAAAATTGGGGACGTGTTATGCTGGTCAAATGAACATTCAGCTTGGTGGACATTCCTACAGTTAGCCTGCCAATGGCCTGCTCCCTCAAAACCTGCGACATCAGTGGCATTGTGTTGTGTGATCAGACGGCACGTTTCTGAGTGTCCTTTTATTTTGACAATCCAAGGGCACACTTGTGTAATGATGCTTTTTAATCAGCAAGTGCTTACTAACACGGATTTTAACAAATTTGACCATAAATTTGTGACCATAAATATATCTATTGAATGTATAAAAAGTCTTAGATCTTTAACTTAAACCTGTGAAAAATTGAAGCACTGGTTTTAGGAACAGTCCAACACACCATCTCCTGTTCCCCAAGAGGCAGGAACGATGGGCGAGATAAAAAGCGAAAAGGATGACACGCAATACAGGTCATTAAATGGGATTTGGACCCACAGTGTTGTGAGTACATGGTTTGCCTCTTAGCCCATTGAGCCATGAGGACACCCCAAATGGTTTTTTATCTCTGGCCCCATTGAGAGCGAGTATTGAGCTGACAATCCCCGTCCTCTCTGGAGGTGGCCTTTTTACCTCAGCTCATTGTAGTCTGTGACTGGGAGCCCGCGCTATCTAGCATCTATTGATTCCCACTTCATCTGGACCAAAGCAACACCAGAGAGGGGAGAGGGAGAGAGACTGAGAGACAGGAGAGAGAGAGAGAGAGAGAGAGAGAGAGAGAGAGAGAAGGTTTGCAGAGGAGGAGAAGTGAAAAAAAAAGAAAAAGGATAAAGGATGCCTCAGGTGTTAAAAGGGATTAAAGGTGCTTTATGATGACTGACATTTGACAAATTTTCAACTTTTCTGAAGAGAAGTGGTCATATGTGGTAACTGGTGCAAAAAAATAATAAAAAAAAGGATGGAAGGAGAAAAAGGAAGGAAGATCATAAAAATATGTTAAAGAAGAAAAAAGGACAAAATGTAAGAGAAGAATAAAACTTTCTTCTTCACACCTTCTTGTGCCTAAACAGCTATTTATATATTGTTTTAATACATTTAAATTTTATTTTTTTTAAATTACTTTTTTTTGGCTATAAAAATCTGGAAGTCCAAATCTGACTGCATGGTTGACCACCCCTGGCCTGCTGACCCCACTTTGGGCAGCCCTGATTTAAGGACGGAAAGCTGAAGGAAAGGATAAGCATGAAAACGGGCAAAAGTGTAACAATACAACGAAAAAAAAAGAATTGAAAAAGGAAGATACCTCCTCTTTACTCTCCACTCTTCCGTATGATCTAGCTCTCTCCGCCTCACCATCTGCTGTCTATAATTACCTGTCTACATGTGTGTGTGAATGTGTGTGTGACTCCTCATTATTTCATTCATTAAGCACCTTAATTTAAGCATGTGTGCGTTATCTTTTTTTTTTTCTTTTTTTTTTTACTTTTTGAATGATTTTAGGCTATTATAAGCTATTTTGTTTTGATCTAGTCCATAAAGTCTTGCTGGTTTATTTATAGAGCATATTTAACCCCACTGTGTAAAAATAAGCTGTTTTTTAAGTTAACTGAATTTGAGAAGATAAGTTGAACCATTACAAATTAACTCCAACCTTTCCTCTAAAATTCATTAAACTTAAAATTTTAAGGCAGCCGAGACAATATCTTGTTTTTACATTAAGACAAATAGTTCATTTTTACTGTGTAATAATCTGGGTTTATGTGTAAATAAAGGTTTGGGGTTAGATCCACAGTTAGTCATTCTGGAGTCCTTTGATTTTCTTTAACAGCATAAAGAACATACTTACTTGGTTTTCTTTGCTTATTTTATGATGTTGAACTGATGTGTTTCAAATGTCCGCTAAAGAAAATGACTCATTACTTCTGTTTATTATAGAACCACTGTCAAACATATTTAAAAACTGAAATTGCACAAGAAATAACTAATCATCAAAATCAATGATGCTGCTAATAAACGACATATTCAACCCTGCAAAAATTTAAAAAGGAATTAAAAAAACTTGCTGTACTTAAGTATATTTTTTAAATAATAATTTAATAATGTCATTTTTTAAAAAGGGGTTCCAAGGGTTAAATACAATGGATTTTCATATGTTATTACTGTCTATTAGGTGTTGACATCAGAGGATGTGTAAGTGACTTTATGATTCTCTTGCATTTGCACAGCTAAAGTAGGAATAGGTAATCTCTGGATTGACCACAGCCAAAGTGTCCATGTCAGGACTGTAGCAGCAAGTAAATAAATCAGACAGAAGATACAAAAAAGTCAGCGGATATGCTCCCTGCCAGTCGGGTGACATATTGTTTTGTGACACGAACAAAAACCAGTGAGAGCCATTAAGTGGATCAAGTGACAGAGATGAAAAAGATAGAAGATGGTGAAAGAGGAGAGAGTGATAGAGGGACGGTTTGGGTTGAATGAAGAGAGAGGCAGAGGAACAAAAGGGTGAAATCAGGAAAATGGGAGATAGAGGGAGCGAGGAATAGAGTGAGGTAGAAGGACAGACAGAGGGTGAGAAAAGGGAAAGAAAGTCAGGGGAAAAGAGAGATGAGATGATCCATCTTGGCACATTAGAGGGGGATCAAGCCCACACTCAATCATGGCTGTCAGAGAGATGCACACCTCCTCTCTCCTCTCCTCCATCCATGCATCCATCCATCCCTCGTTTGCTCCGCCAGCCAGCATTTCACTGAAGAATCTCCGCGCTAAAAAGTCCTGTCAGGCCTATTTCCTTGTTATTGTCCAGCCCTCTCCTCTCCCTCCTCACCATCCTCTGATACCTTCCCTCTGCTGCCCGAGATTAAACGCACCCATGTCGCGCCGCAGGGTGTGTGTGTGTGTGTGTGTGTGTGTGTGTGTGTGTGTGTGTGTGTGTGTGTGTGTGTGTTTGTGTGTGTGTGTGCTGCGAGGTCTAAAGCAGGACATGTGGGAAACGCAGAGGTGTTTGTGTGTGGGTGTGTGTGTTGCCCCGACATTAATCATCTTTAAGGCGCTGACAAGCCCAGTGTGCGACATCACATCACATCAACAACCCCCTCACACACACACACACACACACCCTTCTCCCCCCTTTCTCTTCTTCTTCTTCTCCTCCCCTGGATTTATCTGTCCCGTCGCCTCTCCCCGTCACTCACTTCCCTCAGGGAGCTGTTGACGGAGAGAGGGAGACTTAGAGGGAGAGGAGGAAAGAAACACAAGGGGTGAGAGTGACCAAAAAACGGGTGAGGGACAGTGAGTTGAAAAATTTAACTGTTTTTTTAAACATGGGTGTAAATTCGGCAGAGGACCCCCCAAACACCCTGCTCAAAATTGGCACAGAACATGCGCCCCTGGATTTTAAGAGGAAAAGAGACATGAAAGAAATCAAAAGCATTGAGTTTTGATAAAACCTTTCATTTCATTTGACATGTTATAAGCCATGTTATATTTCAAATGGCTCTCATTACTCACATAAACTGACATAGTAGCATGAAAATCTGAATTGGCAACTGGTCGTTGAAGTGTTTATAAGTTCGAGATTCTGAGAGGGGACCAAAAATATGAATAAATCTAGGTGCAAAATCTGTATTTTAATTTTTTGTGCTGTTGTCTCTTTTTTTTTGGCTGTTTTGGCAAGTTAAAGACAATTTCCCTCTCCAGTAGACAATAAAGTTGTATCCTATTCTTTCACGTGACTGGCTGTTGTATTTCCACGTGTTGTGCAGGTTAAATTTGAGTGTGTGTTGCATGTGTCAGCTTGGTTTTGACCCTATTGTGACACAGACAGCTGAATTCAAATCCGTTCAAACCAATTCCCATATCACAAAACTCCTGCACTTTAGTCTTTCCCTGTTGTTCATTGTTGACATTCTTTTTTCACACCCGTGCGTCTACATCTCCTTTCCATCACTTTTTTAATAACACAAACAAAAGTCACATCCATATGGAAAGTTCCACATTTCAAAAGACTCAAATCACTGTACATTGAAATGCTAAAACTCACACTGTGCGAAACAAGCATTTTTTTTTTTAAAGTATGTTATTTGACATTACAAAGGCCTAAAAATAATCAAGCGCAGGCATATATTTGTGTGCGTGTGTGTGCGTCCGTGTCCTCCAGGTGTGTGTTTGTCTGCGGAATAGAAAGAGCCCCATCAGCTGCAGACAGGGATTGGATCTTTCTTTGTTTGCTGTGGCGGATGGCGACAGCTTCAGCATGACTCAAATTATCTTGTCAAAGCAATAAAGGAGAAGAAGGGAGGGAGGGGTAGAGAAAGAGAGATGGAGAAACAAGGAGAGAAGAGGAAGTATACTGAAGGGAGCGTGGTGGAGACAATAAGGCAGAGAAGAGGAGACGGAACGTAGGAGATGAGTAGCATAGTAAAAGAAGCGAGAGCTGAGGGTGAAGAAGAAAGTGATGAGGACACAGAAAAGAGTATAAAAAAGAACGAAAGATGAAAAAGGGAGGCAAACAAGAGGAGATAGAGGAGAAGAGAAAGAAATGAAACAAATAAAGGGATGGTACAGGGGCAGAAAATTAGAAATGGATGAGGCTGGAGAGAGAGAGAGCGCGCAGGGAGGGCTAGGTGTGGAGGTAGAGAAAGAGAGGCAGAGAGAGATAGAGAGTAATCGATTACCTATTTTTCAAAGTCACTTAACGTGTCCAGTGCTGTGGCTCTGTTAAGTAGCGGTGCAGGAGAATGGGAGACCGGTATGCACACACACGTTCTGGAAAAGGGAGGAGGGGGTGGTGTGTGTGTGTGTGTGTGTGTGTGTGTGTGTGTGTGTGTGTGTGTTCCCCAATAGTTGTCTCTTGATGAGTTCTCTTGCAGGAAATTGTTCTGACAGACCAATATGTGAGCAAGGATACGTGTCCCCAGAGAGTTGCGTGTGCATGTATATACTGTATATATGTGTGTTTGTGTTTGTGTATGTATGTGTGAGAGAGAAACACCTAAGACAAGACAAATAGGGAGTCCCCGTACCTGGTTCTCTTGTTGCCGTGGTGACAAGCAGTCTAAACGGGATATCCTGGCCAAGGCGGGGCCTATTGTTCCCGAACTAAAAAAAGCCTGTTTGATTGGCTAAATACAGGAAATCAGGAAGTGTCCTCCGACATTAAGCACCGCTGCACTTTCAATAGATGTTATTTTAAGCCAATTCAGGCTGACTCAAAGGTAAACTTTCCCTAGAAAGTAGGATGTATACTACGATACATACACAATCACAAAGGCGCAAAAGCGAAAAAAAAAATGTAAAGTGCGCATTTTCCGATGTAACACAATGAAAGGCACACTAACACAGACACACATACAGGTGGGCCCCACCCTATGGCCTGCTGATCAAGGACAATGAAGTGAGGTAGTGTTGGCAGACTCTATACAGCATTATCTCATCCATGGCTGACACTTCTTTAAATCTGCTTTGACCTGAGAGGACACAGTGGAGGCTATACAGCACTCTATTCCCCTTTTTGTCTGTGTGTAAAGCACAATTATAATGCACATGCACTTAATGTGTGTGACGTTAGAGAGTAAATAAAACAGTTCAAGACTTGGAATACACAACACTGAAGTGTCCTTGAGTGTCCTTGGTAAACTGAAGGGCTGCCTGGTCAACTTTGTAGAGTGCATGTGGCAGCTTACAACAAATACAAACAGTTGAATATATTTGATTTGTCTCTGTGAAACAATTTGGACAAGTCCTCTGAGACTTGTAATAGATGCCAAACTGTAATTGTTCATCATTCAAGGTGTTTCATATGGCTAGGCCTCTATACACTTTTCATAAGCTATGCAGTTCTTACAAAGAATATGCTTTATATTGTTGTGAGCTTTGTTTGGGAAAACAAAAACAAAACAAAGAAAACTTGCATTTGGTATTGTATGGTATAAGCAAGGTTTTTAATTATTTTTAAAATCACGATTAATTGATAACCATAAAACTTTAACTATAAGCTTATAAGCCTACAAGCCCAATTAGATCCCCAGTCCTTTTTACTACCCTGGTGTTTGGCTATACATTTTGACAAATAAAGGCCTGTCTCAATTAGAGGCCCAGTTACCATGCAGTTCATTTTTACATAAGTTCTTTAGATATTAACCGGGTTGTTAGCTATCTGCTGGAGATAATGTTAGTTAGCGGCTGATAATGCATACAAATATAATTGTTTTAACTTTTATCAATATGAACATACTACACACATGGTTAGCTTGGTAAGATTCTCCCAAGTTCAATAATTCAGGTCATTTTACTGAAACCATGAGCACCAAAGAAGAAGTAATACCAGCACAGTAAATGAGAAACACTGGGAAAAAAAGGGTTTAATGAATTATGTGTAAGGAATTAAAAGCCCTGTTCAAATATAAGCCTGTTGAGTTCAGTGGTTTAAGCAAATATCCTGGGCTATTAATGGGCTATTAATTTTAGTTTTACAGTAATTGATCATTAATGTCACCTATGATTCATTAAGGAAAGTGCTTACAGTTTGCCATCCTGATCTGACTACAAGAATCATTTGGATACCTGGCTCTTGTTTGTCCTATACATATAATGACGATGTTTCTCTGCTTTTTATCTTGTCTCCAGGTAAAAAGAAGATGTCCCTGTATGACAGCCAGGCTCCAATCTGCCCCATCTGCCAGGTGCTGCTGCGGCCCGGAGAGCTACAGGAACACATGGAGACGGAGATAGAGAGGCTAGCTGCCATATGCTTCAGGTAGCCATTAAAACACACACACACACACACACACACACACACACACACACACACACACACACACACACACACACACACACACACACACAGAGAGAGAACAGTAAGTTCAGTCAAATCAAAGTTCAAAGTAAGCTATGAAGACTTCATCTTGGAATGTTAGCTATAGTTAGTTTAATGACATTTTTAGCCTAGCTTAGAACAAAGGAGTAAGGGGAAAAGCTAGCCTAGTTCTGTCTACAGTACCTTTAAACAACCCCAGAAGTATCTAATTAAAATTTTATATCTTTTGTACCTAATATATATAAAACTACAAAAGGAGACTTTGTTGTTTAATGAACCATTAGCCTAAGCATTGGAGCTGCTAGCTTACGCAGTGGCAACGCTCAGCAAATCCTTATTTAAAAAATAAACGTAGGCTCTTAACAAGCTTTTCCTTCAGCATATTAGTGACCAGTGTGCTAACCAAATAAAGTGGTAATGAGGAGCATTATTGTGTCTTCTGTAATATTTGAAAACAGGTTAGCTTCCTTCCCCCTTGTTTTTAGTCTTTCTGCTAAGCTAAGCTAGGCTAAACACATCTCTGCATATCTTCATCATGTGCACCGAGGAATCAAACGGATATCAATCCTGAAGACAAATACTGGCTCATAAAGCTGTATATTTTTTAGGCATAAGGTGAAGGCTGAGCTTTAACTCAGTTTTTATGTCAGCCTCACTGACTGCTATTCTTTCAGAGCGGAGATTTCGGGGCCATAAATCTGCATAAAAGGCAGAGGCATGCCGTCGACGTAACACTAAGTGTTTCCTGCAGGGATTAGGATTCAAACCTGTGACCTCGAGTTCACTGCCGCCCCCTTCTTCTCTTCATGGCAGTTGCACGAGCTGTTTTACGGTGGATAAATCAACTCCAAGCCCTTTTAACGATGGGACGCAACCATTAGCATCCATATTTCACCTTGACCGCACGTCTGGTTGTGTGTGTGCGTGTGTGTGTGTGTGTGTGTGTGTGTGTGTGTGTGTTTGTGTACATGCGTGTGTAGCCCATGTGATGCCGTGTTTGTGTTTGACCTGGTGTCCACCTCAGCGGCCCAGCTTTATGATAGTCCCCATTAACCTGGAGGAACAGGGCAACAGATAGCGTCACCCCACGTGGAAATCACACTTCATTTACCCCCGTTTACACCTCCCACACCCCTTCTTCCATCTGTCTGTGTCCACATACTGTATATCTTTTCCTTGTCCTAGCCACCCAAACTCACTTCTAGTCCGCCCTCTTTTGTTTCTTCCTGTTTACAGCTTTACATATTTCTTCCCCAACTCCCCCAACTTTTCACTCTTTCCTCTTAAAATGCAGTCTTGTCACTTCTTTGTTACCTGATTTCGCCATGTGTCTTGAAGCTGCAACATCAGACCAAAGCAGTGACCCTGGATAAACCCATTTTTCTCAGTGTGATGGGGTCAACGTGTGTATTCCTTCGTATTTTCTGTGAGGAGGAAAGGATGAAATTAGAGACAGAAAGACAGTTAGAGAGAAAGTTTATATGAATAATGTAGAAAGATGCATTTATCTGTGAGCACAGAGATCCATTCAGGCAAAAATTCAAGAGGCTGAAGAAAGAATGAAAGGTTGAAATTAAGAAATCAAAATAAGTGTCAGGTAAAAGTTAATACAAAACTAGAAAAGTGCATTAGTAGAAATCTCTGCCACTAAGCAGCCGTCAATTGCCGCCAATCTCGACAATTCTTTTAATTCCAACATTTCTGGAAGTGCACTTTGAACGGTATTGACTTTGTTTGTAGGTTACAGCACAACAAAGTTGAAAATCACAACAATTAATAGAATTTATAACGACCCCAAAAATAAACTATTTAACTATCTGCTCACTTAGTTCTGGTAGAAGCACAAATATCAAGAAAAAATTACCAAATCAACAAAATCTGTAAGTCAACAAAATTGGGCAGACAAAGCACTCTGCTTCTAGAAAAAAGTCCACTTGTTTTTTATAAACTTTCAGCCACAAGTCATGGCTCTTATCAGCCAACAGACTTATCCCACTCACTTTTGACGAAGGCCACAACATGCAGCTGAAAGCTTTAGCAAAAAGAGGTGATGGTTCTTGAAATAGAGAATAGAATAGAAAAAAATAGAATAGATTGCATTGGAGAGCTGAGTGAGGGTCATCCATCCATCATTGTCTGATATGGTGAGGTGTGTGTATGTGTTTCAATAATTAATAAAGGTTAGTAGTCTGCCCTTCCCTCTGAGATACTGTGTAAGCACACACACACACACACACACACACACGCACACACACACACACACACACACACTCACACACATGGTTATTTAAGGAAATAGCGTCATCCCTGGGTGAGATGGGATGGTGGCTAACGTCACGGCTGGCTGATTTAGCTACTTGCCATTAACCCATCCCAGACACATATACACACACACCACAAGAAAAAAAAGAGGGCAAGAGAGGAGGCTGAGGGGGGTGCAGAGGATTGAATTTTAAGATATTTTGATTGAAATGTTCCTTTACACACACGCAAACACACAAAAGTCTCAGTGTGACTTTGTCTGGGCATCAGAAGGAATGGACGCAGGAGATGAAATAAAAGCAGAAAGTGTTGTGTGTGTCTTATGTCGCGAAAAACACATTCTATATCACACACACATACACACACATACACACACACTGTCTCTCCCTCTCCCCAGCTCTCTGCATGGTAGCAGCCATCATTGAAAGTGACAGTGGGAATTTGGTCCAATTTGTAGTAAATCTGCCTTTAATGACGACCAGCGCTCGCTGAATGAAAGAGCTGTGGGTATGGAAACGAAGGTGCGTGTGTGTTTGACTACATTGGTGTGAAAAATGTGTGTTTTCCATATCTGTCCGGCCTCTTCTGTGAATATCTGTTCTTCTGTGTGCTTCTATTTGTTTTCTATTTCTCTGTTCTGCTCCCACTGCATGTGTGTGTTTGATTACAACTGCCAACCTGTCCTCTCCTGTGACTGTGTGCTCTGGCGCTGCTTCATGGGCCACAGCTTCTCATGTATGGACATAGAAATCACACGCAAACACACAGCTGAGCAAATGGTAATCTATCATGCCCTGTAAACGTCAGGTGGCTCGTGGGGGCAAAGTAATCTACATACCCCGTCACCCCCTCCTCTTCATACCCCTACTCCTCTTCCTCCTCCTCCTCCTCCTCCTCCTCCTCCATAATCAATTTGCCTCCTCGAGAGCGAGCCCCCACTTCTCCAGCAGACACAAAAAGGTAAAAAGCAATCAGTATCTTGAGGTTAGCACCATCCCTCCATTCCACCAGACTCCACTGAAAAAAGACTTTTTCATCTCTCTCTCCCTCTCTGGAAGGGAGTGGAGGTGGGAGGTGTAGAAGCACCTGCTCGCTGCTCACTACTTGTGTTGGATTGATGCAGATTTAACCAGGTTTGGGGAAGGTGGGCAGTTTTCTAAATGGAATTGCTTCCAAATTGAGGATCAGCCCACTGTTCCAGATTCAACCCATTTTCACTCCCAACTTGTCAATTATCAACGCTTGGTCAGTGACCCTTGATGTTTTATACCAACGCACTGAGTTCCTCTTTACCATTTGTTTGAGACGCACCAGGCTGCATCATTACTAGACGCATATGATGGAGTATAAAGAGCAAGAAAGTCTGCGGAGAGAGGAGGTTGGGTTTGGACAGATGGTTCAAACACCAGATTTTCAACTATTTTAACCCAAACCATTAACTTTTCCAAAGCTTAACAAAGTTCTTTTGTATCTTAAGTGTAACAAAGTACCTCTGTTGCATAAACCTTAAAACAAAGTCAACCATATTGGTTTAAGGGTTATTTAGAGGTTATGTGGTATACAGACCCGAAACAGCTAAGATCATCCTTTCAACTTTGAATACATTATTTTCAATCAGCTGATTATCAAATATGATCTCTGATTACCTGATTTGTTTTAGTCCATTTCTTCAGTTTTTTTTCTTTAACATTAATCACAGACCAAAAAAGGGAACATTTGAACCAAAAGCTTGATCTGTTTTAGCCATCGTATGACTACTTCCTGTTGGTGATCTCACATGTTCTTGCTCCTCCTTTAGGTTAAACAAGTTGAGAGAAAGTACTGTATGATGTGATGGGACAATGTGTTATCAGAGTTGTGTGAAGCACCCACATGCCCTCACCTGTCTCCCTGTGTTCACACATAGGCCTCATTAGCACAACACATTTTAAATTGCTTTGTCTCCCGTCTTTCATTCCTCCCTTGCGTCCTTTTCGCCTGTCTGTGTGTTTGTTTCGCTTTGCTGTGCTGCTCATTTCCACACTCCTCTCCTTGCTTTGACATGGCAGGCAGCTGGAATTTCCAGGCCCCCATAACCCTCCCCATCAAAAATTCATAGAACCGGGCAAACAGACGCGTGAAGCTGCGAGAAGAGGCGGCGACACACCAACTCTCCCATCAATCCCTCTCTTTCTTTCTCTCGTTTTCTGTCTTCTTTCATCTTTCACTCGCTCGATCTCTCTCTTTATGTTGCCCGCTCTTCCTCCCTCGCCGCATCTCTCTCTCACCTCACATTTCATCTCTTTTCTTATCCCCCCTTTTTCACTCCCTTTCATCTCTCTATCAGCCCTCTCTGTCATTGTGGCAATTTTCTCCCATCGTGGCAGGCATGCAACCGCTGTCCTCTCTCGCTCTCTTTTCCCCTCTCTCCCTCTCCCTCCTTCTCTTGTCACTGTTTGACACTGTCAACAAGCAGGTGGAGGTGGCTGTTATTGTTGATGCCTCTGCAGAGGTTCCAGGTAATGAATAAAAGAGAGATAGAGGGAGAGGGAGAGAGAGATGACAGAGACAGAGATAGAAAAAAGGGGGCAGACAGGTGGGGGTGTTGGCAGATTCCGCCTGCATTACACAGCAGCTTGACTGTGTCACCCATGTTTATTCTCTTTGTTGGTGGAAGTGAGGCCCGCTGTTACACACACACACACACACAGTAGCAAGACAATATACAGATGCAAACACACATCCTCAGGTGCACACAGCACAGACGATAATGACACGTTTTCACAGACATGTTCAACCAAATACATTTAATACATACACAGACACCTGTTCACTGATACATATGCACACTCTCACAGCACCAGCGACACTGCGAAGATCATAGAGGAATCAATCCCATCAGATGAGGACTAATGAACACTAAAATGACTGATAATAACTCTCATTAATCTAATTCATTTGATTTTTTTTCTGATATATTTTTACAGGTTTTGGTAACAGTCAAAGAGAACTGAAAAAAAAACCAAACTAAAATCTAAAAAGTTCTGCTTCTGTGTCTCTATTTGTTTATCGTTTGGTATATGCATATGTCCAAAAATCAGGTTAGATATATCAAAATTCAGCTACTTTTCTGTAAAACACTGGAATATTTCTAATGCCTAATCTTGAACTCAGGGGCACAAAAGTATTGTGTGCCTTCCGACTTAAGCTAAAAGCTCAAGTTATTCTTTTTTTTTCTGCGCCATGTTTGCAATTTTTGTTGCTTCCTCTTTGATGTGTGCTTCTTACAGTCTCTACCACTGACTGTATATAAGAACAGATCCACTTACTTTCACCACACATACTTGAAGCCAGACATTTCACATAGGGCCACATCTTGATGTTATGAAATCATTTGGAGCTGAGGCTCTGCACAGTATCGATCTCTATGGTATCACGTCCCCTCCACTCACCCGCCCGACCAATCACGAGCAGCGTCAATGATCATGAGCACACTGATTGACAAACACAGCTGACAATAATGTCTTCAATCCCCTATTTTTATACCGTCAAATAACTAATTAAAACCAATCTTGAGCAAACAAGTAGATTAGAATTACATAACATGACAGAAAAAAAACTTTGGGAAACCTTTATTTGGGGTATGCTTTGAGTTTTTAGTTTTGCCCATGTCCCATTCACTAACATGGAAGGGGCGGGCTTCATGACCTGTTCTGCAGCCAGCCACCAGGGGGCGATTGAGATGATTTGGCTGTAGTTAAGGGAAGCCTTCTATGTTGTCTATGTTTATATACAGTCTACGGTTGCTACTTTTTAATTAAGTCCCTACTCTACGTGTCGCATGCTGTGCCTAGCTTTGTTGTAAAAAAAATATTGATTTATTAATACATATCAATTCTGAATGTTCGAAATGGTTTCAATACTCATTTTTCACAGTTTCAATACACCGGTACCAGCTGCGCTCTCTCAGTCTTTCTTTTGGTCATTGTTTACTACAGTCATTCTGCTGTTCATTGCTACCAACTATGAAAAGAAAAGTTGTCACTGTCATTTTATAGCCTTGTAATATTTATCTTTTAATTAAACCTGAACACAGCAAAATATGAAGAAAATGAAATGATGAAATGAAAGAAACACCACCACACAGTTCTAGTTGGTCATAATTGATGGTTTGGGGGGATTACTTAGAGTCTGTTTATTTATTTATTTAATACTGTTGTTTTATTTTATTTACAAAACAAACTTGCATAGTATACCTAATGTATAAACTGGTGGTTTGCACTTAAAAACAACTGAAAAACTAAATGTTGTAATGTAAAGAAATGAGGTGAACTCTTTCTCATCATGCATTCCCTCCTACAGTATCTCTGTGCAGCTATGCATTGTATTCCTTTGTCTTATATTCTCCTTGTCTTGCTCTTGTGCACCACTTTGTAAATGCTCCTCTCAGATAAGTGACATATAAATAAGGCTTCTTATTCTTATTATCCACCCATCCAGCCATTGAAAAGGGAAATCCCTTGTCTACCAAGGCATGCTGTCAGATTAGAGGTCGCGCTCAATTCAGTTTCAGGCCCATTCCTTTCCATGGTTTGCTACTGTCTGTCTGGCAGTGTGTGTGTGTGTGTGTGTGTGTGTGTGTGTGTGTGTGTGTGTGTTTTGGTGTGTGTGTGTGTGTTAGTGTGTGTGTGTGTGTGTGTGTGTCCATCCAAGAGGGTCTGGAGTGCTAACAGGGTCTCAAAGCAAACGTGACAACCTTGTCTCGCTTTGTCAACGTCGAGCCTGTCGCAACGCTTCGAGAGGCTCGGAGAAATTTATCTGTGTTTTCGGCTGAAGAGAGAGGGATGGAAAAAGGGACGGGAGAAAGGAGAAAAGGAGGGAAAGAGAAGGAGGAAAATGCAACAAAAAAAATATAAAGTAACAACAAATCAATTGAGAATGAGGAGGAGCGGAAAAGGAAAATAATGAGATGGTAGATGAAAAAAGATAAGAAATAAATGTACACATGAAGTGAAAGTTTCTGTTTTATTGGCAGAATAGAAGCTCTTTCTTATTTTCTTCCTTTTCTTCTGACTTTCTTTTTTCTTGCTGTCTAAAATCTTAATACTCCCCCTTTCTCCCCACCCTTTCCCTCTTCCCCTCTTCCCAATAACTTTTACAGGTCAGCCGATTGTCCTCCACATATTTCAGAGTCAAAGCAACCATGAGCTGACTGCGCTGACAAATCAAATCACTGCAAAATCAGTTATTTCCTGCTTTTCCCACCACAACAGATGATGTGTGTGTGTGTGTGTGTGTGTGTGTGTGTGTGTGTGTGTGTGTGTGTGTGTGTGTGTGTGTGTGAGAGAGTGTGTGTGTGTGTGTGTGTGTGTGTGTGTGTGTGTGTGTGTGTGTGTGTGTTTGATGAGACAAATCTGGGGAATGATTGCCTCAGTAAAGGAGATCCAGCTGATGTTCTCAGTAATCCTGCCATTTGCAGTAATGTTTTCAATTACCATCAAAGAGTAGCAGGAGATGGACGGGTAGATAAAAGGGAAAAGAGAGTTAAAGACCGATGGATGAAAATGAATAAATGTGGAAACAAGTTGCTGAATTAAACGTAATAAATCAACAAACGGAGATATTCCATTTTTTCTTCACAAAATGACAGTTTCTGGGCTTATAGAAAACACCTTCCAAAGATACATATATCTTAAAAATGAATGAGCTGTTAGAAAAATGTCAGCACACGCTGGTGGCATTTAAACAAGCACACAGACATGTAAAGACCACATTCAACACTGCACATAACAAACTCACTTCATCCTATTTTTGTCTTCTTTCTCTCCACCAGTAAGAACCCCTCACCCAAGGATGGAGCAGCCACTCCAGGAACCCCTAAGGTGAGATGAACCCCAGTTTCTTCACATGATGTCTGTGTTTCAAATATTACCTTTTCCTTCAGGCTGAATTCTGCTATGTCTTACATGCCAAAAAGGGAGATTTTAAATAATAGAAAACAAAATTACATGTGTAAATAGTGGTTAGATTTAACAACATAATAACACTTTTTCAATTACTACTATCTAAAAGAGCTGTTACTCTAGGCAGGTTTCCATTAACCCTCAAATTGTGGAAATTAAAAATGACAAATATAAAATACGCCTAATGGAAACATCAGTTTTGAAAAAACTCACATTTATCGCGAAAAAGTTTTTACGCTTGCGTGAGGTGGTATTTCAGGCAATTCTCAAAAGCCTTATTTGGTTGGTAGGAACTGGCTCCTTCAGTCATGATGCAGCAGGCGCTACAAGAGGTGATATTGTAGCGCAGAACTCTTCAAAAGTTGTGAATTCACAATTCCTCTGTGAAATCGTGGATTATCATCTCCCAGAAATCCCTCATACATGGCCACTCCCACGTATAAGGGGCTTTCCATTATTGCTCATACAGCACGCTTACATGGCCTTCCATTGGAAATAATGACAGCTACTGTGGCGGCTGCAATAGAAATAAACCTGCTAATGTTTTAAACATCCATCGACATGCTTCTCGGAATGTTATCGAGAGAGTAGAAGTTGCATAACATCGTGAGAGAAGTTGCATAACATCACTCAGTGGAAACGCAGTCATCTCGCAATGGTTTTTTATCGACATTTTGAAAATATTGCAAAAGTTTTGTGCAAATCTGTAACGGAAACCAGCTTTCGGATGCCTCTGTTCCTCTCTGCTGCACTAAGGGGAAATCAGCTGTACTCTAGGTCTCTGTCTTATATTACACACACACACACACACACACACACACACACACACACACACACACACTCAGACATACCAGCCTCCTGTGGTCCAACGGGCAGCAGAGCCAAGAGCCACTGTACTGTGATTGTTCCAATTAGAGAGGCTGAGATGCAGACAGACAGAAAAGGAAGAAAAAGACAGATAATGTCAAATTGTGGGAAGACAGATTCATGATTCCATCAAGGGCTTTCCCTTATAGCGCCTGCATCCACTGACACATCTGAACACATCAGTAGCTGCCAGACTTAGACCAGTTTTTTTTAAGAAAATACTTTTCTGTATCTTTAGCATGACGCCTAGATAGTAGAATTAATATAAAAATACAACACTCATTTCAAAGAACTTTGAAATAGCTGCTGTCTGTGGGTGAACTTGACAGGTTGATCATATAATAAAATTAATAAAATGCATAAAAATGAGAATTGGAGAAAGAATTTTTTTTGTAGTAGTAGTCGACAAAAAATTGCCTCAAATGTCACATCCAATCTGCCAGATTTTTAAACCTTTTTTCTAGGAAATTCAGATAAGCTTAAACCTTGGGTTGTTTCTGGTTCTGACATGCATTAAATATGCTTTTTAATGTACATCATGGCCTTCATTTCAAACACGTTCACACACACTGATGGAACAGCCATCGGGAGCAGTTTGGGGTTCAGTGTCTTGCCCAAGGATACTTCGACATGCGGAAAATCCAACACCTTTCAAACAGCTCATGCCGATGTCTTCTCGACATAGAATAAGGACATTTAGTTGTAAGGTATGAGCAAAACCCAGTGTCTGCAAAATATCATAATGTTAACAACCACACAGCGTGAAATTCTGATGTCGTTAAGACATTTAAGGTAATGTTAACCTAATTTTCATTTCAACCAAAATTTAATGTCTATCTGACGGAGGGGTCCAATTTCTTTCTGAAGTCATTGTCACGTCTGATGCCAGCTCAGGAAGTCCAGGACATGTAGATGGCAAGTCTTGCTCTACTTTGCTTTTCACTATTGTTAAGACTTGTGTCAGTGTTTCCTAAAAGTAGCCCTAAAGCAATCAAGCGCTTCATCAGCTCCATTGTTGTTTCCATTTCAAAGTAAAGACCATGTGAAAGTCAGATGCCCTACTGCGAAAAATAGTACATCCGACGCGCATATAAATGCACCACAAGAGCTCTAAAACAATTCATCCATTCTCATTCCCACACACCTTTGGGTGCTGACCCAGGCTTAGAGCGGCGCTCACAGCACTGTGGGTGGGCTCGCACTTGAGAGAGGCAGACAGAGCAGGGGTGAGCGGCGGCCTTCCTCCACAGCCGTGACTGCGCATCTCACCACTGTTGTTTAATATTCAGCGGCAGGCCATGAAGAATGGAGAGGGCCAATCTGAAGCACATGGGCCTGTTGCTGCCGTCTCCTGCCCGCTATGCACCACCCGCCTCTGTTAGACTGGAGATTAACCCCAAACACACCTCCTTAAGGGGTGTTCGGCCCATTTTGTGTACTCCTCGCAAAGGTGATTGAGGTGAGACTGAAAACATGGGATATGTGTAGTAGCCACATACACACACTTTTCTCTTTGGCTCTTTTTATGCATACACTGTTTATTTACATATACAAAACGCACATTTAACCCTTTGAACCTTAGCAAATTGGCCTGATTTCTTTTGAAAACATGGAAAGAGGGAATGAAACAAGACTAAGCAAGAAATTAGTCAAAAGTTACAAGAAAATTACTAGAAATTAGCAACATGAAAGACAAAGAAGTGTAAAAGAACAAAAACAAAAAGAGTAAAATGAAAAATATAAATAATACTAATAAGTATATCTTTTTCTGTAAGCTAATATTAGATATGTAATTAATATAGTTTTCTTGGCATTTTCCCCTAGTTATTTGATCATTTTGTAATGATTCTCTCTCTCTCTTTTTAAGCTAAATTTCAGGTAATTTTCATGTCACCGTTTACTTATTCTTTTGTTGTTTGCGGGACATCTCATATCAAGTTGCTGATTGCCTTTGTTTTGCAATTTGCTTATGTTTCAGTCATGTAAGTGCTTGTGAAAGGCGTCTGAAAGCAGCAAAAGAAAATCAATATCACTCCAGGTTTCAAAGGGTTAAAAATGTTCACATCTTTACAGTGCAAAGTCACAAAACACACTTTCTTACAGTCTTTACGGGGAAATATGGAGTTAAAAATTCTGCACCATGAGGTGTAAATCAGTCGCTCCTCTGAATGCAGCTTTAAATGCAGCCTTTTTTGTCGCTGATCATTTAACGTGTTGATTTAATTGGTTGGTTTAAAAGACCAAAATTTCAATGGAACATCTTCATTTATAATCTCTTCGTAGAATACCGTTAAATGTCATATTCTAATGATAAAATCTAAGCATATTCCCAGAACGCCCCCAGGTAAATGATTCCTGACCTTTTTAAACCCGGGGTAAAATAGAAAAGAAAAAGAGGCCACACGCACACACACTCGTACACTCACACGGAGGCATAAAAGCATCGTGCATAATGTCCAATTTACTGTGGCAGCACTGGAGGTTGGTCATTTCTCACATATTATTATTAGATTACTGCTGTCGAGCACTTAAGCCTCTGCTCTGCCCCTTTCCGCTTGATTAATAGGAGACGACTGTAAATACAAATATTTCATAGCTGCCTTGTAAAAAAAAAAAAAAAAAAAAAGCAGCAGCACAGGCACACATGGAAACATGTACACACACACACACACACACACACACACACACACACACACACACACACACACACACACACACCCAGCTCGAGCTCTGTCAGGACTAAGCCTTGTAAAAAAGTGATATTGCTTCCCGTGTTCTCTTTCTTTCACATCATTATCTACTTGCTTCTTGTTCACTTGAGGAATTCCCTGGATTGTCTTTGTCACAGAGTGGCTCAGAAGAGGATATTATACTGTGTGTGTGTCTATGAGAGAGAATGAGAGAGTGTGTGTGCAAAGTGTTGTGAGACAGATTTATGGACAGGCAGTGTCCCGTAATGTCAGACAGTTACGCTCCTGCTTTTCAGATGTTTACCCTTCCTCCTCCTCCTCTTCTCCCTTCCTCCTCTCTTTTCAATCACTCGTTCTTCCCTAACTCCTCTTAACGTCCCATAAACATTAACTCTAATCAGTGGAAGGGGCTTTATAGACAAAGTCAGCCAGGTTACAGTCATCATCAATGACGTGGCGCTCTTAGCATCTGTGGCAATAACACTCCTGAAAATTTCCAAGGGTAAAGATTCCCCCATTCCTGTTTCTTTTCTGTGCTGTGTATGAGATCTGTTATAATACAGAAATAAACTTGGAATTTTAGAAATTAAATAATTTTCCCTTTGATATGTATTTATTTGATAAACACAAAGTCAAAAAAGGTTGTTTTTTTTGTTGCTACAGTGAAAAAATATATTGCTTTTATGTATCTATTTATTTATTTAACTAGCTAGTACTTGGTATATAGTGCCTAAAGTGCCAAAAAAAAAACCTTTTGAAAAACTTAACAGCAATGTTTCTCTCCAGAAATTATGACTTGATCACTTAAGATAATCAACAGACCTTGTGAGCATTTTACGTTGGAACTATTTTCTTTCTTCTGAAAATTTGGTAGAGAGAAAATAGTTACAACATGAAACTGCAATGACTGGGCCAGGCTCTCTGTGGCTGATATCTCCAACATTTGGCAACTCACATCAAAACAATCTAGACTGATAAATAGTGCTACAGGTAAGAAGAAAATCTGGATTTTAAATTTTGGGGTGAACTATCCCTTTAGGTTTATACACTTAAAGTGGCGGTAATTTCTTCCAAGTAATTTCACACAGCACCAGCATGCCGACTGATATTTCAGCTCCTTTAAGCACTTAAATTTAGATTTTAAAATTTGTTCAACTGAAACTGAAACCTCAGCTTCTTCTGACACTTCCATTAATAATTTTACTTCAGTTTCTTCCTTTAATCAATCCGTCCAGGATGTTGCGATGTTGCAGTTATATCAGTTAATTAAAATTCAGCCAGTCCCTCTGAATTCTGGCAACTTTGCAATTATGCTCACCACAACTATCATTATAACCACAACTTTACCAAAAATGTGGCTATTTAAAACAGGTAAGATCTAATTTTATTGAAGAGCTGCATGCAGCATATTGATTCAGTCAGCCCCTCCTTGCCATTCTCTCTGTTTATCATGAGACCACTGCTGCTCCTTGGACAGAGTCACTCACACAGTGACATGGCTAATGTTACCCAGTGGTTTTTCACAGGTTTAACAACAGAGTTGAGCTGTTTCGGTGGAGTTCGTTAGAACCGTTGAATGGCTCAGTGTAGGATGTTAGCCGCTACTGTTGTGTTAGCTCATGCTACCTGGGCAGAGAAAGTAGGAGGAGAGCGGCTCTTGGAGAAGTCCCTCAGCGCTGCTTTTTTTTTTTTTTTTAGAAAAGGCATTTCAGACAGCAACAAATATAAAGAGTTTATGGGTTTATAGTTATATTTTCATTGCCTCGTTAATGCAACTTAAAACTTAGGCAACCGTCACATATGTGTTTTTTTCAGAACAATGTAGGCTTTTCTAGTAGTTGCATTGAGTTTGTATGGACCTTATGAACATTTTAAATCATTCAAATGATTTTGTCAAGCTAAGTTTAGGTGCAGCTGGCTCGCAGGAGTGTTATCTCTCCAACAGTGAAATGGTATCTGCTTTCCTTAGATTTGATTTATTTTTTGAAAGAGCATTACTCTTGCCTTGTCCATGTTTATTGATTATTCCCATGCTGCAACTGTCAAGAGAGGACAGTCTCTGCTGTAATCATCGCTCCAGAGGTGATAATACAACATCATCTGCATATAGAAGACATTTTATTTCCTTCTCTCTCTCTGCAGTCAATGCTGTTGTCGGTGCACATCAAGCGTGAGGGAGAGTCTCCTGTGGTCTCACCCCTGTCCTCTGAAGACGCCCACCACTCCGACAGATACCAGGTCACACTCACGAACACAAACACACACAGAGGAGTTAAAGGGGCCCTATTATGCTCATTTTCAGGATCATATTTGTTTTTTTGGGGGGGTCTACTAGAAGAGGTTTATATGCTTTAATGTTCAAAAAACACAACATGTGTCTCATACTGCCCTTTGCTGCAGCACCTCTGTCTGAAACAGTTCGTTTGAGCTCATGTCCCGCCTCCGAGAAGCCCAGTCTTCTCTGATTGGCTAGCTGGGTCTCTCTGTGCACATTTTATTTTATTTGTTACATTGTGATGTCACATTGTTACAGAAATAAGCACTGAAACTCAAACAAGCTGTTTCAAGCAGCTTAGGAGCAGTGTTTTTTAGCACTACCTTTGGTTTGGACTTTGGGCTTTCTTACTTAGGAGACCCTTTACAAACACAAAAATGTTATACAAAACAACAAAGAAAAGGGAAAACGCATAACAGAGTCCCTTTAAATAACAGTTGGTCTACACACAACTTTTGACAATCCACTCGGTCTGATTTTTAGGTTTTTAAAATTGTCTAATTCTGACAGATGTACAGCAGTATAGCTGAGGATTTTTCATAGATTTTGGTTTTTTATGCCCTGTCAGCAGTTACGTTGACCAACAGGCCAATCTCCTTAAATCTCATGTGTCTCTAAAGCCACCCTGACTGCTTTTATCTCTTAAATTCATCAAAGTTTGTTCGGGTAATTCTTTTGGCGATGATGTATCTCCAGGTTAAGTGGGTTTCCCCCCTCACACCATAAAATAAGAACTATTAAGTCTGCGCAGACGTTCCATCCATACGTTCAGGATGACACAGCTCATAAAGACCTTATAGCGATAAAGTAGATTTTCTCATTAAGTGAAACTGCTGAAATCACCTTATATTATACAAATGATTAAGTCAATGGTGACTCTTTTTACCACCCTGAAAATGAAGCATAATGGCAGACTTTGCCACCTTCTCCCTGCCTGTCAGTCCACCTCAGTGCTCTCGTCCTCTCTATCTCTTCCCTTCCTCTAAAAAGCTGACCTATCCGGAGCCATTCAGGGAGTGTATCATAATGATACGGTAGTAGTGGCCACACGAGGCAAGTGGGCCTATAACTCAAGTGGTGGCAGGAAGGGGAGAGGAGGAGTGAGGAGACAGATGGAGGGCTAGAACAGAAGGAGGAGGCCTGACTGCTTGTCGGCTCTCACTGATGGACGATGGGCCGACGGTGAGAGGAAGCGCTGCCTACTCACTGTTGCCGTGTCAATGAGAGGGCATCCATAACTGCAACTGGGGATGCTTTAGTCAGCATATAGCTGAAGACTTAGAGGTTTGGATCCCAGTAGACCTGAGGTGCACATTCTGCAGAGACAGAAGTGGAGATCTGACCTCACTTAATTTATATCTCAGTGCTATACTTTTAATGATATGACCATCATCTTAATGAAGCAGGGAATTTACCCCAGGCATCCTGAACTACCCAGTGACCCCAAATCTTCCACGTTTACTCAGATTAATGTTGAATTTAATTGTTCATCACAGTTGCCATTGGTGGAATGTACTGTAACTGACTACATTTACTCAAGTACAATGTTAAGGTACTTTCATACGCTTTATACTTCTACCTTGCTATATTCCAGAGAGTAATACTTTAGTTTTTACAGCAAAGTACTTAGCAGGTTTGTGACCCCCTTATAAAGGACTGTCTTGGTTGGGGTTTTTGTGACATTTGATAATTCTACAATTTTTAAGATCCAATATTCCCCTTAAAGCAAATATTATAGAAAGGTCACAAATACTAATGCAAAACTTTAGTAATTTCTGCCCTGCTTTCCGACCCCATATATTTCTCACGGTCCCCCAGATTTATCTCATGACCCTTAAAATGGGGTCCAACCCCAAAGTTTGGGAACCATCGGACTGTACACTAACTGTATTAGTAGTGCTTGGGTGTAACCAGCTACATGTAACAATGTAACAGAGTTAGATAAATAAATTACAAAATAAATGTAATCATAATCTGTAACAATTATTGAGAGAAAATGTCATTGAATTACAGTTACTTATCAGAATTTTGGTGATTATAAAGGAGTTACAATGGAATATATTCTTTTTTTGGTAAAAAGCATATAACATTCTATATTATTCATAATGTTGAGGAGCTTTTCATAAAAGTTTGACAGTAATAATCAGTGTTTTTAGGACTTTTCAGCTTTACTGCCCAGGTAAAAACATCTGTCCTCAAAAATAAATCAAATGTAATTAATATTTTAGTATCTTACAGTCCTTTATGTATGTAATTAATCTTTCCAGTTTTAATCTGTTTTAGGGTTTAATACATATAATATTGCTTTGTAAGTTCTACTGCCATTTATTGTGGTTATTGTGGCTATTTAAATTTAAACTATTTGTGTGCCATTTACTTTAGTTTTTATAGCACTTAGGTCAACATTCATTTGACAAAGTAATTAAAATAGACTAGTTACATACATATTACATTTTAAACAGGCTAATAATCTGTAACTTGTCACATTTCAAAAGTAACTTACCAAACATTGTTTCATATTAACAGTCTAACGATGTAATACCGGCCCTACCTATAATACTGTTTAGTTTTAAGGGTCATTTTTCAGCATAATTAGTACTTTCTGTTTTGATATTTTTTAATACTCAGTACAATTTGCTTTTATTGAAGTAGGATTTAAATGCAAGACTTTGACCTATAGTTCTGCATTGTTACATTATTACTTTTATTTATTACACCACTGAGGGTTGTATAATATGAACTGAGTTGTGCTACAGTTATAAAAGTGTATCCTAAATAATCTGCTGCACAAACAAAAAAGGACAAATATCTGAGGAAACCACCACAAACCAAGCAAAATAAAAAAAACACAAAAAAAGTTCATAAGGAATGTTCACAACACCAAACTGAAAAGCAATGTAACATCTTGAACATAATTTTATTGAGTAAATTATAAATCATTTTTTTGTCCATCAGTCTTTAAACAGTATTCAGTGCAGCAGCCGTATCTGCAGGCCTGGGTATGGAAAACTCCTCTGACATTAATTAAAAGGAGACCGTGTAATGAAACCCGTTGCTTCCCCCTAGCGGCCAAAATCCGGAACAACATGTGACGTTTCCCCACTTCCGTCTCCAGCGCGTCACATGATCAAAACAAGCCAACATGGCGTCCGACATGAGCAATATTCGCCGATACGGGCGCCACTTTCAATCCTTTTCCATCCGTATGAAATAATAGACACTGGGCTCAGTTTGCAGTGATGTTGGTTATCTGGAGCCGCAGTGTGGCGGTTTGCAGCAGTGAGTTTTGGCGGCTGTAGAATGAGCTGAGAGTGAAGCCTGGCAGCCATGGAGGAGGTGGCAAACAATAGACAAGTAGGTTTGTTTACAGTCACTCAGTGTCAGCATCCAAAGCAATCCCATTCTCACAAGTTATATTTGTACTTGTAAACATACTATGTTGTTTGTTTATTATCTAATGTGTATTTCCTTCCTGTTTTTTCCCCCTCTGTTTGCAGACATTTTTACGAGTTCGTGCAAACAGGCAAACAAGATTGAATGGTATGTACACATAACGTTTCATCTCCAGAGTGATACTTAATGTCCTCTATTAATGTACATTATATGATTTAAAGGAATTCATTTCGTTAAAATGTAGTTATTAAGAGTTTATTGCTCTGATAGGGATTGTTTTGGTCATAGTATTACTGGGCAAAAAATGGATTTCCTTGAATGCCCCCCAAAAAACTTTAAATAAAGTAAAATAAATCAAAGTTAATTTAACTTATACATATAATGTTACATTAAGCTTACATGGCATACATGTTGCAGTAATTTTCCAGAAGTTGAATAAAACTTCTATAAAAATTAAATGAAAGCAATGAATCATCACCACATATGACATAACATCACTGGTGTCAAGGTTCAGGAGACAAGCTAGCTTTGTAATGCAATGTGACTATATGATAGTGATACATTACTCTATGCTGAGTCATTTTGGAGAGGTGTTTATTTCTTTGTTTATTGAAGGGATCATATTTAGCTATTGTATATTTGCTGTGGTATCAGGTGTTGTTTATGTATTATTCCTTTTTGATGATGTCACATGACAGACACCTGTGGCAGCATTGCTACCAAATACAAATATTCAGAATTTTTAGATTTGGTGTGGGCATATTTTTAGCTTTATTTCTTTGCTTATGCCCAATCCAGCACCCAATAAATTTTTTATCGTGTTTTTTTTTTTTTTTTTTTTGATATCCCTTATTGCATCTCACCACACAGGCTAAATTTAGCTTTTAGTTGCCTTAGTTTGGGTTTTTTTGTGTTACCGTATTCAGGTCACAGATTTAAGCATCAGATCTTCTGAAGGATAACTACCTGGTGATTTTTTCAAAGACCCAAAAGGTTATTTCACAACACTTACTGCTGTTTTACAGTTCAGAATCCTCAATATAATCTCATTCTAATCCAGGTAGCCCGAGATTACAAATCTCCTTGCTCTTTTTATTGAACACAAGTAGGATCAGAAGTTATTATGTCTGAAAATATAACATATTGGGAAAATCTGTTTATATACACCAATATAACTTTTCATTTTTGTTGTCATTTGCTATAAAGAGGCATGATTTGAGAAACAGGCTGAGGAGCTTTTTTTTTGTGCGGCTCAGAGAATATTTTTTAATCCTTAAATTAAGAATACACTTTTAAGTAAGTGTTGATTAACTGCCTTCTTTTTCTGGGTATTTTGAAAAAAAAAAACCCCAGATTTTTAGCCCTTTTGCAATTTTATAATATGAGGCACAAACTGGGGCAAAGCTCTGAGATCAGGCCTCAGAGCTCCTAGCAGGCCTTTCTGATCAACAAATACTGACGCTAACTTCACCAGTACTTTGAATTACACAACAGTCCATGCACTCGTTTTCATCTGTGTTGTCACACGGGTCGCAATGCAGCAAAGGGCTTTTAAAACTACTTAAAAAAATCATTTTGACATGTCCCGATAGGAAAAGCGCAGATGTTGAGCGATTTCCATTTGGCTTACTATCATGGCTTCCTGGGATGCTTAAATAAAATGCAGCCATTGTTCATGTTACCTAAGATGGGTTGCGGGACAAGAAATGTCGTGTGTTTTTATGAGCCTCAGTCCATAATATTAAATCTCAGAAGCTCTGACAGCGTTAAATCCTGTGTGATGTGTAACACAAATGTCAGTTGACCTTGTTTCTCCTGCCATGCTATGAAATAAACCTATATTATTTCAAAGCTGTCAGCTTTTTTTTTTTAAGTTATCCCCGTCAACTTTTATCCAAAATACTCATCCTTTTTTTTTAAGAGAAACCAAAGCAGTGTTCACCTAGAAAGGCTAATATAATCAACATATTTGTGTCTGTAACAGTTGACTCTCAGATATCGGTTGTGTGTTTCCGGTGTTGAGGCGTCAAGAGCCCATGACAAGAGCCAATGAAGACTTAGTTTAAACTTCGCCCTCCATTACTTTCTTTCTGCCCTTATGTGGAACCAGGAATCATTCTCATGTGGGGTATAATGGCTGAGGGGGGGCAGAGATCCCTGCCGGACCTAATTAGCAGCCCTTTCCCTTCTCTATTTAACAACGCTCCCCTCAATTAGCGTCAGGGGAGAATTGGCAAGAAGGAGGAGGAGGCAGTTTCTCTCCTAAACCGTCCCTGCCTCACTCCCTCCGTCTCCTTCCCCTGTAGTTATGGCATATCGCCTTATCTCCTCCTCCTCGCCCTCCATCCCTCGCCACGGTCCCTCTTGGCCTCCTCTGCTTTCCCAGCCAGCTAAAAATTAATGTCCCCGCGCGCCATTTGCAGTTAAGAAAAAACGACAGAGACTCGGGGCGCAATGACGGCTGTTCTGCTCTGTTAAATTTCTAATTAAATGTGTGTGTGTGTGTGTGTGTGTGTGTGTGTGTGTGTGTGTGTGTGGTGGGGGGAGGCTGTGACAGGAGGGCAGGGGAGGAAAGGGAGGAGAAACAGAGAGTGAGGGATGGCGTGGATGTAGAGTGGAAGACGGGGATTGAGACTTGGGGTCGACAGATATTGTTTTTTCAGAGCAGATTTTGATTATAAGCAGTTAATGAGAGCGATAATTTGGAACCAATATGAATTTACAGTAAAAATCTGTCTGTCAATACTTAGAATTTGGAATATAACAAATTGAACAATTTTAAATTAAAAAACTGAATAAATAAAACTAGATCCTTGAGGTTTTACAAAGTAAAAGTTCCTCCCATGCTGACACTTAATTTGCAATTTTTAATTAATGAATTTAATTGGCCATCATTAAAATAAAATGTCCATACAAATAATCAGCAAAATGTCAAATATTGGCCCAAAAAATTGGCCAGGCTGATAATCTGTCAACTCCTAATTGAGACTGTTGTGTCCGGCTCTTGTCACCTCTCTCGTAGCACACTTCAGAAGGGGCAAAGTTTAGTTTTCTCATGCTTCTAGGCTTGAAAAGAATTGAGAACAGAGGGCAGGCCTACATAACATTACATATGATCTAATAAAGGAAGATTTATCTGACATAAATATCCTTCAGGCCTTTTTTTAGATTCTCTCCTGTGCCTTGAAACCAGTGATTGTCCAGTTATCATCCACAGAAACATGCTTGAAAACTCCAATGACTAAAGCTGTCTTCCTTTCTCTCTTGACTTCCCCTCTGCAGCCCGTATAGGCAAGATGAAGAGGAGGAAGCCTGAGGAGGGGGGCCAGGTATGTCCGCTGTGCAGCGCCCCATTGGCTGGGAGCGAGGAGGAGATGAGTAGACATGTGGAACAATGCCTGATCCAGGTAGTACAATCCAGGGCCCCGAACCGGTCGGACAGCCTGTCAACCCCTCTCTTCCTGTAGATGCTGAGCAGTCACCTCTGTACTTCCTGTAGATGCTGAGCAGTCACCTCTGTACTTCCTGTAGATGCTGAGCAGTCACCTCTGTACTTCCTGTAGATGCTGAGCAGTCACCTCTGTACTTCCTGTAGATGCTGAGCAGTCACCTCTGTACTTCCTGTAGATGCTGTCCAATCACTTCTTTACATTAGTGCGGGTACCAACCAGTAGCAACTGTAGTCCTTCTAGATATTCTCCACCTCTGTACGTAGCGGTACTGCATTCACTTCATATGGGAATAACTGAAAGACAATTTAAAAAACACACTAACACTGAAGTATTCACGTCCATTGTGAAATGTTGCCACTAGAAGCTTTCATAAACATAAATTTGAAGTTATCATCTTCAGTTTTTTCCCATATGACATGGTTGCTTCTTGTTCATTGGCATGCAGCTCCCGTATGAGCGTGACTTCTTTAGTGTCTGTAGATTAGGGCCAATTTTTGTTTGCTTGCTGTAGATTTAGCCCAAAAAGAAAATAATTTCCAGTCACCCCCTCTCTCTGTTTCGTAGTCGTCGCACAGGAGTTGATCAGCAGTCTGTCTTTAGATGTAGATGCTGAACAACTCTATTCTTTTCTAAAGTCGACCAAGAAATCAAATCATCATCACTAATCACCCCCCCTCCTGTATCTGACCTCACTGATGCTGTCCATGACACTAGCTGTAGAGACACTAATACCTGTCTAACACGAGCACGCTTAGGGTGTTCCAGATCTGTACCATGCCATGTGAGCTGTGTTTTTATTACATAGTCAGTAGTACAGATGCAAGGTTTCAGTCCTGCTTGTAACCAGGGCCACAGCTCTCTTGGATTTAACATATTCTGAGCTCGTCTTTTCCATTTATCTAAAGCAGAACTAGACATTTTTGACAAACTTGTCATCACCTGCTGCAGCTTCATATCAAAAAATTAGAATTACAGAATTAAAGGGTCTTTGGCCAATTCATTGTCCTTCAATGCATGGTTTTATTCTAAAGAAGTTACAGCAAGTAGCCAGGAAAAAGCTTAATAAAATCAAACAGAACATAGTCTTTGACATGAATTGTTACAAATTAATCAGTTTGAATCAACAGTGAGCACAGCAAACCAAGCTGTTGAGAAAACTGAGCCCACATCCTGTTAGAAACATATTAAGTATAGGAATTATAAGGTGTACAATAACACAGCGATTTGTTTGCAACAAGTTGACGTGAAGTTTAGGGAGGTGGGCACAAAAGAAGAAACTATTTGCAGCCTGAAGAAAAGAAGTTGGACAAAGACCTTTGGGTGTTTAGTGCAATCTGTGAAAATCTCAACATTTGAACACATGATATAGATAAGCAGCATTTTTTTTCTCCTTCTGTTTGTTTGCTATTGACATTTAGTAGAAGTAATATTCCACATAAATATATCACAGCTGATTATGGTGTGGTACAGAGAAGCGTGCTGAAGCGTGAGATATGGCCTATCTTCTACCACAACAATATTTAAAATAGTAAAACTATTCTATTAACTTTAACTATTATACTTAAAGTTGTTGAAATCTGCAAGACAGAAACGCCACAGTTCGACAGAACTGTGGTTCTCTGTGTGTGCTCTGATTAATGTGTTCATGTGTTTCTGTGTGTGTCAGCGTGAGGGTGCGTTAGGCGATGATGACTCCGCGGACATGGACGGAGAGAATGGGCGGGGCTTTGAGGAGTACGAGTGGGCGGGGCAGAAGAGGATCAGAGCTACGGCTTTACTGGAGGGAGGCTTCAGAGGTACAAACACACACACACGCATGCACACCTCATCTTATATACTATATCACTATGCTGGGGAGGTTGTTTTCAGTGCTGGTGTGTGCTGTGTGATGATTAAGGGTCCAGTTGTCTGCTTAAGATAACTGACCTGTTGCAGCTCCACGGTCGTCATGGCTGAGTTAGCTTTATGTAGAGATGGTCAGCCCACATCCCTGTTCTTCTCTTCTTACCTTTTATCTGTCTGTCTCCTTCTTTTTTCCCTGCTCATCCATCACCCTGTCTGATCCTGTCCAGTGTGAGTAGTGTTAGTTCTGTGGGACCAGCGTTGAATGTAACCAGGGAGCTGTAATGGTGCCAGTGGTCTGGTGGCAGTGTAGGTTTAGCCGAGGTCAGCCCAGCCCGGCTCAGCCCGGCTCGACCCTACACGGCTCTCTTAGCAAGGGGAAGGAAAACACATTTAGCCGAGCAATTGACCCACTGGTCAGCAGTGTGTGTGTGCCCAGAAATGCAATTATAGAACTGGATGTGAGAGCTGGTCACTGGGGAGCATGGCTGCTCTGTGACACATCACACTCACAGTGGTAGCTCTCTGCCATCTCGTCTCATTTCGGTCCTCCTTCTCAGGTTTCTTACACCTGTATTAATATTTCATTTAACTTCAGTTTCCCTCATTTTTCTTAAGCTTAGCTCATTTTATTTTTCCAAGAAGGGGTGTGTGGACAAATATTAAAGCAACAATTTAATGTATTGCTTATGTCATCTCACCCTCAAATATTAAATGTAAATTGAGGTAACCTGTTTATTATCCAGTAAGTATCTGTATCTACTCCTTTATACATTTTAGGCAGATGTCTCCCTCCTTTAGTTTGTGGACCAAGGTTCATGAAGTTTGATTTTTATCAAGCAGGACGTTAACAAGACCATGATTCTAGGCTGCAGTTAATGATTCAAAAAATTCAATAAAATAAACTGTCTTCCATTCTACTACTCCGTCTTTACTCAAAGTACACTTTGTGCTCCAAGAGTGTGTTGCAATGAATAACCGAATAGTGTCCAACCGTGCCCCTAATGAATGGTCCAGCTCCAAAAATATAAAACCCATACGTGGCAGCACATATTTTAATTGTGGCAGGCTGCCACAAATGAATAAATGTGTGACAAACCCTGCCAGTTATCAATATTGTTAAATACTTAAAGTTATTCTTTAACACTGCAGAAAGACATATAAATTTTCATGATTTCACATGAACCGTTTTCTCAGTCTTTATATTTCTTTGTTAGAGGAGTCTTTCCTCAAAGCCCAATAACTGCCTTTAAACAAAACATGCACTTCACCTGTGTTTACTTGGATGTTTGAATACATGCATGCTGATGACTTAAAGCACACTGTGCTCCACAGTGACCTCCTGTTTTGGCCTTAGTTGTGTTTGTGTTTACAACATGGAGAGAAAGACAAAGGCCTAGCGTCAAGATGAGCACAGATGGAGGTAAAGCGTTGTTGTCATCATAAAGAGGCTCTTTTAAAGTCTCTCAGCTCTGCCTTGGCTTTCATCTATCCCTCTCCATGCTCGCCTCCTTCTCTCCCTGTTCGAGCTGTTGTTAAACACACACGTGCTGAGCCTTACCTGCCTCCCTCTCTGCAAGCCAGAGAGAGAGGGGACATGACAGATCAATGTTGAAATCTCAACTAAACTGCGCCAGAGAAGAGCTCGTGGGGGTGGGAGGTGGCTTCCCCACCCGTCCATCCATCCATCTCCCCGATGCTCCTTCCAATCCGCCCATCTCTCTTTCACGTCATTAAACGAGCAGACACAGGACCCTTCTGCCGCGCTCTAATAGGGCACCTTGTGATGTGACACAGATAACTGAGGTGGCCTGGGGAGAGCAACTTGAAACGCACACACATACACACGCGCGCACGGCAGAAGGCTCAGAAGGTGGATTTTGTCTTGAAAGCTCCTCAGTGGTTCTAACACTCGCCACTGAATCCAGCAGGCTCTCGAGAGCCAGCAGCCGGCTAGACGGATATAGAGATGTTGCAGGGGGTCTCCTCAGCTGGCGGGATGAAGAGAGGGCCTATCCCTCTGTGAAGTGCCACCAGCCTTCCCTCCCTTTGAGAGCAAGAGGAAGAAAGGCAGAGAGAGAAGGGGGCCCTTTTAAGGGGGAGGAGAGAGCGGGAGGAGGGGAGGGAGGAAAAAAATCGAACAAGATCAGTTTATGATTCAACTCTGTGTGAGGGAAGACTTCCCTGTGTCTCGCACCAGCTTAGCCGGGTTGAAAGGAGCCACGGCACAGACAGAGAGCTTTCTTTATCTGCCCAGTGGACTGTCTGTCTGTCTGTCTACGTCTTGGTCTTATTAGCTGGAGAGCAACTAGCTTTTACTTTTAACTTTGCAGGGAACGTTAAAAACTCTACATATACATTTTTTTAAATAAGTTTATTACATCCAAGTTTTCATAATTATCTGTCATCATATCTTATGATAGGATTGTTTTAATTTTTTGTATACTAGCGCCAATATAAGACCTGTGGTATTATACTGATTCCAAAATGATACTTTTTTAATATTTTTACTTAAATATATTTGCAGAGAAAGAAAGAGACCTTTGCAGATATTTGGACTCCTGGTAAAAATCTCTGGAACGTCTAGATCGAAAAAAGACGAGCACTCAATAGTTTATCAGTGAAAAGGGGTTAGCACAAAATATGCTTAACAATGTCTTAGATGCACTATGGTGGCACCAAGAGGTCTCACCAGCATCACATTTCGCCATGATGTCCCACACAGAGACTCACAAGTTAAAGACAAGACAAGACCAGAACAGTACCAGCTGTTGCGATGTTCACACCAAACCAAATCCATTCAAACAATAGACTAAACAAATCTGGACAGAAATTCTGCGAGATCTGCGAAATTTTTGTTATTTTTTTTTGCGATATTTTTTGTTATTTTTTCCAATAGCAGTCCAAAAACCAAGTTTACAAATATACAAAAAGAAGCGCAAAAGCAGCAAATCCAGCAAACATCTGCATTCATTTGCTGTTTATGACTTAATTGTCAAAATCTCAGATGTTGTCATGGTGAGTTCAGCGGTAATACAAATGGGAATGAAGGCCCAAATGACAAATAGGTTTGCGTAGGTTTCCAATATCCTATTTGTTTCTCAAGTGTTTACTTCTGCTTTTTTTATTGAAGAAAATAGTTGATCTTTCAGTTCAGCCACAGACAGGTGGAAAGGCAGACGGGGAGGCAGGCAGACAGATCCCGAAGTTTGATATGAGGCCGTCCTGAGAGACAGAGGAGGAGAAAAGGGGGATTATTGCAGGTTGAGATGGCCCAGAGGGATTGAGAAGAGGAGAAATCTGTGCTTTGTAAATGGACTTCAAAGATGGCCGTCTCATGTCTTTGTGTCTGTGTCCCTTTCCCCATCTCTCTCTCCTGCTCTCTCTGACCTGTAAATGGCAGAAAGATAGTGCGAGGACCTTTGACTCCCCTCCTCGCTGCTTCTTAGAGCGTCCTGATAATTGCTATGGTAACGGGATGTCGCTGAGGTCGGTCGATTGGTCGATCAGGGCTGTCAATCAGCCTGATGAGTCCTTTGATCCTTCCCTCCTCTTCAGATCTGTGCTTGTAGGGTTGCTGTGGTGACATGTATGTAAATTGAGTGTCTCTGGCGTTGCTGTCATCAAGCATGTAAGTCGGAGGATAAAATGTGTAGTTAGTATGTTAAGAGTCAACGATATTCAGGAGATGGTTATGATAATGAGACAGACCGGGATGGCCCTGTAGGAGTCGCTATGTGTGTGTGTATTGATCACGCCTGTCTAGCAGGAAGGAGGGGAAACTGGGGACTGGCACAGGAGAGAGAGAACAAGTGATTCATGAATAGAGAGAAAAATAGAGCGATAAGGGGTTGTGTAGGAAATGTAAAGAAGCAAACTGTCAAAACAAGCAGAGAAAAGGATAGGTGGGAAATGTGAAAGAATAAAGGTAAGAAAGAAGGAGTGATCACACAAAAAAGGAGGGAAAAGAAGGTGAGGAGAGGAGGACTGGATAGGAAGAGAGGTGAAGAAAAGGAAAGGGGAGGGGGGGCGTCGGTGCATAATGTGAGTGAAAGGCAGTTAGAGTGGGGCTGACCTTTCCATGGCCAGATTAGATTGGCCTGCCAAGACTGCTTAGAGGGACAGATAGAAGCATTGGGATACACACACACACGCACACACATCCAGCCACACATATGCTCACAGTTATGCTCACAGTTAAAACATCTAACACATGTACAGTGTGTACACTACATGCACAAATAGACCTCGTGCCAGTGAGAAAATACCGCAGCATATCTGTTTATAAGAGGATCGTTTAAAATGCCTGAGAGCTCATGCTGTTTTAAATTCTTATTTAACCATATTTTACTGCATGGACAGTAATATAATGTGCACCCAGAATTCTGTAACCACTATAAGAAGTAAGCATCATTCCTGACACAATTATACAGGTACAGGAATACAATAAAATAAAGTGTCTATATACAGTTTTGATTGTCAGTGAACATTATCTTGCAGTGAACTTCTTGAGTTAGAGGTCATCACAGTATTGCTGCACCAATGTGACAAAAAACCATTATCGTGATTATTTTGGTCAGTGTTTAGATCACAATTGTTTAACATAATAACTAATTTACTTTGGAAATATCATAAATGTATTGAACTTTAAAAAGAAAAACAAATTTTAACAGTGGATTTTCTTGATCTTAAAATATAATTTCACATAAAAACAAATTTTAAAGAAAATGCAAGGAAAAAATGAAATTAATACTGTGATTAGTCTGAGCAGCATGCATGGGAATTAATGTGAAACATGATATATTTAATTTATTTTTTGCTTTTTCCCTGTTGGTCTGAATAAGTAGCCACATTTTTTGCTATTTGCTTTTTAGAAATTAAAATAAAAATCACTGAGAGGTGCTTTAAAGTTGCTACATCTAGCATCGTTTGGCAAAGGAATGTGGCACAATGATTTTTGGGCGTCAAATCTGACCGGGGGCTGGTCGTTTTTTTACACTCATGGAAATCCCTACCTCACATTATCAAGTCCTCAGAGCCCACATGTTCATGTTCCACTTCTGGAAACCAGCTGTTGTGGCCAACAAGCCACAAGATCTATAGTCGATCAGCTGATTAGATTTTGCCCTAACCACCACTGCTATGACCACTTCAACACACACACACATACACACACACACACACACACTAAAGCACTCACATGCACACATTAATGCATTAGTGGTTTGAAGTCAAAGCTATCTGTTTTACTCTCATCTGGTTGGCTGATCATTCACAGCTGATGGATGAGAGTTCTGGTGGTATTCAAAGCTTCAAACCTAACTTCTCTGGCTTGGAACATTTTGGGAGGATGGCTCATATGTATAAACTTAAATATGGACTCAAACTCAAAATGTGACAGTTTCTCACTTGTTACATAATTGTTGTAAGTGACAAGTCTAAAGTACAATGTACATAAACAAGACAGTCAACAAGATCTTTGTGTGAGTGGGTGCGGGAAATAACTCTGTTCCTGAACCAATGAGCTTTACCTTAAACCAGTGAAGTAGCAAGTCTGCCAGTGAAGATAGAACAAAAATGCATGAAGTTCAACCGTTTCACCATGTCAGCCTGTGTAATAATGTAACATGCGCTCTGTTCGCCTTCTGCCATGCCCTGAAAAACTATCGCCTTAGTAGCCGAGCAGAGCCAGCATGCTGCTAGATTTACGCTGCGTGGCCATTGTTCCCATATGTTCCCCTCTGCCGCTGAGACCAAATAAAAGTTAAAAGGTCCTTTTTATTTGATCACTAAAAACCATGGGCCTGTCGTAAAACGGCTTAGCATCGGTGGCGCGTTTTATCACAGCGGCTTTCAGCCGTTTCGCGCTCACATTCTCTCTCCTCCCTCCTCATTTTTTTTGATTCTTTCCTAGAGTAAGAGTGAAATGAATTACACAGTTAAGTAGGAGAAGCAGCAGCAGATGTTTAAATCCCAGAAGGTCCTCGGAGACGAGCCCGAGCGGCTGATTTGCACTTTGACAAAGACGCCATAGTGCAGTGAGACACTGTAGTGCACTGAGACCAACTGTTATAGGAAGTCAAGTATGGAGACTCACACACACACACATGCTGGGACAGGGGGTTAAATAAGATGGCTGTCAACTCTGTCGAGCTTGTATCTGGTCACACACACACACACACACATACACACACTTGCCACATACACACAGAGCACACTAGTCCAGCTGAGAGCTTGTAGAAATTGGGATAGGTGTAAATAAGATGGCTGTCAGGCCTGTCACTGGTAGACACACACACAGTCACATCTCAAGTGAAACACACACACACACACACACACACACGCACACCTGCTCAAATAGTAACATACACATGTGAACACTCCTGCACACACACACCTTACCTACCCTTGTGTGGTAGATAGACACGGCGTAAGTGACAGGTAGACTGACTCACACACTCGCATGCTCACACACACACCTTCAAGGGGTCTGAGAGACAGGGCCTAAGTGACACAGGGACAGACAGTCTCAAACAAACACTGAAGAGACGCCTCTAAGTGACGGACACACACACACAGCCGGCTCTGTGGCTAAGTGGAGCTGAAGGGAGCAGTCAGGCAGCGGTAAGGGTTTGTCTGAGCGTTCATCACTGGGTTTATAGAAGTGCCACTCACACACACACACTCTCCCACAGTCTCCTACTCTCCCTCTTTTTCTCCCAAAGATTGATGGGTGAGGTGTCAGTCTTCATCACTTCACCCCGTGTCTGTCTCTCCCCTCACCTTCGTCTTTCTTACCAAATCTTTTTTCTCATCTCGCTCCATCTGCAGATCCCTAAAAAAGTTTTAATGTATAAATTTAACATCCTCAACTCTGTCTCAAGTTTGAAATTCAAGTCATGCTGAAAATTGTCTTCTTATTTTCACAGGAACAGGTTTTGCCACATGTAGCATTAAGGAGAGCGCGGCAGACAGCGATGCTGACCTAGACGTGGACGGAGACGACACTTTGGAGTACGGCAAGGCCCAGTACACGGAGGCCGACATCATCCCCTGCTCTGGAGCCGGAGAGGACCAAGGAGAGGCCAGGGAGAGGGAGGCGCTACGGGGAGCCGTGCTCAAGTATGAAGCCTTAACTACTACACAGTCAAACCCTCAGAATACTAACTTCAAGAGATAGTTTGGATTTTCTAAAGTGGACTTTTATGAGATAGCTCCTAGTTCAGAGAAGCACAAGGGAGTACCAACGTGGAAGCTAAGCAATGTACCGCTGCGGACAGAAGCAGCAGCAAAACATATTTTTATCACCTAAAAAAAGGGCCCACCTAAAAAAAATCAATATAAGTGTAACGGCAGGTTTATACTGGTGCGCAGTATGTTAAATGATGCAGTCACCTATCAGAAGACGCCTGGCAGTTCACACTAAAAGTGAGTGATTTTGCTCTTCTCTGTTCTGATCATATGTAGAGCTCGTTATCTGTTTGCTTGTGTGTGTGTGTCTCCACTTGTTTGTCTCGCTCTCTGTTTAGACACACACAACAAATATGTGGAAGCATTAGATGCAGATTTTTATCATTTATCACAATTAGATCATTTCTATAACATTGAATGTAGCCTTATCAGTGTGTTTCCATGTCAGATTCACTCACAGAGAAAATAGACTAGACGCTGAAACTATTGCTGCAGATCAGGAGCCTGCTGTGAAGCTCAGGGGCCACAGTGCGTTCAGTGTGAACAGCCCCATAGAAAAACGGCATAAGAGTTTGCCCTATTGAGAATATTTCCACCGCATTGCGTCGCTGTTAGACAGAGATTTGGGACAGAGAACTGTAGCTGTGATATCACTCTTCAAAGCCGCACTGCATTGAGAAAACAGTGATTTAACATCACTGAACGCTGGAGCTGCCGGTCCTCTGCTGCCTCGAACAGTTACTTTGTGTTATTGTGTGACGGTAAACCAGCAGCTCATTCGTTCTGCAGGCTACAAAAATACTGTTATTGTAACGGAGTCTGGTGACTTTGACAAGAGCATAGATAAGGAACTGAAACCTTTAACAGCCTCTCAGTCAGAAAAGACTGAGAAGATTCAAAATGTGCTGCAGAGGAGAGAGGAGGAGAACTGCAGAGTTGGGTGATGATTTATTTTCTCAGGGGAGACCTTTTTTTAGGTGGCTAAAGTATTTTTGCTGCTGGCACTTAACCATAGCAGCACATTGCATATTTATTTTGGTGGCAGTCCTGTCTTATTTTCCAAAGTTGTAGCGACCCAACTGCCATCTACTGTATGTAACACACTGACTATGTAGTATAAGTACCTCATATAACCCTACTTTAGAAGATCCAAACTATCCCCTTAACTAAGCCAGTGTTGGTGAAATAAAATGCACCACTGAGGCTCTGTTCATACCAACATTTATGTCTCTGTGTTGCAGCGGTGGGATGCCTTCAAACAGAATAACGCCTGAATTCTCCAAATGGGCCAGCGACGGTAAGTAGTGCCAAGACATCAAGGCATTTTATTTTCCAAAATGTATCTATGGGATTTTAGTATTGCTGGTCTTCATATAAATTATATAAAGTTACTCATGCAAAGAGATAATTTGCCAAGATTGTGCATTTATTTAAGTATATCTCCTCAATTTAGCTCATGGTTTTTGACTTTCCCGAGAGGTGTGTGAATGCTTATTGCAGCTAGAACTGTCACCATTGAATGTTAACCACATCACCTGTTTATGCGTTTCCAGAGATGCCTTCAACGAGCAACGGAGAAAGCAGCAAGACAGACCCCAGTACCCCTTCATCCTCCTCCTCTTCCTCCTGCGCCCCGCGCACCTGTAAAAACAGTGAGATCGAAAAGTAGGTTACACATACGGACACGCATGCACACACATCTTGATTTAGCTGTAAAAGGTGAGACAGAAAATGAGTCTGTCACGTTTCCCATCGCAGTATCAGACAGATCACGCGCGCGCACGCGCGCACACACACACACACACACACACACACACACACACACACAGACACACAGACACACACTCTCTCATGCTGATTCTATGACTTTGTGATGAGTTTTTGTGCTTGTGGGAGAGTCGACTTGTAGAGGGTCATAAATGATGCATTTTGTGTGGATTCTGTTTTTTCTGATTCTGCCGTGTGTGTGCGTGAAAGGGAGGATCTCTCCAGGTATTGATTTTTCCTGCAGTTGTGTTCTCTGTGAGCATAGAGCTGCCTTCGAATCATCAATAGGGCCATAGACACAACCAGATTAGAGGCACACACCAGTGTCACAGCAGCAGTGTGAAAACACAATGTTTGTTCTCACTGTTATGACGCATGCTTTCAACAACACCATTTATACGCTGAGACATGATGCATGATAAACAAGTGTTTTCACATAGTTTACAGGTAAAGCTTTTTGAGAATGGGAGAACAGTGACAGTGAACAAAACACACATGGCATTTATTCAGGTAGCGGATAGATTTCAGATGTCTTTTCTTGCTTATTTTTTGTATTTGATTATGTTTTGAATTAATTACCCTCATGGCACACAGTGGTCAAAATTAGGCTAAATAAGCATGGGGAAAATAAATGTTTACTTTGTTCTTATTCACTATGAATACCAAATTTCAGGAGATGATTTTAGATCAAATATTGACTATTTTTCCTCATTTAAACGAAAAGAGTGCTACTGGAATGAATCCTAAAACCAGCAAAATAGGTAACATTTTTGCACTCACGGTTCCCTCATCACAAAGTTGTTGGGTGTTTTAAAAAAATATTTTTTTTGTTAGATGGCTGAAATAAGGGCTGTGATATCATAAGCTACATAAACTTTCATATGTTGTTCTACAACCTAAAATGCGTCAGTAAATACCCTACTCGCAAACTTTGAAGCTTTCTGTGTCTTAGGAAAGGCTGTTGCTAACAAGTGGCTTAATGAGACTGCAGATCATCATGCTGGTCACAGCTTTGCAGCCTTGTTGTGGTTAGGTCATGCAGTGGTGGCGTAGTTTGTTTATAGTCTAACATTAGCAAAAATGACACTCCTGTTAACACAGCCAACTAGAAATTTTTAAAAAAAGTCACAAAGTTGGACATCCCTGTGGCATCACATACCTCCTCTGCTCTTGGATAAACACTAGTAATTCAGAAAGACTGTATGTTTACCAGTTAAGCATAAGTTAGCTGAGAGTGTTGAAGCAGCAAAGAGAAATGGGTTGCATCCGTCATTTTGAGACACGATTTATAACTGTTCTCCTGTTTTGCTTTATGTAGTATGACAGCAGAAAATTGCCGTGATTCAGAATACTTTGGCTGGCTTTGAATCATTGATATATCGGAAGCAGCCCTAGCAGAAATACTGCAAAAAATGTTAAATTCTTAAAATGATGTCAAATTGACTTGTATATACGTTTGACTGTACCTAGAAGCTGGATTAGACAGTAAAAAAAGTCTCCTCCTCCTGTTTCAAACATACATACTCGCTCTCGAGCAGACACTCTGCCCTATCCATTAGAACACCCTGCGTGTGAAAGGCCAGCGCTCCGCAATTCCCTCATTTCCATGTCCTCATCCATATTCTGCCACAAGTAAACAATCTCCCACTCACACACGCCCTGTCCCCTGCATGGGTAATAGAGGTCAGCTCATTGCGAGAGCGAGAGAGAAACGTTGTTCGGCAAAGAGAAAGAGGGATTTGGTTGATTGGTTGCTTCTGCATGTCTGGCATATTCTCCTGTCCTTTTGCCCCTCGCGATTACAAGCACACGCAAATACACACACACTGAGCTGGGGTCAGTCTGCTTGTTGCCTTCCATCCCAGACCCTATTTCTTAAAGTGATTTCCTTTGTCCACCTAGAGTGCCTTTAAGAATACCCCCTAAAATTTGCCACTCTCATTTCATTTTCTTAACCTTTCCCTTCTGCAGTCGTTTCCTCAGGCAAAATGTTGAGGTACAAATGATTGAAGTGTTCACTGCTTTGTTTTTCTTGATATTGAAAACACCAGTTGAGGCTGCATTGGTTACTAGAGCAGGAAATTAATGACTGCATTTAATTTAGGGAAGCCTTAAATGCATATTTACTACAAATGTCACTTTTTTTGTAGCTTTACATCTAGTTTAATACATGTTGTCATTCACCTCTGGGAAGGCTGCACGTAAAAAAGCTTCATTTAAATGATCAATCGACACTCAGTCTGTGTGTGTGTGTGTGTGTGTGTGTGTGTGTGTGTTCCCCATATTAAATATCACCAGATGGGGCAAGTGGTGAATAAGCAGAGCAGCTTGAAGTGTATTGATCAGAAGCAGCACTGCAAGGTAAGAGGTGTGTGTGTTTGTTTGCTGAGCGAGGGGATGCATTCGATAAGTTGTTGTCTGTGCTGTGATCCTTCCTGTTTTACTTTGCGCGTGTGTGTGTTTGTATCTGAGAGAGAGAGAGAGATGGAGGCAGGTCAGTGTGGCTGAGGAGAAAGGCAGTGGTCAGACGGTGCGGATTGATTTAATCATGCGCACACACACACATGCACAGTTGGTTACTGATGTCAGTGAGGATGCTTCTCTGTTTGTACAGCATGGAGGACAGTTTTAACTGTCATCAGTGAGTCAGAGTTTCTTGTCAGAGCTGTCACTTACTGCTACAAAAATAAAATATTACATCAGTAATACCTCAGTAATGCTGGTAGGGAAATATTTTATGCCTCTGCGCAGCAATAGCCGAGACTGGAGGCTTTATGTTTTCAGGTTGTCTGTCCGTCCTGTTTTCGTGAACATGATAGGTTCACTTTCACGCAATTACACACACATACACACATACACACTACACACTATCATGTAGATCGCAGCTTATTAGGCAAACCATTCCAGAGGGCAGGTCCACAGTAACTAGAAGCACCATTTCTTATTCTGAGTACAACCAACAAGCTAATGTCTGAAGACCTAAGAGGTCTGATTGGGATAAAGTCAGTAGTCCAAGTCTAAAGGGTGAGACCTCACGAAAACAAGTTTTTGGCCATAACTGAAGAATTGAGGCAGTGATTCTGACTTAATTTCATACAAATGGCTAATGGAAATATAATAATGAAGTGATGACATTTGGTATCCAAAAGGTCAAAGGTCAGCTTCACTGTGACATCATGTTCAGCAAAAACTCTTTTCTGGCCGTTACTCAATGCCATAACTCTGGAACAGAAGAGGAGACATTTGTTCAGATACTGAATTGGTGACACTAATTTTGGGTGTCCTTGAAACTGTGCTGATTGTGTAGATCTTCTGTGCCGGCAGGGGGATAATGTGGGTGAAGCATTCACATTTTCACAGAAATGGATGTAAACTGTAAATGCAACTTGCCTGGTGAATGGAGGCAAACAACCAGGAGGCAGTAACTCTAGTTTTGAACTAAACTGAATTTCTGAGAATTCAGTTAGTGTGAATCGTCTCTTTTGCCGAAAGTAACTACCTTAAATTCCAAGAATCTCCAAAGAAAATGTGACATTATGACTTTGTTCCAGCCAAAATGTAGGCGTACATGTTGCTACATGATGTTGTAGTCCAGGTCTTATTGGCCACCTGGAGCAGAACATGCCTTAATCTGAGTATCCATTTAGAGGGAGCCAACTAGATGCTGAATGATTGCAGTGGAACAAGCAGTCAGCTGGCTGGAACAATTCCCTGCCTCACTCTTCTCCGCTTGCTATAAATGCACGTATTTGTGGAGCTTCTGTGCCCCTCCGTCCCCAAATGAAAATGAGATTTGTCTCCTTTCGTTACATTGATACATTGTACACGTGTGTGTATGTGTGTGTGTGTGTGTGTGAGTGTGTGTGTGTGTGTGTGTGTGTGTGTGTGTGTGTGTGTGTGTGTGTGTGTGGCTTTGCACAGGGCAGTGTTAGTGAAATCTCTCTCTCTCTCTCTCTCTCTCTCTCTCTCTCTCTCTCTCTCTCTCTCTGTCTCTGATCCCAGATGGGTAATGATCTGGTCGCCTCCCGGGGCGTCCTCGTTCCCTTGCTCATTCCCCCGCAAGATAAATGAGCTCACACACACACACACATACATACACAGAGAGAAACGTACAACGCCTGAGACACTCTTTCCCCTCCAAGATAAATGGCCCCTCCAATGCCGCCAATGCAATTGCTGCCAAATTTGGTGCTCCAGCTGGAACAATGCGAAGAGATTTCCATGTGGTTTCTGCAAATAATTGAATCTGTCCTCAATTTGGAAGTGATGAAGCTAGATTTCTACCCTCCACCACCCCCCCTCTACACACACACACACACACACACACACACATGCTGCCCAGTCGCTCTTGCTGCCTTCTCCTCTCTGGTTCTTCTCTTTATTGTTGTCGCTAAGCCACATTTCTCTCTCTTTCTCCCTTCTTTCTCTTTCCCATTTCTCTTTTCTTCCCGTCCTCTGTCTCAATTTTTTCTCAGGCACTTACAAAACGGCCCCCCCTCCTCCCTTTCCCTTTTGCCATCTGAGACCTGCACACACACACAGATCAGGCTGAGGCAGGGGAAATCAATAGTGACTTAAATGTTTTATCATGGTGTGTCAGTGTAGTTAAGGCCTCGGTTAACAGGGTGCAGCAGAGAATGATGCTCTAAAGGGATTTACCGCTGCTATTTTCACGGCACCGATGTGCGAGAGATTTATTTCCCTACCTGGTGGATAAAATGTTTGCAAGAATGTTGTGTTTTTAGAATTAATTGTTACGTAATTTTATCATTCGCTGTGTAAAGAAAGGAGGCTGAGTGAGGCCAAAATGTCGGGAGACAGTAGATTAAGACACGCGGCTGATTGAGACGGATGGCGGAGGTCTTCAGCTACACACAGACACACACACACTAATGAAATGAGAAATAGCCCCACACACGTTGGGGACAGAGCGCTAAATAGAGGGGAGGCACAGCCATCTATCTATCTCTGTCAGGGCTTTCTTGCTTGCTTGTCGCCATAGGGGTGACTGGAGATGGAAATGCGCCGCAATTTCACTTTCTTTCACTCACATACACGCACACAGCATTCAAAAAGCCCTGCGGGGCAGTAACCGAGTTGGAGTAGTGGCGTGTTGCGCGAATGGAAGTTGTATTTCAGTGTTGGTTCCTCAGGTTTTATGATGCCAGGCCTTCAGATCAAGGCCACAGCTTCAGTTTAAAACCTACCAAGCCAGAGCCTCGTCCCACTGAGCCCACAAACTCAAACACACAATTGCACACAGCCCAGAGCAAACAGATGTACAGTACATACCAGTTAATATGCGTAATTGGAGAGAGGCGCGTACATGCTCAACCTGTCGTACTGACAGCAAAAAATACTGAATGGAGCGCCAAGGACACGGTGCAGGGGAATACTCACTGCTTTATTACATGTGAACTGAGCGCTTTAGATGTGGGTTCAGCATTTTTTTTTTTCATTTTGCTGAGTTCTTGCTTTTAACTGATTTATAAAGATCTGTGTGCATCAATATTCAGATTGCAAAATTCTCATTTCTAGGTGGACAATGATGCAATATTTGCTGATACCACAAAGTCTGCCATGATATGATTTTGATTCATTTTAGAGGCTCGTAATTGATATAAGATGATTTCAGTATGTATCATTTTAGGTTGTAGCTACAGTTGAAAAGGTTGCCACCAAATACTGTAGTATTTTTGCCTTCTCTGTTAGTTGGCTGAAGTTCTACATACTTTTTAATATATTTCAAACAGTTGATTGTCCAATGGAGGAAAAAAAACTGCTTAACCTTAGATTTACTAAATCGGCCACATAGCACTGGGTGCACTCCAGTAGTGTTGTGTGTCCACCAAAGCATTTTTTTTCTCTTTTCAGCTGAGGCAAGGGTTGCAGTTGTACTCGGAAGTGTCATGTTTCCACACTATACTACAACCACCACCAGTGTGACAAGGCGCTAAGCGTATATTCTTTGCACTTTTTTTTTTTTTTTTTTGTATCATTGACCGTTTAAAAAGGTTCAACTTCGAGGCAAACATGCTCCTCACTTTTTACAAAGCTGCAACTTCATTGAATGGCCACTTGAGGCTGTCTCCAGAACAGACCATCCCAACGCCCCATTAGACCCCCATGCTAAAAGCACAACTTTACAGAAGAAATAAACACATTTACAGCCTTGTGCAAAAAAAATGTTTTTTGTCTCCAATGCTCATTTTAATATTCATGACAACTGTCTTGGGGAATGAAAATTATTACAATTCATCACGTTAAGACCTAAATTCATACATATTTAGGAACAGAACTGCTTGAGTGACAGGCTGGCAAGGCGTCGCTTCAGTCTGAGTCAGAGCCACCCCTTGTTCCTCCACAGTTCCAACCTCTTGTCCAAATATGGTCACATTTGGCTCCAAATAACCAAGGTGGCCACAGCCGAGATGCCGAATTTGAGGCTTCAGAATGGTAGCCCATAAACCAATGCAGAATGTCACCGTAGCTACAACCATTATCTATACAGTATAAGCTTTTTGGAAAGTGTCAGCACTAGAATACAGAGGTCAATTAAATCTTTGACTTTTAGTTCCTAACTTGCAAATGCTGGTAAACTATCATCCACAACTCTAACACACTGTGATTCACAACTTTTTGTATATTAGCCCATCTAACTTTTGCAAAAGCCTGACACGCATTGTTCTATCATCATCAATACCTGCATTCATACAGCCTCACGAATCAGGATCAAACCTGTAAGTTCTATTAGTGTCCCCCTGGGACCCACATAACCTGCTGTTGTAGCAGCCAACTCAGACAGCTGATTCTTGTATATTTCCTGAACCAGGAATACCTCACTTTTAAGGTTGTAACCCAAATTGAACTGTAAGCTTGTTTCTGTGAGTGGACATGACATGTTTGCTAAGCCTGGGTCCCAGAGTGACATAAATTTCTGTATTTTTGGCTCCAAGACTGAAAAGGTTGAAAACCCCTGAGCCAGCTTAAATCAGCAACACACACAAATAGCATAAAGGGCTTACACTCAAGGATTTTTACTTGTGGTTCTTTCTGGTTGAGAGGCAGTTTATCTCCCTGTGTGTCACATTTAGCCCTGAGAGAGTTGTCTTTTGTTTCCTTGGCCCTATGAAATCTTCCTTTTCTCCTTCTTACCTCCATTAAATCTTTGCACCTCCACCACCCCCTGCTGCAGCCCCCTCCACCCTCCTGCCCCCCTGTTTAGATGGCACAGCCACATAAAGATAGATTAACATGTTACTTTTTATAGCATTGGGAAATTAAACAACTTTTGAGATGTAGTGTTCTATAAATCTGTTGTGCTAAATGAATATTCATTAAAGACACAGAATAGATGATCCAGAGAGTTGAGTGTTGTTGGGAGACAACGAGAATAAAAAACTTTCTCCATCTCTGTTCTTTAGCTCAGGTTAGACAAGAAAGGAGAGGCCCTTGGCAGAGTTTTGTACTCGACTGAGAGACAGGGGGCTTTATTAGAGCAGTTAAAAGCGAGAGACAGCCTTGTTTTAGGGACAACCCCCATCCAGTCCCGTCCAGCCCAGAGTCCACTGCTGCTTTATAAGCTAGCAGGCTAATCAAGGCTAAATGGCTTTTTACAAGCTCAGAACTAATAAGAGGAGAGGGTAAAGCAGTTTATAGTGCATGGAGTGGCAAGTCAGGCTAGAAGTCCCAACTAGGTCTTTATAGACATGGAATGGTGATGGGTTACAGGGAGGAGCCAGAGTAGGTCAAATTTCCCAATGGAGGACACAAAACAGCTCAGTGTTGTTTCCAATCTGTACCTGACACCTCACATCTCACGTGAATGTCTACACTGATCTTTAAAATATTTCATCATTTTATTATGTAACAGATAATACTCAATCAATCGAACATTTCATTTTTGTGATGGATGATGCAGAAAGGAAGAAGCACCCACCCCGAAGCTATAAACTGCCATAAGCAGGGCTGCAACAAGGTCCGCACATTGTTTAAAAAATTAGACCAGTACTCCTAAAGTAATAACGATACCAACAGAGTACTTCATTTGATACTCATCAGTTGAATGGAAGCATTTGGGTTTTTTTCCCCTCGCCCGTGTGTCCTTGTGCATCATTCTGTGTACCCTCTCTAAATTTGGAGGTTTTGCGAGTCTGTGCAAGCACAACAAGCAAAACTCTTCTTTTGTTTTGCATCAGTAACAGTTTGTGGAGTTTTGAGTAGTGGGGTGGGTTATAAATTAGTGGATCCAAAGCTGATCAAATCAGTGGATGAGAGGAGCTGCTGTCTGTGAGTGAAAGCAATCTTTAGACCCAGTGCAATGAATGGTCAAGTTTTACTTTCAGTGAGCCTGGTGTTCTGCTTCGCTGTTTGTGCCCAAAATGTGCTCTGCATTGCAAGAGTGTGGAGTAATGAATAACCCAATGGTGAATATATATTTTAACAGTGCATCTTATGAACAACTGCCAGCTCCAAAAAAAGAAAATCAAAATGTGGCAGCAGATGTTTTAATTGTGGCAGGCTGCCACAAATAAATGAGTGTGTGTGAAACCCTAAAAAAAGACTAAATGCGTTGGTATCGTTTGACTTGAGAAGTTTTGATACTGCTCGGTACTGAGTAAGTTTTCTCGATACCTTAAAGGTATCAAGTACTGATACCCAGCCCTTGTTGCAATTAAAAACTAAGTTTAATCTGTTGAATACTTCTTATAATGAATCGCATGTTTAAGTAAAAAAAAAATAGTGAAGCTTTCTGTCACACATTTGCACATTGTGATATCTTACTGCTTAATTTGACAAACAGTCCAAATATTAAATTTAGCAAATATGACACCCTTAAGAAGCTGAAATCAGGGAAAGAATAGTGTTTTTCCTTGAAAAAAGGAGCTAAGGTATTAAATGTAAGCAAAAACGCATTTTGATCGAGCTTTTTAAAACATGAAATATACCTCAAAATTATTGGCAGTATATAGCTGTGCAGGGAGGGACACATTTCAGTAGACAGGATTAGAAGTTGTCGGCAAATCAATATGAACAGTTACACTCTGGGAATATCCTGCTGTAAAACAGTTGCAGCATGATTTCAAGGTTGTATGAAATGGAACAGAAAGAATAGGGAACTGCAATTGTGTGAGATGTCAGAGTTTCAGAGAGTTTTTGTTGCTCCTGGGCAAGTTTCTATCAAAAAGAAATTAAACTAACTGCAAACATAAAGCTTCCCTGCTCAGCTTTCACAGTGTAGCTTAACACTGTGTTTGAAGAAATCCGGTGATGGCCATGCAAGCCTGAAATGTTTAATTTTAATCTAACCTGCAATTTAGTCTAAATGTTCAATTTATTTTAATGAGCTTATTTGATGATAAGATTTAAGGAAATCAGATGTAGATCTACTCGTATCACTGCATACAGTAAAAAGGTGTTCAAAGAAACCTGTGGCTTAATCGGAAAATGAGAAAGTCTGCCCTTGTTTTTCTTTACCTGGAGCCTCTGCCGTTTGAGGATGCAGCAGATGAAGCTATATCCCCGCCCTACACACAGCCACTTATCGCTCTATTTCCCTCTCACCCGCTCTTCCTTCTTTCCGCTTGTCCTTCCCCATCCAGATCAATACCATAGATCAGCTTGCTATCAGGCTGCGAAATGACCACATCACCATAAACGCACACTCACTCCCATTCTAACACACACATACACACACTGCTATTGCATCTTGCCAGAGAACGAGTGAATGGCCGTAATAAACACGTGGCTGGCTCGTGCGGCCTCTTCTCGCAGCGCCAAATCATCATCAGCTGCAGCGTTGTGGTCTGCGCGTCGCCCATATTGATTTAGTTATGGCTGCTTCATATGCTGTCGGACAGTGTTAAATGCACATTTTCTGTTATCATGCTACACATTAATCAGAGGCTGTTTAGAGGCAGGAAGAAAGGGTGGGCGGCAGATGGAATGAAGGAGGGATGAAGTGAGGACACGAGGCAAGGAAATAAATCTCAGTGAATAGATGGGCATGGATGGAAAAACCTAACAGAGGAGGTGCAGAGGATGAATATGAGATTTTAAAAAAAAAAGAGAAAAAGGCACTTAACTCAAAGTCAAAACAGGGAAGTTAAGAAGTGAGGTATGAGGAAAATTTAAATGATGGTGAAATGTGCATTTCAGTAAACACAGCTAATTTCAACAAAGATTTTAACCAAAACCACCTCCAAACACTGTTGTTGAAGTGTTTTGAACAGCGTTTTCACATTTACTCCAGTGTGGACACAATCTGACTTTAATTTCTCCAACAGTTGCTGGTGTGTAATTTTACATACTATCTCGTACCTGTCAATACGTCTTAGAATGTCAACACTAAACATCTCTCCCTCTGTCTCTTTCTCTCTCTCCTGCAGGGTAACAGAGGAGGAGTCCACGGCTACCACCATGGAGGCCCTGAAGGCTCGAATCAGAGAGCTGGAGCGGCAGATACTGAGAGGAGATCGATACAAGTGTCTCATCTGCATGGTGAGTATAACATTCATACGCATGCTCTCTGTTTCACGTCAACCCTTCACGGCTCTTACGTTTGTAGAACTTCATGTGGTATCACATAGAGGTGTGGCCATGGTTTAAAGAATTGGCAGTCAGTGCTGGGGTTTGTAGTAGGAGCCAATCTCCCAAAATCCCTGAGGAAAGGAGGGTGTTGCTCTTTGCTCTGTTTGAGCTTAATGAACAGGACCCTCCTAATATCTTCAAATTGAGCAAATTTCCTAACAGTTGCACATAGATAGTCTCGATCCAGTGGCTGTATCCTCCAAAATCAGCATTATAAGCCAAAACGTGTCATAACAGGCTGAAAAGGCCCATCCCATGTCAAAAGCTTCTGAAATATTGCCTTCTTTTGCCCCAATTTATTGTTCAACCCAGTTACAAGCAGAGGTTTTTTCACACTTGTCAGAAATTTGGTACACACATTTCTGTATGGGTCTTCTTGAGATTCATGTAAAAAAATATTAAAAAACAATTATATTAACCTCAAGAAGATCCATACAGAAATGTGTGTACCAATTTTTAATTAGCTTGAAAAGAAAATCTCTGCTTGCGGTTGAGTTGGAGGCATTACTTTTTGAATTCCCCTTGTTTTTAGGACACAGCTGCTGCAGTCTCTACAAAATAGAGTATCCCATGATCCACGGCACAGTAGATGGTTTTTGAAAGGAGGCTTCAGGCATTACTTGTAAGCTTTTTGGCCACACTGTGCTTTGCAGGTATTTGGATTAGGTTTATGATAGATTCAATTCATGAACAGCACAGAATGAAAACTGGGCATAAACGCCACTGTTGTACATGTAAGCAGCCTGCAAATAGTAATCATATCTTGTTATTTAAAGATTACATTCAAAGGTCAAACTTGTCTGTGCTTACCCTCTACTTTTGCCTTGTGATAAACAGGATTTTTTTTTTTTTACCTCGCTGTTAGTTTTGGTCTTCAGATTCTTTTGAGGGATCCACAGTCCCTGCATAGGACCATAGTCTTAATAATCTGTTATCATCACAGTCAGAGATTGCCCTTTTTTTGGAGAGAGTAAGATTTTTTCTTCAACTAGAAACAGCCCCGAAATTGCCAATTGTATCATCATAAAACACACTTAATTCAAAGTTGACATAATCAAGATAATACCATACAAATCTATATAAATTGAAATGACTGTTTATTAAAGGGCATTTGGTTGGCTTGGCGATAGTGATTTCAGGGCTGTTTCTGGTTAAACAGAAAAGATCTTCTCTTTAACAAAAAGGTCTATCTCTGTTGGAATCATTTCCATAATTTTGTCAGACACTTAGAATATTTTTTTAAACCTGTCAGTGGCAAACAGGAAAAAAATGATGGTGCATACATGCCCTGAGTAGTTACATTCCAGCCTATTTTGCCACTGCAGGCTGCAGCAGTCTCTAAATACCGAAGCAGTTTCAGTAATTGCTTTCCATACTAGTTACTAAAACATAAAAACAGAGAAAATGGAAGTTAAAAAATGCTATATTTACCCTTTAATTTCTTCATTTTTTACTTCACTTTGGGCAGCAGACACTCAAATTCCATAATGTGAAGTTTATTGTGTTGCTTGCTGGGTACTTCTTGAAGTGTGCATGTAGGAACTGTTTGCATCTCCCCTCCCTCAGTTTGTGGATGTCTAAGTAGTTTTATAAGCGTGAGTGGTGGTGTTGTCTTGTTGTGGTGGTTTTTGCTCTTGCATGGCTTTGCCAGTCAATTGAATGTGTGTTTGGATAAGAGACTGCAGTGGGAAATGCAGAACGGCCCTCAAAAGCTATCAAGTTTCGCCATATATAAATATATATTTATGACAGGCAGCACATGGAAGAGATTATATGTAGTTGATACAGCCCAGTGAGAATCAAATGAACTCTATTGTATCGTAAAGCATGAAGATGAGTCTGAGCTTTATCAGGCAGAATGAGGGACATTTGTCAATATCCATGTTCATCAGATGCTTGAGACACGACTGCACCTGTACCCCCCCATCAGAGTTTGTGTTCCCCACTTTGTGTCAAGTACCCATCCTGTCACCCTTCAAGCTTGTGGACAGTGCAGCGTCGGCATCCTCTGTGTGTGTGTGTGTGTGTGTGTGTGTGTGTGTGTGTGTGTGTGTGTGTGTGTGTGTGTGTGTGTGTGTGTGTGTGTGTGTGTGTGTGTGTAAAGCGGGTAATTACCGACGCCTGCGCTTCCTAAAGGTCGCTGGGTGCCCGAGGTGACACGGAGGGCAAGGCACAGCTATCGATCACTCACTGCCCCGCGGACACACGGCTCTTCACCGCTCATCTGTCACTGTCCCTCATCTCTCTCTCACACACACACACACACAAACAAGCATACGAAGAAACACCAATATCTGAACAATTTCACACACACACACCAATGTTTCACTAATCCGTCTCTGTCTGTCTGTAACTCATCACTGCGCTCCCTCCCCGTCACTGTGTGTCTGATGTAAAAGTCATTAGACTGCTTTAACTCGTTGGCACTCAGGAAGCATTTCAGAGAAGCCGCAGAATTCCACTGCAGCCTCCAAAAAATTTATAGCAGAGTTATGATTCGGTGTTTGTTGTGCACGGATCATAACCTTCCAGTGCTCAGGTTGTTGTGTGTAAGTAGAAAACAAGTGTCCCTCTGCTGCAGCCAAGTTGGCTCAAGTTCATCCCCTCATGGTCCTGAAGCGAGCTCAGTGCTGAGGTTTGACTTATCAGTGGATTTCTACCCCCACCTACTGGTCGTCTGAGGAAGGGGAGTTCAGCAAAGTCTTATTAGGAAGTGCATTTATTCATATAAGAATATGCAATTTAAAAATAATAATAATAAAGTCACAATTGTAATATTAGTTATTAGTGGTTGTTCACAAAACAAAGTAAATGAAAAGAACAATCTGTTCTCGCAAATAATGTAAGACAGATAGTTCTAAATTAGCCAGTGTGATGATATTAGTGTTCTCTGTTGACCTCAACTTAAAGTTTAATCTTGTCTATATTGATAAGAAAGACTTAAGGACAGCGAAATTAATATTTTGTGGTAGCCTGCAATTAGGCTAGAGGAAGAATTAAAAGGAAAGAGCAAGACGTGAGCATTACAAGTGCCCAACACAACCAGTTGAGCATGAAAGCACTCACTCTGCAGCAAAATCTGGGGACAAAAATGTTCTCAGAAGTACATTGCACTAACACCCCCCCCCGCCTGATGATTTGGATCTTCGACTGCACCCCCCCCTCGACGGGGGAACACCAACAATTAGTTGATTAATCAATCTGAAATTTTTTTTCTGGTTTCTTTAGTCCTCGGTGATAGCAAGCTGGATATATTCAGATCTGTTGGTCAGAAGAAAAACACGATATTTGAAAACTTTTTAAACCCCCCATCATTCTGGCATTTAATAGACCGAACAACTAACCTGTTAATCTAGAATGTTATCGACTCTTTAATCGATAATGAAAATAGTTGTTAATTGCAGTTCTGCTATGATGATTAACATTCATTGCATTCCATTTTGCGGCACCTCAGAAATAACCAGTGATAGCAAAAATATACTGCAACAATAACCATTAAACTATCAAATGCAGAGTGAATGACTCAGCTGAGTTTCTCGAGTTGTCGTCCTGCTGACCTTAATTAACGTTCATAGTTTTAATTACTTGACAAAACAAAGTCGGCGTGAACAGATAAGAGTTCTTACGCATTTCCTCACAGCAGTTTGTTCATCGGCTGCTCAGGCTGTACGCGCTCGTGTGTGTGTGCGCGTGCATCTATGTGTTTGTCCACACGTGTGTGTGTCGCACTGTGGTGTCTGTGAGTGCTCGACCAGTACAAGCCCGCCTCTATGATTCGCTGCCACCTTTCGCCCCCTCTCCTCTCCCACCCCCACCCTCCCCTTCCGCAGAGGAAGCCTGCTATCCAGTCAGGCGCAGAGATCAAGAGCCTAGGGGTGTGGCCAGGGCCCCGGCCACTGGCCAATGAGGTCGGAGAGAGGCAGCCTAAGTCCCTCCCCCTCGGCCTGTACTGCCTGTACAGGGGCCTTGTGATTGGTGGCTACGGCAGCGGCATAAAGAGGCTCCTCCCACAGCCCTTACGGAGGGTAAGGCACTCCCTCCCTCCTCCGCTCCTCTTCCTCCCCACAACTCCTCCTCCTCCCTCATTTATCCGTTCTTTTCAAGAGGAAAAGAAAAGAGCGCCCATCAGATTGGGTTCATTCGTGGCTTTCTCCCTCATCTTCTCCTCCCCTCTGCCTGCTCCCCACCGTCTCTGCTCGTTGCTTGCCCGATATCGTGTCCGTGCGTGTGTGTGTGTGTGTGTGTGTGACCTGCAGGTTGCCGGTTCAGTTGCTCCCCATGCTGCCTTGCTCAGTGGTTCTGTGGCTGCTGGCTGTGTCGTCTCATGGTTAGTGGTTTGAAGCCGTCGGTCAGGGAATGTACAGTGTTGTTTTTGGTCGTTGTTACCCGGCGTGTGTGCAGTTTGAATTTGGTGTCATTTCATTGTTCCCGTCTCCCTTTCTCTCCCTCTCTGTGTTTCTAGGACTCCTACACGATGCCGCTCACCTCCATCCAGTGCTGGCACGTCCATTGTGAAGAATGCTGGCTCAGGACTCTGGTACGCACACTTGTCCACTCACGCACGCACACACACACAAACACACACACACTCCTCCGTGCTTCAGGGCAGCTCCTTATGACATGCAGTTATTGCAGCCTCATTTCATAGTCAGTGAGTTCCACTCTGTAGCTGTGCCCCATAGGGAGGAACTAAAATGGAATATTCCTCAAATGACCTGTTCTCTCACCACACACACACACACACACACACACACACACACACACACACACACACACACACACACACACACACACACAATGGAAGCAACACAAACACTTCCAGTTCTTAGTAGGGCAAAAGCTTATATGGAATGGCCCCCAAAAGGCTTGTTTAAATGTTGGAATAAAGTGGTCAACTCGAACCTCCAGTGAGTTCTACATAGTGCCTCGGTTCCACACACACACGCGCACACACATGCGCACACACAGAGTCAGTGGTTTTGTGGGTTATTAGTTAGTCTAATATATTCAGTAGTGAGTAATTAGCTGGAGCTAATGTGGTAAATGGAGCACAGGCTCTCTGCTGCTGTGAGGATCAACAGTCTCCTTGTTGTTTGTTTGTTTATTTGCTCTTCTCTCCTCTTTTCTCCACATGTCCATCATTCCATCATTGTTTTTTCTCTCACTCTCACTGTCTTTTTTATTTCCTCAGTTACTTGTATTACCTTTTCTTGGTCAGTTGGGACACACGTCAGCAATTTCTCACAAGCAGTTCCCCACCTTTACCCCCTGTTGATGTTATTCTTGCATTTGTAAACACACTCTTAGCATAGTTGCAGGACCAAACACAGAAACAGGGGCAGAAATAGATAGCTGAAGGAATTACAATTAAATGATGTACCCCTCGGGTGATTGCTGATGACTCAAGTGCGACACCTAATGGTCAAATCCTGATTACTGGTCTGGTGTTTACCTTAGTATCAAACCGGTTGAAAGACGTTTACACCAGCCCTGCCCTCTGGTGGTCAGGATCCTTAATTATTAGCAATCCAACAAAATTAATTTTCTGTCGTGCAATATAGCAAATAGTGCACCCTCAGATGTGGCAACAAATTTTTAGTCCAGTGCAGTACCAAAATTGCCCAGTGAATTGATTGATGTTTGATAGTAGAATGAATAAAATGCTACAAATTTGGCATTTGATCAACATTCTTTCAGCAAATTTCAGGTATCATTTAAATGCCATGTCACTTTAAAATATAGTGAGAGGATAATAAGGCTAAAAGCGCACCTCATGATGGCTGCTCTCATTCTTGTTTAATAGGGCATTTAGATGTGTTAATGATCGCCTGGAACGTGCGTCCAATATAAGATCAATACTGATTCATGAAGAGTTTCCCGTGGCTACAAACAAAACAGCCTGAGCACGTTTTATAAATTACTCGTAGGCTTCTCTAATTGTCTTTTATTAAATTGTTCAAGGGAGACTATAAGAAAACATTCTTGAATAAGGTCCATTGTTTCCATCTGCCATGTACCTGTGTAATTTGTGTGTGTGTGTGTGTGTGTGTGTGTGTGTGTGTGCGTGTGCTGCCGTCGCAGGTCTAATGTATGGGGCATTAAACTCGTAGCCTGGAGACAGCTATAAAAACGGGAGGGCCAAGCTGATCAAAGTAAATGCCTGGGAATCTAGTTAACGTCAGCCCAGCCCCTTACCGCTTTAATGAGCAAGGCAGCTGGAGCGCAGCGTGACGGGCACACACCCACACACACTTACCACCCACGCTAAACAGGAGTAGACAGCTTTTGGCAGGCGTGCAACCAACAAGCTCGTATCGAAAAATCTCAACCCATATCCAGCGCTACTGGAGATACCTGTTTGCCTCCGTTTTAAAGCACCTCAGTCTTTTCCACACATCATCTTCTCTCTTTCTTCACAGCCTCCGTTTTTCTTTCTTCTTTATTCTCTTCTGAGACATGAAGAGACAGTTTTGAGTACTCTGGAGCCACAAATCCTCTTACCGGGAAGGTGTGAGATCTGTCAGACTCCTGCACCACCTCAGTCCTCTCGAGTGCATGTGTTCGCCCTTTAGACTACCTTTCGACCGTGCACCGAAAAGAGTTTATTCAGTGGCTTACAGGAAAAGAAGCCTATAAATCTTCAGGGTCAGACTAGCCGGTACAGTTTGTACTGACCAGTGAGGATTTGGTAGGTTCAGGTGCTCCAGTTATGAGATCATTGCATTCTGTTGCACCCGTGTTAGATGTCACACAGAGTGTTTTTTGGGGAAAGACTACACTCACACTCTCTTATGTTTTACTCACCTTCTACACACATCTCAGTGGACTGATAAAAGTCTCCACATACCAAAGCGATATTTGATGGTCAGTTTTGCAGCCCAGATGTGTAGCTGCAAGTATTCATAAACTAAAAGAAGCAACTGCTAAAGCTTCCTCCTCTAGTTGAACCACTGTATGTATTTATTTGCTTAATTCATTTTGACATATTTCTTCATACATCTGTAACCAATGCGAAAACAGCAAACGGCAGGAATGCGCCTGCAGCCAGCAGTTACCGCCCAACAATACAGAGGAATGAGCTGACTGGTAGAAGGAGGCGGCAGGGAAGAGACGGAGAGATGGAGGACAGTGGTGGAGACCACCCAGTCTAAATGCTGTTACTCTGTCAGCCCTGTGTTGCATATTATCGCCTGCTGCTTTACTGCAGATGGCACACTATCAAAGCAGCGCAGAGGAGTGAAGGGAGGACTCTGCCGCCAACAGGCTGGTTTACCTTCACACAGAGGGAGGAGGAAGTAGCAGTTATATGACAAGCACTGGTAAACTGTCAAAAGACACGTAGTATTCTAAACATGCACGCCCTGTGAATATAGGATGTTCTGCTGCAGAGTGGATGATGTTGGTTCAGTGTGTCTTATTTATCACCACAAATAATTATTTTCATTTTTGCTAACTTTTCCAGTTGTTTTGTAGTCTGAAGAATGTCAAATAAAAAGACAGTGAGAGAAACCCGTCACACATTCTGTGAACTCTTGGTAACAAATAGTTTGTTCTGTCAGACCAAAACTAATGTCGTTGGTGGTTAAAAATAAGGATGCCGTATCATATCATTTATGATAATAACGATATAAATGTTGCTTTGGTGAACATTTATGTCATGATTTTAATGATGTTGATGTTTTTAGTAGAGCAGCGGCTTTTAAACAAAAGAAACACTTCATTCTTTGTTGAGGAGTCGGTTTCAGAAAATCATGAATTTTATTCCTCTGCACCGTTGACAACCGTGGCCGGAGGCATTCTGCCTTTGGATTATCTGTCTGTCCTAATATCATGGCTGCAATATCTCTTCAATTGTGGAAGTTTCTTCAAACATGGCACGAACATCTACCTTAACTGAGAGATGAACTCATCTGATGCTGGTGGTCAAAGGTCAAAAGCGCTGTGACTTTACTTGTCTAATTCACTTATCTCAAGAGCACCTTTAGGGAATATCTCCATATTTGGCATAAATGAACCTCTTGGACTCAACAATAAACTGACTAGATTTTGGTGGTCAAAGGTCACTGTGACCTCACAGTACACATTTTTTTGATGTAACTCAGGTATTTATGTGCTAATAATGACAAAAATGAACACAAATGTCTGCAGCAAAACTCATATTTGAGATAATATTATATATTGTTTTTTGTTTTTATGTTTATCTTTAATTATTAATATTGTATTTATGCATTCAATTGATAGTGAAGACAAACAGGAAAACTGAGAAGGTGAATGAAGTCAGATTTTGGTGACTTTCTTACATCATATATTAGCTTTGCGTTAGTTAAGCAGAGGAGCGCATCACAACATGAGGAAAAACAAATCAAAAGTGTGAGCAAATCCTCATATTTAAGAAGCTGAAACCAATAAATGTTCAATGTTTTGACATATTAGGAGAGTTGCTGCAGTGCTATAACTCAGGGTGAATGCATCTTCTGACCTGAACTCATTTTCTAAGCAACAAAAGCTAAATATTGTCTCTGCGTCCTTCACAGGGGAACAAGAAGCTGTGCCCGCAGTGCAACACCATCACCTCACCCGGAGACCTGAGGCGTGTCTACTTGTAAAGAGCACACCCCTCCTCCCCCATCCTCCCACCTTTCGTCGTTCCAGTCCATTCCTCCTCTCACCTGGATTTCATCGCCCGCCCCGTCGACCGTCATTTGTTTTCCTTCCTCTCTCTCGTGGCCTGGGTCGTTCACGCCAAACCCTCCAAGAGCCCAGAGACAAGACGGCTGTCATTGAGACTCCACTGGCTCTTTCAGGAGGTTAAAAACTGGATGAAACTGAATGACTGAGCAGAACTCACTGACTCTCCGACCAGTTGCCTGGCCACTCACAAAAAAAAAAAGAAGACCTGCAATCCCACTGGTCAACAGGCTTGTTTCCTCTGCCACACTGACATGACTCCCTGTACAGGTTCACAGGGTCGTCACTGGAGAACCCTGACACCCGGCTAAAGCAGGCTGAGACCTGGTAGCTTCACGCTGCTGGAGCTGGACCTGAAAGGAACTTAATTCTGAATATAAAGACTTCTTTTTTTCCCCTCTAGCTCTTCTTTGACATTTTGATGGTGCTGGACAATGGGCTATATCCTGAAGATTCGACAGAAAGCTTCTTTTTTTTTTTGTTTGTTTGATCCCTATCCCGGAGAGAAAACTCTTACCTCCATGCCCCTGTTGCTTAAGAGAATTTTTTTTTAAAAAAGGGCCTGTCCACTAAAACTGAGCTTTCAACCAAACTGAGAATAACCTCACAACCTTGAAAAGGAGTTTGACACTCCTCCTCCACCTCTTCTTCCTCTCACAAGCCCTTCCCTCCTTCCCTTTCTTACCCCTTTTGTGGTGTTATAGTGAAGTAAACCAAAATTTCTCCCCCCTCCAAGATGCAGTGCAAGCACATGTAATATAGTTCTATGTATGTTTACAATGTTGGGTGTAAATGACATAGAGTTCACACACACGTACACACACACGCATACACATCAACAGACACACACAGAAGTATATAATATCAAAGTCCTGTTGTAAGTTGGAAGGGTCTGGGAATGATGTTTGGGGAAAAAATGGCTGGAATAAAAGAAGCCTTCTGTATTTTTAAAAAAAAAGATCATTTGAAGATCCGTTATTTCACTGTACAGGAATAAAAGATTTAAGTAATAATTAACTACTCGAGACTAGATGGTCAAGATTTAGGTGGTGTAATTTTTCTGCAGAGTACCCTGAAAAACTGTAGAACATGAAGCAAGGAAAGATCTTTTGTTAGTTTTATCCAGTGGAGAGAATCCTACTTCCCAACTGCAAACAAGCAGAACGATGGAACTGCTCTTTAGTTGCAACAAGTCCAACTGAGCCTCTTTCTTTTAGCCTCCATGTCCGCCTCCTCTCAGTTGGAGTAACATCATGCTCAGATCATAGTCTAGAAACGTTTTGTTTTACCCCTACATGTCTCAAAAGAAAGCTTTTTTCCATTGTTCTCATAACTGCTACGCTGCAGAAAGGTCCCAAAGTGGCAACCCCTGAAGGGCAGGTTCTTTCTAGATATAACAGATGAGGGAAGTCTCTGGAAAAGAAGGATGGCCCAAAGGCTGAACTGGCGACTTCCAGAACCCGCAGCATTTCCCCCTTCCCTTTACGGCAGCAGCAGCAGCAGCAGCAACCAAGGTGGTGGTGTGCTTTGTGTTTGTAAAACTATGTATTCTGTGACGTCTGTATTGTTGTAAGAAATGCTGAAAAAAAAGAAAAAATAAAACTTCTCAAATACCACGAGTGGTCTTGTTTAACGCAACCTGGATGGATAAAAAAGATGTTTTTGTGATCGCTGAAATAAAGGAGAGGAAGATGGCCTTAATATGAAAGACATTTAATTTGTTTATGTGCATTTGTAATAGACTTGTTTCATCTCAGTGTTTGGGATTTTGTATGCCTCTGCGTCGGTGACAGCTGAGGCCAGAGAGGCATTATGTTTTTGGGATTTACGTCCGTCTTCGCCTCCGTATGTGCTGAATGTTCATTCGTCCCATTCTCGCCAACAAAATATCTAACAAACGTTTCTACTAACTTCCTCAAATTTGGCCCGACATCCACTTTGACTCTTAGATAAACTGATAAGGATTTGGTTATCAAAGGTCACTATGAACTTGTGTCTGTCTCATTTTAATCAACGAAATATCTCAAGAAGGCCTGAATTTCCTCAAATTTGGCACAAACGTCCATTTTGACTCAAGGATCAACTGATAAGAATTTGGTGGTCAGAGGTCACTGTGAACTTGCGTCCGTCTCATTCTCATGATCAAGATATCTCAGGTATGTTTAGGAAATTTCAACTTTGGCACAAATGTCTTCTTTCACCTGAGGATAAACTGATAAGGATTTGGTAGTCAAAGGTCACTGTGAACTTGAGTCTGTCTAATTCTCAAAACTTTGTTAATTTTGGCACAAACATGCACTTGGACATGAGTATGAATTGATTACAATGTAATGGTCAAAGATTAAGCTCACTATAAACTTGTGTACCTTTCATTCTCTCTATCTCTAGAAAGCCTTGAGGGAATTTCCTCAAATTGTAGCGAGAATGTCCACTTTGACTCGAGGATGAGCAGACTAGGATTTGGTGGTGAAAGTTTGCTGTGACCTCGCAAAATTCATTTTTGGCTTGAAGTCATTTGTTGATGACAAAATATCTCACAGATGTCTCACAGGATAAAATGATGAAGTGTTGACATTTTATAATCAAAAAGTCAAAGGTCAACTTCACAGTGAGATCATGGTTATATGCAAAAACATTTTTCTGGCCATTATTCAGTACCATAAGTCGAGAACAAAAGAGGAGACATTTGGTGAGAAATTAAATTGGTGACACTAACTTTGGGTACCCCCCTTAGAGGTTAATCTGGCCATGCTAATTGCTTTAACACATAAAATACCTAACCTAACTCCAAAATAAAAAGTGTAGTGCCCTGTATGATTTACACAATGCAGCATTCTTTTTTATAGCACTATGACTGTTAAAAGTATTTGATGTTTGCATCAATCCATTGGTTAAGGTATAACCTCATAAGTAGAATGCCTTTTGGTGATATTTACCACCTCTTGGGCAGGCTGGCTGAGATCGAAGCCTGTAGAGGATGCTGCCATGTAAAAGCCTGTTTTCCATAAGGTGAAATAACCACATGTATGTGTTAGATCATTGTCAGAATGAGTCATTAAGACAAATGTTGTCAGATGCTAATAAAGTTTTATTGCGAGGGAGGAAACCACAGCAGGAGGTGAGTCTTACTTAAAACCCAACTGATTATACTGATCCCAAAACCACAATGTCTCAGATCACATTCCTGCAACAACCAGTTTGAGTGAATCCACCCCAACCACCCCAAAGATATAGCTTCAATGTAAAGATATAAAGAAAAAATAGCTGTCATGAAGTGTCTGTAGTCTCCAAGCCCAAACTGAGACAATCCTAATGACATCATCATGGGTAATTTTTTCAAAGACTGTATAAAAATGATTGATGTAGTCACCATGACATCATCCATTGGTTTTTGAACTGTCATTTGAAGCCTCAAATTCGACATTGTGTCTGCCGACATCTTGGATTTTTGGAGCCAGAAATGGCGCCCATGGCGACTATATTTGGAGAAATTTCAACAGATGTGTTACATAAAAATTCACCCCCATACAGCTGTCATGAATGGGGAAAGACCCTCCTGCCCCCTTTTTTAACATATTTATTTCTGCTGTAAAGTTTGAGGCTGGGCCATGCATTTTCCCTACGTCACTCAGGGCTAGTCAAGGAAAAATATTTGTAGCTTCAGGGAGGGTTCCCTGAAAAATAAGAACAACCAAAAAAAACCTACAAAAAAGAAGGCACACCTCAGTCACCCTCTCCTCTGATAAATAAAGAACAGTCCCTTAAAGGAATTACAGTTTTTGGCACTTTTGCACTGGTTTAATTTTTCAGCCCTGGAGGTTGCCACTTTCTTAAAATGTTTATGAGACCATTTGGTTGAGATCAGGTACAAAGATGCAAAAATAAACTATGATACATTTTTATTTTTTTCTCATTGCATCTTACTGTTGCAACTTGGATTGACATAGCTAAGATAAGTAACACTAATAGTTTATGCAGCGTCAGTAAGATGATGTGTAGAAAAGTCTTGATGTTACACCGGGACAGTAGGTGGCGGTATGCACCTTTAATGTTGGTTTGTAGCCCGCCAAATAAACTAAAAGAAGAAGAAGAATTGAATTTGTAAATACATCCATGGTAAAAGGACTGCTGCTTCCATCCATGTAAGCAGATGTAGGAAGCAGCGTTGCCATCTAGAGGACCGCTAACAGGCAGCGATCTGCAGATGTCCAGATGGTGTCAGCATGCTTGGGGAGAAGGTGTGTGTGAGTGAGCGCGCGCCTGCTTGTTAAACAGTGTTATAGAAACCAACCATGCCAAACATCAGAGCTCATTTAGCAGCCGCCAGTAACGTCACTTAACAACAATTACAACAATACGATCCCTCTCACCACGCTTAGATCTGTGTTCAAGCCTTTTTACCCGGACCAAGGTGAGGCCTTATTACACCCAGCCCTGCCCAGTAAGCGCTCCTGTAAGTGCTGTCAGATGCTAATAAAGTTTCAGTGAATGTATGAACAACATTTTGTCAGCAGGAGACAAAAGTTAGTGGAATATTTCTGGAGCTGTGTTGAGAGAGTCTGGAAAAACTACTGCAATATCCTGTGAGTGTATATGAAAAATCAGTGTTGTCTAATAAGTTTTTGTAGACAGTGATGTTTTAAAATGTATTATTAAATTTATTAAATTATTGTTGTGTGTTTGCATTTTGGCCACCTACCCAAACAAAGGAACATGTCTGGGAGTGCTGAATCTTCTCAGTAATTTGACTGAATTGGACTAAATGTATGTAAAATGCTACTTAGCTAAACATGTTATTAGCTAGCATGTTGCTAGCTAGCTAGAGTTGTGTGCTTGTTGGTTGTTAAGCAGGTATGTAAGCTTAGAAACATTGGTTTGTTTGGCGGTACACATAGGAAAAGTTTGCATTTTCTGACATAATTTTAATAATTTAAACCCAAACCTTAACCAATGTATCATTTTATTGCAGAAAACTGTCAAGAAAAACTTCTCCCGACAGCTTTGGAGGCTCAGGCACCATAATAGTTAGCCTAACGTCTCGTTAGCTGGTAGCTGCCCGCCTAGCATATTGTTAGCAAGTTAGCTAGTGTGTTTTGTTCGCTGAGCTGAGGTGTTTCGTGGCTTGGGCAGTATGCTAGCCTTTTTGTTAACTGTTTTTTTTTTTGCTAGCTAGCATGTTGTTAGCTGGCGATGCTATTGGTGGAATTGAGTTGCTTTGCTGCCGGCTAATTTCATTTAGCTGAGGAAGCTGGTTTGTTGTTTGGTGGGTGAAGCAGGTTGCTCTCTGTCATGGGCTTAACACAGCAAAACACCCTTTTCAGCAAGACTTTGTCATTTTTATAAAAATAAATGGCATGAAATGTATTTTAAACATGGTTTAATCACTAATAAATTCTCTCATGGTGGGCATAGCACTATATTGTCAGTGATGTAGGCGTCACACTGCTGTAAAGAAGCTGCTTTGTTGTTTGCTTCCTTATGATGTTGGCTGGTGATGTTGTAGAAATAAGTTAATATGATTTATTTCAGAGGGCTGTGCTGAATATATTGGCGCAGGTAAACAGGGTTCCTGCAGATCCTTTAAAAGTCTTAAAAGGCAGTACATTCTTGAATCTAAAGTGTAAGGCCTCAGTTGGTATTAAAATGTCTTAAACCAGTCTATCTAGTCTTAAAACTGCTAAGACTTTGGAAGAAGGATTTCATGTATCATTTTTCTCTGACATCGCATCCCGAAATCTCAAAATAATTGGTAATATCTATTAAAAAAAAAAAAAAAGTGAGGCAGATTGAGATAGAGGAATCAACAGCACCTATACATGTTTACCACATCTTGTACAAGGCAAACCAAACGGATATTTAAGTAACACAATATGTTGTTTATTTGCCAGGTGTTAAACTCTAGAAAGCTTGAAGTAAATCATATAACTTTTTTAACCAGACTAAAAAGTAGTGTTTTATGTTGAAGTACACATTTGGGCAAAATTATTCCTAATAAGTCATTGATGTCAGTTATGTTTTTTCCCCTCAGTTTAAGTCTAACTCACTTTAAGCTGTAGGAACTCTGAAAAATGGGTGGGCTCTGGGATGCTGGAACAGACTTTTTAGGCTTATGAAAATGTATACATTTTTTCTTTTGCAGGTATATACAAGAAAGATATTAGTCATGTTCAGTTGATTTATGTTGTCAAATATCGCAAATTTGATTTTAAGGGGGTTTAAAATTGTACAGCATGCAACACTCTTTCTTGAGATCAGTGGTGTCAAAAACATTTTAGCTCATACACCACATACTCTCCATTTCTATTTCAAATGCAGTGGACCAGTAAAACAATTACATAGTAACATAACAATGTTGATTTTTTTTCTCTGTCTTTTAGTGTAAAGAAGTTTCCAGACATCGGGCAGGATTGTCAACTTGTTACACTGCATTTCTATCAGAATCAGTCAACTTGAGCTCAGTGGAAAGGGTGGATTTAAAGGTCTGGACGCAGACAAGTAAGTTCATAATGAACACATTCATCCAAAACTAATGATGAACAAGCTGAGATGTTTTAAGAAAAATAAGTGCAATTTCAAGAAGAGTTTTTTACAGTCAGTCGTGCTGCTACTCACTGTCATACAAATGCTTTTTCCATGCATATCAACTCCTGTGTAGTAATTCATCACCACACCAAACTAAAGTGAAAGATATTGAGGAAGCAGGTTAAGGTATCCCCTATCCTAAGCCCAGTTTATACTGTCATTTTGGGCTGTCCCAGATGAAAGATGACCATTGAGATACAAACATGGCGATATATTTGGTCGTGCAATCACAGCCAGCCTGGGATAAAATTCTGACAATGTCAGGTATTTGGGATGAGAGTCTCACTGTGTGACTGCTGTTACAGCCTGCGTCTGCTAGCCAACCAATACAAATGCAGCATGAAATGATGCAGTGATCAGAGCGACACTGCTAAATGCTAGTAGTTACTTGGAGCTCTTGTTGCAAAATTGGTGTGCCCAGTTGGCCTCTTCCCCAGCCTATGACTGCGCCCTTATTCTCCTCTTCCTTTTCAAGTCAAGGACGTTTTGTTATTGCGCATTGACGTTGATGGACGTAGGTCGTAGCCTGTGATGCAGTAGGTGATGTCATCATACAGTCTGCATACATCAAACATGATTTTGTTCTGAAGCTTTTTAAGATCCATGTCACGCAGTGTAACTTGCACTAAACTAATGAGATTGCAAAAATCTCACAGTCTGCAGGAGGCTTTACTACCCATTTACAAATCAAATATTTTTTTGTCAGCACTTAAGTAATATGTTTCCACCAATATTGTTTTAAGATGGAAGTCTGATACAGATTCTGTTGTTCTAAAGCTGCCTATTACAATATTTTGCACAATGTTCAATATCGTTAAATATGGTCACAATAAGTTAATTTAGTTCTTTTTTTTCAGAGAGCTGTATTCTGGTCAAAGTGGAAAAGCCTCTGAAGCAGTATTTTAAATAAGGTAAGCTCAGTGTTTAAGATGCTCTTGAAACATGGCCACATCCTTACTTTCACATATGCATCAAAATAAGTTGCGCAAAGTCATCAAGTGGGCCAGAGTGGACCTTTATATTTGATTCCCCTGCCTTTGACCTTTGATTTTTAGAAGGAAACCTCTCCTAAAGACAGCTTAAAGATATTTTAGGTCAGGGCCATATGGTTTCTTCGGTCAGAGGTCTTGACAGATTTATGATGAAACAGCCTGATAAACACTGCAGGGCCTAATGATCTGTCAAAACATCATTTAACATGAATGCTGGGCTCCCATATGAATGTCTGTATGTATATTGATAACTAAGAGATTTACAGTAGCATCGGATGTGGAGTGTAGGAGCTGGGACTCTTTTTTTTATAGCAGCTCTTCTCCTACCCTAAAGGGACCAAAAGTAATGTGAAAATATAACACAAATGTTATTTATAACATTAACATGCTTTGCCTCATAGCAGTAGTGCGTTTTAACTGACTCCAAAAGTGGTCATCCTACCACATACCTGTATGTGAAGCAATTACAAAAAAAGAAATCTGCCTCTAGCGGCCCCTAGTGGTGATATGAAAGAATACACTGATCGATTTTCAACAGGGCTGTTATTTTTCTACAAACAAAAATGTGTGGTATCTGAATATTTTGATTCATGTTGTTATCACGTATTGTTCTGCTCATCTGGGCTTTAAATCAATGAATTAAGCTGCATTTTGTGTGTATGTATATCTCTGTGTATCCCATGTCCATGGAGATGTCTTTTTGGAGGTCAAACAGTGCGTGTCCTGCTGTGGATGTACACTGTATGGTATGGCCATCATTGGCGTTTTACAAACTCACATGCAGGCCGATCAATATGACAGTACTCTCCCTGCCCCGTCTTCCTCCCCACTCTTCCCGTAGACACCAATACATATAATGCATTCACAATCCACGTGCATAGACCCGTAAATACACAGTCACAAGTACACACACACACACACACACACACACACACACACACACACACACAGTTTGACACAAACTGCATATTGATTCAAGCGCTGACTTACTCTGTGCAGATGGACACAATGTGTGTGTGTGTGTGTGTGTGTGTGTGTGTGTGTGTGTGGGTGTGTGGGTGGGTGGGTGGAGCTCCACGTTGGGTGCCAGAGGTACCAGGAAATCTATGCAGGAGGCGCCTGCAGAAAGAGGCAGGAAATTGAACCAGTTGACAGAAGAACCCCCTCAAGGCTGGTTCAGAGTCATTAGGGCCATTTAGCTCATCAGATAGCTCCACCCAAAACCACAAGCTGAGTTCCCATAGTTTTTGAGTCCTTCTCACATCCTACTGTTTAAGTGACTTCATAATAGTTGCAGTACAAAAAATGCAATGGTCTGTTTTTCACCTACAAATAAAATAAGTGCTGGCTCCTATTTAAAACAAACAATTTTAAAGTTTATAAAATCACCTCAACCAAAGTGATTTATGGGAAGAATACTTTAATCATCAATTAATTGCAGAAGCGTTTAATTTGTAATTGTCCAAAACAGGACAGTTACTCAGGCATATTTCTCAAGTACAATTTTGATGTACTTGCACTTGCTTGTTTTTACATTTTTTGCTACTTTACATTTTCTCTTAGCTACATTTGAGAAGGAAATATTGTTCTTTTTGATTCCACTCTACTAATTTAACTGCTACTTTGCAGATTTTACACACAAAGCAAGAGATACACACAAGTCTACAACATGTGATGGACCACTGATTAAGTGCTGAACATTAGAGTATACATTAGCTCCACCTCATAAAGATACATAATGATGTCATTTACAATGTTACCTTTAATTAAAAAATAGAATTTTTCATTTTGCAGAATTCCATTCCCCCTTTAGTATAATATATACAGTATAGAATACCTGGAACAATGTCTATTTATATTGTAGTATTGCTACTTTTACTTCAGTAAAGAGTCTGAATACTCTATCCATTACCAAGGTAATTGTGAGACAGTGCTGGTACAACCAAGTCAGACAATTTTCACATTGTATCAAACATAGATATGTCTTTACAGCAGTAAGTGAATGTGTTTATATCTGTTACTTGACTCACATATTTGTTTGAGATTGTCATTTACTTCATTGTAATGTAAGCAATATCTTAGAGCATCACAGTGTGTTCAAACACACACACACACACACACACACACACACACACACACACACACACACACACACACACACACACACACACACACACAGTAGGTAGATGGAACTCATCCTCCTGCAGTGACAATAAATTTCCACAGGGTGGCACTGTAAGATAGCAAACACCTTCCCAGCTTGTCATGTGAGACCCTACAGATGCTTTTATATTTAACTTGATAAAAAAAAGTACTATTTTTGATTTATATTTTAGAAGTTAGCTTATGCAGGTTGGCAACATATATACTTGTTTACCAAAGGACAATTCAGGATCAGTGAGTGACATGAAAGTTATCTAATTTGTGCAAACCGCTAACAGGTGTAGCATGAGGATAAGGCAACTCACTAAACAGAAAAGTAAAATGTGATGTACACACGTCAAGATACATAATAAGCAACATATTTTACTGCAGAAATAAATTAAGTGTTTGAAGCCATATCACAATGGCAAATTGTGAGAATAGACACAAAATGACTGAAGCAGTGACATGGATATAAATATAAACAAAAGTCTAAAAGTTAGAATACAAGCATCAGATATGTGAACAGGACAGAGCGAGCTGAGAGAAAAGATGAGGAGCGAGGTCATCTCATCTGTTTCATCTGCTCCTTCAGTCCCCTTCACCACTCTGCCTTTCATCTTGGGAAGCCCCCCAGGGGAGAACACTGGCCCTCTGTGTGTGTGTGTGTGTGTGTGTGTGTGTGTGGGTGTGTGGGTGTGTGTGTGTGTGTGTGTGTGTGTGTGTGAGTGTGAGTGAGTGAGTGTGTTGGGGAAAGAGGGGGGTCTTGCCACAGGATCCCCATATCTTGAAAGGGGTAGATGACAACATGAGATAATGATGAAAAGGAGAAACGTGTGTGCGTGTGTGTGTGTGCGCACGCGTGTGTGTGTACGCACGTGTGTGTGTTTGTGTGTGCGTGCGTGTGTGTGTGCGCGAGTGCGTGCGTGCGTGCGTGCATGCATGCATGTGTGTGCACATGGGCATGTGTGTTGTGGGGCTCACTCCCTTCCCAAACCCCCCAAAACCTGTGATATTCTACCTGCTTGTTTTTACCCCCTCACTTGCTGAACATAATTTGCTCTCTTTCACTTTTGCTTCTATTTCTTAAATAGGCATTACTTAAAATAGCACTCTTGCTGCAGCATCATATGACCTGTTGTTGTCTATTTGTCAATTTTGTGTGTAATTGTGAAGAAATAGTTAATTTTGGGTCTGCATGATGATCAGGGATTATGTTGTGTGAATGACTTGGTCTGTTAGTGGTATGACGGGCTTAACCAAAGCTGTACTCTCTCTGTTGTAACACTATTATCATGCACAATAGAGTGCAGATCTGTACTTAGGCACCCATCAACATTGCATTGAACTGATGCCAGATTTTTTAATTGACATATATATAAACAGATATGGGCGAAGTCTTGTAATGTGGGTAGTCACACCCTGAGCCATACGGGGACACGGCCTAGTTGAAAATCAGAATGGATGTACATGCATGTGATGTGGAGTGAGATTTCTCTTTGAGCTCACTGGAAGGACCCATTGGACAGCTTTTTCTGATGACTACAAATGAATTTGGTGACGATGGGTAGTGTTAACAGTGCACTGCAATGTCAGCTGGCAGATGCAGAAGCAGTTTTTAATATTTTACAGTAACAAGATGATTGGCTTTGAGGTCATGGCAAAATCTTTAAAAGTGAGAAGTGTGAACGCCTTGAAAATAGTCGTCTTGGTTGGATATTCCCGAAGTGTTATATGACAATGAAGCTAGGATATGTGGTGTAACTACAAGCAAGGTCATCAAATTCCTCCTCAGGTCATTTCAAAGGTTTCAGGCTTTCAAAAATTGATTACATTAAGTGTGTTGAATTATTGTCATCAGAACAGTGTCAGAATAGTGAATACATGTCAGCTGGTAATGAGCGATATATCGATTATACTTGATGTATTGTGAGATGTATGTAATTAATATACAATGAACACTGAGTATAAATTGTCACGTAATTTTTTTGAGCCACCAGCATATGACTAGTGCAGGCATTTTGGTTCTCTCGCTCTCTCCAGTGGCTCTCTCCCTCTCACAAACTCATGCAGAGGAAAAAGAAAAGACAAACATGATTTGTAACACGCGCTCCTCCGCCCATCCAGACCACAGTCTCTGGGTGATAGTGTGATAGAAGGCGAGATGTGTGTTTTTGTGTCTGCAGGGCTTCAGACTGGGAATATTGAGTTGCATTTTGTGACCATAGAGCACAGGTGTGACTTGCAGACATTAATATATTAGCCAGAGAGCTGTCAGTTTCCTTCCAGCTCACAGTGAATAAATCCTCTTATTTAACAGCACTGTAGTTAAGCTTTAACTTTCTGCCAACATTACAGCTTTCTTTTGACCGGAAGATACATTTTCACAGCAAAATCAACACTTGTGGCCCATAAAGAGCCAGGTACTTCAGAATAAAAGCAGCCTTGTTTCCCCTTTTAATTTATTAAATTATAATGATACTTTATTTAACTTTATTTAAGCAGTACTTTATTTAACTTTACAAAACAGTAATTTCATTAATTTTCTTATTACAATATTGCATGTAATTTTATTATAACAATGGTTTATTTGTAGTATAATGTAAGTTTTTAACTTTAGTATAACAGTGCTGTATTTAATTTTGTTATAAAAGTAGTTTATTTAACTTCATTCTAACAGTGCTTTAACTTTATTCTAGCAATACTTGAAATTTATTTACTAGTTTAGTATTTAGTAGTTTATAGTAGTTTAGACAAAATTTCAAATAATTGAGACATTCAGTGTATCGCGATATAGCCTACAAATATTATTATAGTCCATATCACGCAGCTCTAATTGCTTTAAACTTTTTAAAAAGTTATAATTTTGTTTATATTTTTTTAAACAACAGCTCAATAAGAAGAAGTTAATATCAAATGGATAATATGCACAACAACAGTAGCATGTGAGCAAACGCACCAAATCTACGAGGAGTGAAGAATTAAAGACATTATACAAGCAAAGAGGCTGAAACAGGACATCAGCACAATTTTGTCAGCCTGCCAAAAGCACACTGCAACGCTTCACATACTCAGGTGAAGGCCTGTAATGACACAACTGCCAATGATGCTCTTTACTGTCTGTCACATTGACATGGAGACAGGATACACAGTCGTACTGCTCAAAGCACGTTTGATGTATCGTGTGCAAAGCAAAACTCACATCCTGCTCTAATGTAAAACGAAACAAGCAAGGCATGACCTGTGTTCTCTGGTTGATCCTGAGCTAGTATCCACATGTTAATGCTCATTGTGGAGTGTTACCAGAGGACAAGCTGTTGACACATTAGGTGGAGCAGCAGATAAGAACTCATACTGTGGGTCAGTTGGATCCCACGCTCATCCTTATAGGCCACTGGTTCCCAACCTGTGTCATTAAGGAACGCCTTTTCTGTCACTGAGTAAGCAGACGACCCCTGACTAAGTGACATGTTTTATGGAGATTTGAGTGCATAACAATTACACTAAAGGACAACTCTACATTAAGCCCAAATAGTGAATGCAATAACTGCAGGAAATTTGTAAAATGAGCGATTTGGATGGATATGAGCCGGTTATTTCCTGCGAATATATCATCACAGATCAGTTTTCCTGATAGTTTAGGGGAACATTTTTGTAAAATTATTTGCTGACTCTTAGTCATTGTTCTATTACCTTCTTATTGTTTAAACTGTGTACTTTTTTAATGCATGACAAGGCTGTTTAACAGAGAGCAAAGACTCTGTGAATATAGCTTGTGTTCAGGTCTTTGCTGTTCTCTTATCCTTAAAGGTTTAAGTTCATATCTATACTTTTAAATAAGTAATTTTGTTTAGTTTAGCCCACTGTATTTTAAAAAAAAAAAAAAAAAAAAGGTGACACGTAGTAGGGGTCAGGACACCCATGTTGGGAATCGCCACCATAGATTGTCACACAGACTACAGAAGACGTTACACATGACCTAGGAACAAGGTCTTATATATTAAAAAGATGATGAATATAAAAGCATTTTTTAGATAAAACTTTCAAGTCCACTTTACTTCATTATTTGAAACTTTGACCGTATTTAATAGGAACATCTGATACTGTAATATTATTTATATGACAGAAATAAGGAAAAGCATACTAGGTTCCCTTTAACATCTCCCATGAAATGCCATGTTGTGTAAACAGTTGTCATTTTAAAGTTGACTGAAATAATGTCATCATAACACATTAGGTAACAGCATGCCTGTTTGCCCACACAACTAATCTTTCCAAAGCTCGACTGTAAGGTAATGATAGGCTGTGTTTGCATGGTGCTTTCTGTAATCCCCATAGAGCTCAAGTAAAGATCAACAACAGGTGATAGACAACTCACACACACACACACACACACACACACACACACACATGCACGAACAGGGAAGGACAGGATTCTAGTTGTAGCTCTATTTGAATATTTGTCACAAGGTGTGTTTAAGGCTGAAAGATGGACCCAGTATTTCATAAACACTAAAAATATGAGAGTAAGACGAATCAAATCATGATTGAGTTTTCTGTAATTAAAGGCTCCATTACACCTCTCGGTATCTTGCATTAAATGCGTGCAGTTGGTATCAGCAGAAAAGAGATCACAAAATTGCCTGAATATATAGAATAATAGAAAGATATAGAGAACTGTATACAGCATTAAAGGTGGGGCCCCATTCATTCCTATGAATGTTGCTCAATGGCGCATGAAGCCAAAAAAGTTCTATTTCCATTTTATGAAATTACCCAGGGGTGAAATTTAGTCAGAATCTACAATGAGTGTGTGGCTCAAAAATAGGACAGAAACTGGCTCATATTGGACAGTGTATGCTCAGCTCTAAGTCAAACATGGAATGAGTCAGAGCACTTTTCGTGATCAAGTCAAGACGATGTCCAAATGTGGATGACGTCCACGTCATGAAGTAATTAAAATACCAAAAAAAAAAAAAAAGTTGTCATAATGAGAGTGCAATTAAATATTTTTGCACCATTTGACAAGCTATGATGAAATGACACCTCTCCACATATGTGTCCATAAAGCTCCATGTCTACAATAAGAATGCACCGTTGCTCTGGTGTATGCACTTGAGATCTGTGACCTGATATTCATCCTTTTAAAGAAAGAGGATGTTCCAGGATATCCTTGAGTGTTCAGTTAGTGTGTGTGAATGAAGCATTATTGTTCATTTCACAGCTCCTGTCTGAACGCTCACAGATACTTGTGATGGGCAGCCGTTTGCACGGGCTCCTTTGGAGCTTCTTCCTAACTCATTGTTGCTTATCCTTTGGTAATCAGATGGTAACACTTATAACTAACAGCCTTTAATCTGTTTTATAATCCCATGATTAAGATGTCAGTTTGTCAAAGGGGAAGAGTCCAGTGTGGCTGTTGTTGCTGTTAAGATTTTTGCAAATCTGCAATGCAAATGGTTAAACTTCATGTTCATACTGAAGCAAACAAGGAAACAATGCTTGGTTAGTGGAGGCTTAACACAAACAGGGATTATCGTCCTGCTGTTTTAACACGTGCACACACCCACTGACACAGAGGCCCATTGATTGTATAAGGGGCATCGTAGTGGCTTTTTAGTGGACTGTTAGAAATACTTTAGAATAAAAAAATTGGAAGTTTGTACAAGCAGTGGAGAGTTTTTTTGTTTTTTTTTAAGATTTACACTGAAAATGTAAACAGACACACCATCATATGTCACAGGAAGGTCAGAGGTCATGCTCACCTGACTTGGAGCTGTTGGAATTCAGTGTTGCTTAATAGAAGCTCGGGTAGTTTAAGCTTAAAAAAGATGTGTAGAGCCAGTGTCTGAGGTTAAAATTTTCAATTTAGTTTAATTTCCATTTAAGCTCATTTGTTTTTTTCTTTCCTCTAAAGTAATTTGCATAATTACCCATTAGGCTTCTAAAGGTCACAGACACACACGCAACCTTTTTTTAAGTGCTGTGTGCACAATCAAGTGTTTGTGCAGGTTGACTGCTGTTTGCTCACTGTGATGTAGAATTAACTCTGTCTAACTGACAGCTTTTTGCACATTCCCATGGTTAAACCATTGAGAGCAACTGAATTGTTATCTCTGTATGTACTTTTTATATAATATTCTCAGAATAACACAGATCTGTGTGTTAGTGATGCTACAAATGTAGCAATTAATTTTTTCTCTCTTGCAATTTTTCTGTGGATCTTTTTGGCAATTTTCTGTCAGTTGTTGGAACAAAGGAGCTGTGTCAGCTTTGTTTATGGTGTCTGTTTTTTTGAAATAACTGCCCTGTGGTCGTAAAAGCAACGAGTATGTGGAGGCAACAAGTATTTTGGAGGGATCCTGCAGAAACGCACAATGTAATGGCTATAGAATCGTGACACCATCTGCATTTAGATTGGTTCCCTATAAGCCTTGCTTTTACCATACAGTTCTGTCTGCCACTGGGTACAGTCCTCCGAAAATCTGAAGACTCGATTTACGGCACAAGCAAACTACATCAACCATTGACCAACCAAAACAGGAAGAGGATAGCGCCTTTGTTTTTTTCCCTTTATCTCAGTGGTTATACACAGTTACCAAAGAGTATCAATGTAAATTTGCAGTTACTATCTCAGGATCCAAAATTTACACCTGCCAAGCTCCAAATGTATGTAGATTTTTCCTTTGGTGAGTAAATCTCAGAAGGTTATCCGCCACACTGATGGGTAAATGTATGTACTAAACTGGTCATGTATTAAACATGACTCTGCTGTGAGTCTCTGCTGTAATTTGGTGTTATTCAGGGGCATTTGCCTCTGCTGCACCTAGTTTGCTTCTGTGCTGTATCTGTGTGACACACACACATCTGCACACTTGCGGCGAAATCAGACCATTTTTAGCTCTGCTAGTTTTGTGCCGCTGTTTACTGTACGGGACATCAGCTGATCCTCTAAACTATTACTTGTCTGCTGCTAACTAGCATTGCACGTGATAAGAACACAGAGGCCCTGAAGCTTGATCCAAGACAGTAGTGTTTTTGCCTAGACTACATAGTTCAACAGCAGCGCATTAGCTCCACTTCTTCCATTCTTACCTTTCACAATAAAAGCCCAAGACATATATATATATATATATATATATATATATATATATATATCACATCACCGCTTACCAGAGTAAATTCATCCACAGGCTGAGGCTGTTGTGAGAGTTGTTCAGTATCTTTTGATAATATTGCATCAGATTTTTTTCTTGCCTCTTTTTAAAGGTTGCATTCAACATAATACATTATTATTGCAATGAAATGTAGTGAAAAAATATAGGCCTATATGTGAAACAAAAAAGGCAATTTACTACTTTTGCAGATAAATCTTTGCTTGGCTGATGGATTTGTTTCATCTACCTGTCACCTTGGCTGAGAGTCAAAAAGGTAACTTTGGACACTGTACTATCTAGCATAAATAGTGGATTGCTGAACCAATGTAACTGTGGGAAAAATGCAGTGTGTCCTGTGTTGTAGTGCTTGCACGGGGTGAAAAATTGCCTCTTTCCACTTTAACAAAAGAAAAGAAAAAGGAAATGATTATTTAATCATGTTTGTAAGTAACGTGCAATGCAAAAAATACACATTACTTTAACATTAGACATGTTGTTTAGCTTATGCTTGATATAAATGGGTAGAACACAACATAAGAAACAACCTTTAGTATTTTTTTAACAGCACCACCAACAGTATCTTTCAAAAAGATCATAAAGTCGAAATGACAACCATCCAAAATCTCTTGTTGGTGGTGGTTTAGAAAAAAAGTTTTGTCACAGATTTTTATATATGGAAAATGTGGAAAATGTGTGGAAAAAAATGAAAAACAAAAAACTAATCTGTTAGATTGAATCTGATTAACACTTTTCTTTTTTGACAAATTTGCATGATACTGTTAAAAAGGTTTGTTTCCACATCTGGTCACATGTTGTCCATAGGAAACACAAACACAGCATTCAATTACAGCAACAGCAAACAAACAAACAAACCAAAAAAATGTGGATACGCTGCAGAGACAACAACAAAAACTGAGTGAATGGATGAAATGGAAAAAAAGTTCAAGTGTGTGTGTGTGTGTGTGTGTGTGTGTGTGTGTGTATAAACGTTGTGTTCCTAGAGAGGGGGGTGAAATGAGGGATGAATGAGAAGGCCAGAGGAGAGCCGTCTGTCTATGTGAGTTGTGTAGCTGAATAGATGAGAGCCAGTGTGGCCTCAGGCTCTACCTGACAGGCTGGCTCACTGCCGACTTGCACATCATTCTTTGGCTGACTGTACTCACCTGTTCAAATACATCCCTGAACAGAGGGGGGAGGGGGAGTCTCACGCTGGTCTAGAAAGTTATAGTTCACCTTGTATTGTGTCGATCAAACCTGTTCCACACTTTTGCATTCATTTGAATGCTTGCACTTTCCTCACAAACCATGGATTTCTATGTTTTTCCCTGGTTTTCTCATTCATTTTTTGTATGTTTTAATGCTTGTCATGGATTGTTTCTTTTAATTATATACAACACTCATTATTTAGGCCATACACTTTACCAATGTTATTTAGAATATGTGCATTTGCACCCCCTAATAAAAACATGAAACTGGCAACTTTTATTTTGAAAATGAAAGATGCCAACCATAAATCAGTGCAGAAAAGGCACACACTTTAATATTGGTCCCCCCATGTTGAAACCATATCTACAACCTAGGACAGGGGTCGGCAACCTTTACTATCAAAAGAGCCATTTCTGGCCCAAAACAAACAGAAAAAAATCTGTCTGGAGCCGCAGGTAACACAACACATAGTCAAACTAGCTTATCAATATTATGAATGGGTCTATATGAGCATTCATTAATATGTTTTACCACTATTTATTATTTTTTGTTACATTAACTTTGCAGTGTTGGTGGTAAAAATTAAAAGATCTATTCATGCACTATTATTATTATTATTATTATTGTTATTATTATTATTATTATTATCTATATGCATTATTAACTTCTCCATTTTCCTCTGAGACTTCTCCTATCTTGGATTTGGAATCCATAGCTAGTCAAGCTTTTTTGATTCAGGAGCGTCCACTGCTTTTGAAATTTGGCAAAATTAAGCAGAAAAGGCACCAAGGCCACAGAAATATAATGCATATTTTAGTTAATGAAATGCTAATACATTTTCATACTCTGTGTACAGGCTACACATTTTTGCAAATGAAAAACTGAATGAAAATCTTTTAAAAAAATAATCGCCATTCATTTCCATTTAATTTTTAGTCAGAGACACAGGAGCCACTGGAGAGGGGCTAAAGAGCCGCATGTGGCTCTAGAGCCACAGGTTGCCTACTCCTGACCTAGGAGGAAAGCATTGAAGTAAATGTAAATAATGTGTTCATTGCACTTGTTTTATCTGCATTATATTATTGTCAATCTCTCTGTTAACATCTGAGATTTTCTGATGCTACTAATTGAATTGTTCTTATAATTTATGCATTAAACTACTTCAATTTGCATTCAGATTAGCCGGAGCTTATGTTTTTATTTTTAAGTGAGGAGTAGAACGGTAAGTTGTATTTTAACTGTGACTGTAAGCTAAAATAGTTTGAAAAGCATTCCGTTAATACTTTAAGTACGATAAGGACACTAAGCTTATCTTGCAGCTCCGACTGTAGCTTATGCAGATCTTTCTTTCTGGCAGCAGACTAAAAAACAGAACAGTGACTGAGATAAGCCTGCACTAATGAAGTAATACACAGTTTCAGCTGATGAGTGTGTTTGTTAGTTGTTAGTTGTTAGTTGTTGTCTTTTAAATAGGGCTGGCCTTTTGTTTCCTATTACCAGAAAATCCTGTTTAAAAGTGTAAAACTTGATCCCATTAGAAGTTGTCTGTGTAGTCAAAGCCTAATACAGCAGATTCATTTATGTGTTATAGAGTTCCATTGTTGTCAAAAAATGATTAAAATCTAATAAATTAGATGTATTGTTGCAGGAGATGACATGTTCTTTCATAACCAAGAACAAGGACGCAGAAGCTTATTTTGATGTTATCCCACAGATAATACATTGTCCTGTCATAGATACTCACTAAAACACCAAATGTGATCTCTGTGGAATATAAGGTATACAGGTACAGGGAATACAAATAGAGTGACATGGAAAACAGACCTCAGATTGCAACGAAGAAAGGCAGCCTAAAATACATGTATGTGTATATTTATTAGGGGTTGACAGATTATCAGCCTGGCCAATCATTGGGGCTGATATTTGGCATTTTGCAGATTATCTATATTGGCATTGCATTTTAATCATCACTGATAAAATTAATTAACTAAAAAGTCCAAAGAAAATGTCAGCATAAGAGGAACTTTTATTATGTAAAACCTCAGGGAGCTATTTTTATTTATTCATATCTTTTTTAAATTTTCACTTTCATTTTCACTGCTTTATATGTAACATGCTGTCTATGATGTTGAGTGTTTCATTTTTTAATTAACATTTGCCAAAGGCATTCAGCAGAGTTTTGAGTTGAAGTTTGTTAAATTCCAAATTCTAAATATTATATATACAAAGATTTTCATTGTTATTATAAATGCATATTGGTTGTGTGTGTGTGTGTGAGAGAGAGAGAGACGGCAATTGGGCCTAGTTTGTGTCAGTTAATTTGCAAATAACAAGAATATTGTAGAAAATATTCCTGATGTAATATGGGCTGAATTACCACAGCTGTTTTAACTTTAGAATAAAAGCCTTGGTAGACTCTTCCATTGAGAGGAATCAGGAAAAAAGAATACAAAGTCAATACAAAGTAATAAATGCATCCTCCTTTGCTTCCTATGTAGCTGTTTGCTTTGCAAATATCCGTTTAAATGATTTATGGTTGTTGGATGCAGATTAAGCATCCATGTCAGACCGCACATGCACAGACACAAAAACCATGTACTGATGGTATTTTTGACCTTATTTTGCAACCTCTTCAAAAGAAAGAATGCCATCAGTGACTCTCTCTTATTGTTACTCCAGATTTAGAGTATATTTTCCTCATCAATAATGCTCTAAACATGAGGTGAACACACCAGAATATACTCTCCCATCCTCTTTCACTTCTCACTCTCCCACTTTATCCCCCTCTCCCATCCATCTTCCCTCAGCTCTCTCCCTTTCCAGTTCTCTACCCCTGCACAGAGGCAGAGGGATTTTGATGTTGTCCCAGACAATAGACAATTTGGGTGATTTCCTGTGCGCCAGTGTCATATGATTTTGTCCTGAGGCAGTGCTGTTCCAGAGCCTTTTGTCTGGCTGGCCTGAGCCATGGAAGTCAGACTTCCCTCTTTCTCTCCTTCCCTTTTCATGTGGCCTCTGTGAATGAGCTGAGTCCGCAGCCATTGTGGCGTGATTTAGTGATTTATCCATTGGATCCAATGACCGAGGGTTTGACGTGCAGTGTTAACTGTGTATTTGATACTACCAGCCAGGTCTTTCACAGGGATAGTCTCTCCACATAGGAAAGACTTGTGCATTGTGGGAAACAATAGCTTTTGTTGTGTTGGATAATAGAGGTTTTAGAGAAGGTATTCATGTTCCTGTGGTTATTAGATGGTTTTAATGTTTAAGTTGCATTAAAAACCATTATAATCCTCTCTTTGATTTCAGTGACATCCTCACTGTCAGTTTCTTTCCTTCTCCAAAGTTCAGATTAAATGAGCCGTTAAATTTCAGTCAGTCCGAGTCAAACACATTTTTCATTCAGTCCCATTTTCCCATAGTGACCGTTTTTAGAGGAAGATGCCTGTGTGGAATTGACATGTCGGGGAGCTAAGTAGAACCGACGAGGTGCTATCAACGTCAGGTTTGCATAAATGTATGAAATGTTAAGTGCTAAACTGGATTGACACGGATGGTTGAAATGATCTTAATCAGGAAATGTCAGCCTTAATGTCGGGATTCTTTCTGCCCTGGCATGTTCCTTTCCTGAGGATATTAAAGAAGCATCAGTGTGTTACGAATGTGAGAACTGGGCCTCAACTTCCAACTTTGGCTGTCTATTTAGATAGACCAGTTAGAGATGGTGTGACTGCATGCATGACTAAACATTCTCATGAAGTAAGGAGCTTCAGGAGCTTTAATCAGGCACTACCTGAGATACTTAAGGGCTCAGTGTGCTTAAAAGGAACTCGGTTATATTACTTGATGTCCAGTGTTGTGCAAGTCACACTTACAATTACAAGTTACTTCTATTGAAAGTATTTTAATTCATTTACCTATGACATTTTATAAATGTAATTATATATAGCTGGTGTTACCTATTTGTACCCATTTTCCCTGTGATGAAAACAATGTAATGAAACAATAAAAACAATAGATGTTTTTATAAGTATGGCATTGTAACCATCACAAGCCTTAAAATCAAGCAACACAACACTTTTAAATGACCCTTTTTTACTCTTTGTCTGTAAAATAATAGACATGAAACAATTTAGTTAATATATTTTATTCTTTCTAAACAACAGCATTACTACAGCAGCATATCATTTTGCTCCTCTCCCATTTTGTTTGAGTTTTTGTTGTTCTTCCCATGCCATCCAGAGGGTGTTGAACCCTTTTTCAAAGACTTGCTTTTATGTGATGTTGTCTTTTAATTTCTTTTTATTTCATTATCATTGATTTTATCTTTTACTTTATGTTTCATCTATTTTATTTCCTTTTATTTGTGGTTATAGTACTTTTATTTTTATTGTTATTGTAACGTGTTAATTTATTCCCAACACTGGTGATGTCTCACCTCGTCCCGAGGGCCCAGAGTCTTTAACACCAAGCAGACAGTGTGCCTCAGTCAATGTCAGGCCGTCCGTTAGCCTCTTTGTCCTAGTTTTTTCAGTGTGTGTTTAGTTTTTACTTTTAACAGGACAACAACGCAAAGTAAACATCTACTTTCTCACTGCTTTTGTGTGAATGTGTGTTGCTTCAAAGATGCAGGTGAGAAGATGAAAAGAGGGAGTGTGGCAAAACCAGTGATTACTTGCAGTCTAAATGAACTCTGTGCACGAGGTGGTGCATTGTCATGGCTTTTGATTATTTCCCCATTCAGCTGTGTTTAGTGCTGCAAACCCCACAGTTCCTGTTTTGGAAAGCACTTTTGCAGTAGCAGAGAATTTAGGAGGAAGAAACTGATGTAAGGACCAAAAGTTAGGTTAGGTGCCTCTGGTTCAAAGTTCCAGCAATTCCAAAAATGTTTCCTGGCTTCCTGGAAAAGGTCCTGCTGTGGACAAGCGACAGTGGCAACCCTGATGGACAGGTTTAACAATTTGTCCATCCTCACTGTGCTGTATTTTGCTAATGTGTCACTGATTTTGTACACAGAATTTTTGCTTTGTTAGAAAACATATGCAAACTTTAACAAAACCAAAGGCAGCAACAGAAAAACAACCAAATCAGAGAGTTAACTCTTTCTAGGAATCTTTTGCAGGAAAGCGGCCCTTATACACCACCTGAACATTTCCTCTCTCTCTCTCCCTCTGTGTGTGTGTGTGTGTGTGTGTGTGTGTGTGTGCAGCTCTGTCTGTCACCTCCTGCGACCTCCAGCGAAGACAGACCTGTTGGCTTTGATCACACTCTTGTTCTTCTACAATGTGCACGACACACACACACACACACACACACACACACACACACACACACACAAGGGGCCTCCATAATGCTTGTCCTTCTTCAAGATAAGCTCCATCAGGTTGTGTTTGTAACAAAAGCCATGCATGCATTTGTGTGTGTGTGTGTGTGTGTGTGTGTGTGTGTGTGTGTGTGTATGTATGTGTGTAATTGGATCCTCTTATAGAAGTTAGATGTGAGTGAAATGTTATGATCAAACCTGCTGATACTGAAAACTGAGACAGGGGTGTGTGACATGTGAGAGGAGGTGTGCGTGTGTGTGTGTGTGTGTGTGTGTGTGTGTGTCTGTGTGTGTGTGTGTGTGTGTGTGTGTGTGTGTGTGTGTGTGTGTGTGTGTGTGCGCGCGCCTGTTTTGTGAAAGAGTGAGTAGATGAAACAAAGCAGATCATATCAGAATAATAATTCAGAATAATTTGTCTCTATTTTAAAGGGAAACAATTTTCGCTTGGTTTCAGTCGACAAACACTGCATCTAATCCATGTCAATAAACAGTCTTCTACATGTGTATTTGAAAATTTGAAAATTTTACATGGTTGACCATAAATGCAGAGAACGCATAACTGCTGCTTTCAAAAGCATGAACGTCATTATTAGATACTTGGGTGAAAAAAACAAAACAAAAAAACGTTAACAAGATAATGCAAACTGACAGAGCCAAATCCAGCGCAGTGATTTTCAGAACGAAAGAAAGGCGGAGGATAACGGGATGTACTCACATTATAGTGATAGATTGAAAAGAAACAATCCACCCAACACGAAAAGCACAGTAGACCAGGGGTCGACAGATTATCAGCCTGGCCAATTATCAGGGCCGAAATTTGGCATTCCACCTACAGCATGTCTGATTTGACTCTTCTTTACAAGATCTTTGATGTCATACTGCATTTGACAAAACTATAGATGATACACTAAAGGATCATGGGCGGTGTATGAAAATATGGGCCCCTGGGCACAGCAATGCAAAGGGCCCATCACCTCTCTTACAGAGCAAGACACGCAGACTTTGGTGATTTCGCATCTCTTTGTAGTTGTTATGCATGTTCTTGTGGTTTTGTGTCTTCTTGTGGTTGTTTTATGTGACTTTGATGTAAATCAGTGTATTTTTTTTTAGGTTTTATGTCTTTTTTGTAGACAGTTTGTGTCTCCTTGTGGCTGTTTAGTGTGTTTTTGCTATTGTTTGGGTCTCTGTGAGGTAATTTTGTGTCTTTTGTCGTTCTGTGTCTCTTAGTGTGTTTTTGGGTCTCCTTGTAGTTGTTTTGCGTCTTTTTTTAGTCGTTTGGGTCTCTTTGTGGTAATTTTGTGTCTAATCAAGGTATTTTTGTGTCTCCTTGTGATTGTTTAATGTGTCTTTATAGTCATTTTGTGTCTCTTTATGGATGTTTTGCCAATCATTTTAGGTATTTTGTGTCTCTTTGCCCTGCCTTTGCAAATTTTTGTAGTCATTTTGAGTCTCTTCCTGGGTAATACATGTTAATTTGACTGACTTTTTGCAAGTGAACCTATTTGTGTACAGAATATGCCACAAGAAAATCACATTTATATCCTTATTACAGAAAAAAAGTCTCCTGTGAGCCCACAACATCTTTGAGACATTTGGAGACATCCAAAAGAAGGTTCAGCTATTGGTGAGTTGACTGAACTACTCAGAAATGTAATGACTTCCCGAGTTTGTTATTTTGCTGTCACACTGAGTCTATGCACATTCTGCACATGATCTAATGTTATAATTTTTCTGTTATTTTCTATATTGTCACGAAATATCGGTCTAACCATGCATGTACTCCAAATAGTAAACTACGTGCACAGGTTTTTATAATGCGGGCAACAATATAGACAACCTGAGCTTCTCTCTTGTTGATGTGCACAGTCTTGCACAACTTGAGCCTGGCAGTTGTGAAATGGATGCAGTCATTAAAGAGGCAGGTTTTACTACCTATTCATACTCATTTATGAGGCCGATCTTATCAAACCGGCATGAATGCAGGTCAAACATCAGGATGTGTGCGCTCAGGATTTTATGGCACCATATTTTTATAGATGATATGCCATTGTGTTGCTCTGGTTAAAGATGCCCTTAGGTAGAATACAGTGAATTCTTTCAAACGTGTTGATGCGTTTTAACATGTTATATTGACAGCAAATCATTGTATTTTCTCAGCCATGTTTCAGCTGATTTTCCCATTCACTTCACGTCAAGCGATGACAGTATTGACACCAAAATCACCCCCACTTAGTAAGTCGCTGCTCCATGAAAACATGTTATTATCCTGTGTGGGTTGATAAAAGGCAACAAGCTTTTGTCTAAATTAACCCGTATTTTTGTTTCGGCCATAACATTCTTTGTTTTTTTTTTTTTTGGTCACATCTGATGACTTCATCCCATTTCACTTTTAAACTCATTCACCGTAACAGTGCTGAACAACACTCCCTTAACAATGATGCCGGGGAGTGTATCACAGAGTGATCTCAAACAAACAAGTCTTTTATTATGATTTGGTCGATACTTAGAGATAAAAATCTATACTGGACTGATATTGGGGGAAAACAGAGTTATGTAATGCTGACTATTGCATCATTGCACATGAAAACAGGCCTTTGTACACATGTATTTTACTTTGATTTGGTCTGTTAAGTGACTTCAGCTGCATTTATCATGCATAAATGTTAGAGAGATAAAATTGTATTAGTGGTTTTTACATTTGTGCATTAGTATTTGATGCATGATCCGGGTCACGAAGGGCTCCTCATGTACAAGAATGTGTCCAGACATTCCTGACAGGGACCACCTGAGGGCAGTATATTTCATTGTTAATTAAGTGAATTTGATCCTAATCACAGTATAGAAAGCTTTGCAAGTCAGTCTGAATGGTCAAAGAGACTGCCCAAAGGCAGCCCAGTGGCAAGAAAAAATAACATCTGTACAAACCTTTTTTTTTTCTGAAAAATCCTTTAATATCTGAGTCTGATTGTCTTTTAAAACAAACCAGAAGGTATGAGGTTTCATTGCTACTGATGCTTTTTGACAAAGTATTCATAAGTTGAACTGAAAGGGGGATAGTTATTTCCATGGCTAAGGAAAGTTAAAAAAAGTTATTTGTGATCATAAGCCACTTTATCTCAAGAAACCAGAGAAGTGAGTCTCAAAATTGTGATGGCATACAGTATAAAGTCTGGAGCTGCTGGGGGGCGGGGGGGTAATCCCACAGTTTGGGAGAAGACTTAAATGAGAATACTTAAATAGTGTTTTCTCAACTGCCGTTCATGTCCACATTTTTCGCGCTAGGTATCAGCCTTTATCTGTTTTTGATGTTCCAGGACAGCATGTCAGTTTACACCTGTTCAATGCGTTGTTCTAAATACACATTTTCACAGGATATGTACACTTTCCACTTGTTAGACGAGTACAGTCTTTTTTAATATAACTAATGTCGGTGTCTGACACCAAAATCCCTTACCAAGCGTTGGTATTTGATGAAAATAAGAACAGATTTGTTGTTGGCCATCTCTGACTAAAGAAATAAAATGTATGATTTCTGAAATGGGTGAAGCTCCCCTTTAAGCTACATTCTGTGAGGGCTAAGTACTGACAACTTTCATGTATTTCTACCTAAATCTATCCACTTGCCCCCAGTGTCCACCAGAGTTTCTGATGTTTAATACAGAATGCTTACCATGTAAGTGTCATGTATGAGTATACAATAGAAAAAAACAACCTATGCGGCACATAGTAAATGAAAGATTCTGACTGTGTCAGTATGATGACCATGACTCAAACTTAAAACCACCTGACTAGACTGGCTTGATTGCCCAGCCGGAAAACAGCAAAAGCTGTTGAATCACCACTAAAGCTTTTAATTTCCCTCTCTCCATTCACATCCTGTTTTATTTCTTTATTTCCTGCTTCTCTGTATTTAATTTCCCTTAGCACGCATATGTAAGTGTACACACGCAATTACCAGGATGTACAGGTATGTTATTAATGTGTTTGCATGTGTCTGTGCACGTTTTCCTGTCTGTCTGGAGACGCGTCTGCCTCTTTGTTTGTGTATGGCATGGCCTGTGATAACCTAATCACAATCCTCCAAGAGAGGCTGCTCAGATGTCTAAGTGTACTCTGTGTGTGTGTGTGTGTGTGTGTGTGTGTGTGTGTGTGTGTGTGTGTGTGTGTGTGTGTGTGTGTGTGTGTGTGTGTGTGTGTGTGTTCCATGGGACAAACTGAGGTTAATTCATCACGTCTCCTCTTCCTTATCACTCAATTATGTTTATGAGTTGTCTGTATGGACATAATGACTGTGTGGGACCAGAGTGCACACACACACACTCACACACGTGCTCACACACAATTTGTACGACGTGGTTGTGAGGGGAAGTTTATGAGGATTGTATGTGAGTGAGGTTTATAGTTGTGAGCAAGTATTTTTAACCACAATTGATTCACCCTTTTGATTAAAAACATTAAGGGAGACACAAAAAACGAAACTGAAGAAGTAGGAAGGAGGGAAGGAGGGAAGGAGAGCATTTGACAGGGCATGAATCACTGGGACACTTAAAAGCTCTGACTAAAACAGCACATGACATGGAGATTCATATCAATGGGTTAGACAAACAAATTGGCTGTTGAAGTTATCATCAGTGTTTATGCTGTTTGATGTGGAGAGCTATGCCAAGCATGCATGGACTGTATATTTTTCTCACTCAAGCTTAGGACTTAAAAAAAACAGTGGAAAAATTAACGTCAAAGTAAACAACGACAGGGAGAACAAGGTCAAACGAGACAGAGTTTAAAGGAAAAATGCATAAAAGCAACAGCAGAATTCCAAATGTGGGGTTTCCTAGATGTGTGATAGTGCTGCTGTGGTGCCACTGCTGCAATAGCATCTAAATAGAAAATCTCCTTGAGCAAATGAGCGTCCCATCTGGGGCCTTTGAAGTTCCTCGGCAGCAAGACCCAAAACTTCCTCTTTGCATTACAGTGCCAGTTTGCGGCTGGGTTCTCAGGGGAATTAACAATACGTGCCTTGATTCATGCGTGCCTATGTGTGTGTTTGCGTGTATGTGTTTATCATAATCCTGAGAGCCAGACTATGCTGCACGGGTGCCACACAAGCTGGCAAGTTATTGCATATCTTTTTTTGCCTTGGTCTTTAATCATTATTTCACAATTGCATATACTGTAGATGCTACTATACATACACTTCAAATATGTAGTAGGACAGAAATGCATAAACATTTGGTAGATACAAACACAGATTTGATACAAAGATACAGTGGGACACATAATGAGCTAGATGCCAATTTGGTCTTGTGTTTAATGTAGCTTAACGTTGGTGAAATACCTGATAAGAGAGTAAACTGCTTGCTGATGGGATTTTCATTTACATTCTATTCTATAAGGTGATGGTTGCAGATCATTATATAGAAAAGCAACACGAGGCATCCAAGTTGTGTTTATATATTAAAGTTTTCTTTCTTTTCAAAGAACACTCCTTAGTGAGGCTTTCATTTAATTGTTAAATACTTGCCCTTGACATCCCTTGACATGTGATATTGACGCTGAAGGCACCCTTTATTGTGTTACCAAGGAGCACTGGGCTGACAGTGAACTCCAGTGTAAACCCATCCAAGGCAATACTTGCTGCTGAGAGCAACTGACGTATGAAGAGGGAGAAAATCCGTGAAGGGCAGGAGACTGCACTTCAAGTGCCGTGTCAGACCAAAAGTCGTTGTTGTTTTGAGACAGCGTTATTTTATTCATATCACATTATCGCGAACTGACATCACTCTCTTATGTTATATAATAAAAATATTTGAACTCTCAAACATTGTTTTTTCCCCATCTAACCAAGTAAGATTTTATTTATGTATTTACGTATCCATTTTTGACTAAACCTAACTGCTACTGTTTCCCAACACTTGTAACAATGTGTTTCAGCTGTGGGTCACAAAGTTACGCTAAAGGGGTGTGACAGTGCATCGGTATTTGACAACCTATATAAGGCTTTATGCACACACACAGCACTTATTAGTAAGTTTAATTTATTGCTTGGTCTTTTTATGGGATTTTCTTGCCAATAAGAGAAATATAAAATGTTACCAGACTTATCCTTTGTATGAAAGATGCTTGGTAATCCCAGCAGGGCCTAACACTTCTATACCTGTTTTTGGCATTTCTCCACAGTCTGTCACACATTGCTGTCATTGCGATGTTACGGTGGCTCTTTGCTATCCTCACTGCACCGACAATTTCAAGTGTGTTTGGTTAATCCCATAGTGCTGGTACGTGAGCCTCAGACATTTAATTTTGTCACTTCTATTTGGGATGCTTATTTTGTTGTAGGTATTTTGTGAAGGGACCCAAAAAATAGAGCAACTTGTAGATCAGTTGAACTCACTCTAATAATGTTTCCTTCTATGATGAATGTCTGAGTATGAGTGACAATAAGTCAGAACGATGATCTTATGAGCATGATCGGATTGGACTTTGAAGTGAGAAATACATTAAAAATACAGAATTAGACGAGCTTGATTTGCCATGTTGATTTGGCACCATGCATTTTTATTACCATCATTACCAATACCTGATTTACTTTTTAAAATGTCTCCAAACCCTCCAACATGCAGACAACATGCAGTTATCCATATGTAGCTCTGTGTCAGCTCAGAAACAGGACTTAATATCCTTTGTTTGCTCTGCTCTCCACATCGTGCAGGTGTACCACTAAACACTATCAAGAAGCCTATAATCATACTTGGCTTCTAGCCTAAACTCGTATCTACCGTATGATGTTATTTTTTATTTTTTTTACCAGATAGCATTCAAACTTCATCCAACACCTGTCAGAAATTACGTACTGTTTGTTTGAATGTTGAACCCTAGCAGGGGAGAAGATAGTGTTTTATAAAAGGGTTTGGCAATTCAACCCACATTTCTTTACTGTACAGTGGATTATTAGTTTAGTTACCCTTAATAGGAGCTGAAGTTATCGCCGAGAGTAAAAGAGCTAATGCAACACTTTAAGGTTTTGATATCAATAATGGGTCATCTGGTGGTATGTGTGGAAAACAGAAAGGAGGTTTTATTTATAGTATTACACAATCATCTCTATTATTCTTCTTTCGGTATGAACTTGTCCTTATCATTTGATCATGATGTAGCAGTATTGGTGTTAGTCACAGCTGCTGCCTGTATGCATGACATGCAGTGATTCAGAGGCTTTCCTGAAATTCTGTCATGTTGGAACAACTACCTGAAAGGACTATATATGTACAGTATACTCAAAGATGAATACAGAAGACTTTGGACTTGGGAACCTTGGGAACAGACTTAATGACTGGGCGTCCCAAATTTTAAATGAGAAACATGCAATCTGTTTATGGTTAGTCAGGAATACAAATACTGATCTTATCTGCAAAAGGGACACAGTGTTCATGTACTTAGTATAGAGTATAGTGGTGATCTTGTGCTAGAGTTTCACTCTATCAGTGTTTACTTCTATTAATCATTTGAGGGTTGTGACAGATAATTTTTTTTTTTAAAAATCTAGTATTGTGACATTTTCAAATATTTAACTATCCCCAAATCCTATGTCTCTTAGTATTTATGTGTGTAGTGTGGATTTTAAATAGGGTGGAAATTACTTTGAAATGACACCTTGTGAAAACTTTCCATAAATTGCACGAGTCAAATAAGTACAAAGTCAAGTAAATTGTTTTTATTCAGCTTAGAATCATCGGTCTCAGAAAGCTTTTTTGATACAAATAACATGAAACACTCTCTATCCTTGGACCATTGTTTTTGATTTGGTAAAGCTAAGAATTAAACAAGATAGATAAATTAAAAGATAAACTACAAGGGCACTTTGAAAATGCACGTCTCCACCAAGGCCAAATGCCCTATCTTGCAATGTTGCAGGTGCAATATATGACATTCAGAACATTAATTCAGAGCATTCATTTAGCAGCAAAATACTATACTACTACTAGCCAAGCCCCATTCATAGTTAGCTTTGTCAGCACTGTTGCTGGTCTTAAATACTGCGCTGCTACCTCCCATAATTTTGGCTCAGCTACCTCAGTGTTTGCTTATGACATCTGAAGTGAGAGCTGTGTGCAGTTTTGGCCCAGAATTATAATGTTGTATATTGCTGAAATGAAAAAATAATTTGTGTATCCAACACTACATTTGGATGCACCCCCAAGTGTTATGGGTTCTTCCTTGGCCAGAGCTACAACCTTCCACCAAGTTTCATGAGAACTTGGCCAATAGGTTTTGCATAATCATGCTAACACACGCATGAACCGGGCCAAATACATGACCCTTTGGCAAAGGTAATGCATAATAAAACGTTAAGTAAACGAAAGTAGGAGCCGAAGCAGTAGTACAACTTGTGAGGAATTTGAGAAAGTCCCCTCCCATTGACATTAAATGTGGTTTTGCTCAATCATCTACCACATGAAGTAGAAAAGGCAGAGCATAACTGCTCTTAAAATAACATAATATTAATGAACAAGTGTACATGCTTCCTTTTCTTGGCTGTACACGTGCATACACAACACGCAAAACCCACACACAGCTGTGTTCGTGACTAATTTGGTGGACACTCAGCCAAGCCAAACTTCTTGGTTTAGGTAACCACACCTTGGCGTGATAACAGCTTTAGACTGATAAGGACTCCTATTCTAAGGCACTGAGTTTAGCAGATGTTGTGATCTCAAAAATGTATTGAAGTTATTGCAGATGAATTACCATTTTGGGATGTGTGATATATGTGGTTGTGTGTAGATACACAGTAAAGTTGTGACTATAAAGCAGGTTCCCTTTTTTGTTCTCAGAACATACCAGATTTGTTCGAAAAGGACACAAGAACAGTAACAGCCTCCATACTGTACAGCAGTTAGAATAAAAGTGCTTTGAACAAAGTGCTAATGTCAACATGCTAATACTGACAATGCTAACAGACTGGTTTTGAGTGGGTATAACCCTCATCATGTTCACTCTCTCAGTTTAGCGTCTTAACGTGCTAACATTCTTAGCACTGATTGTAATGGCATTATTTTAGCAAGTTTTTGGTCATAAGCCTGATGGTTGAATTAGATGTTAAGTCAGGCATCACCTAAGTCATTACATTTCATCCTGTGTGGAGCAAGAATGTGTTTGAAAATTTCATAGCAATCCATCCAATAGTTTTACAAAGATTTCAATTAAAAAAAAAGAAAAAAAAACAGAAAAACATAACAAATGACATTTTCTTGATGACACTAGAGGAAAAAAGGTATCACCAAAATCATCAGGGTTCATCCTCTGCATGTATATATACGTTTCCATTGTAATCCCTCCAGTGGTCCAATATTACCATCTCTGTACGCCACCCCTCATGCATGGCTAAAGAACTAAATAGTCGGATGCTGCATTGTTGAGTGGTTCATGTAGACTGTTGATTAAAGTGTCTCCAACAACAAACCACACTACCACACGGTGTACCCTATCACTATGTCATTCATTCTATCTGATTTGCAGCCTTTAACTGAATGTGTGCCATTTCCACAGCAGTGGGAAGTTAGGAAGACAAAGCAGCTGAGTTTCCGTCTTCCAGTGCTAATGGTGCTACTGGGTAATAGTCTCCAGAGGGGTAGCATTTCCTCCACTGAGGGAAGCACACACACGCACAGAGCCACAGTAGTTCTGGTAGCCCACTAAGGGATCCAGGCTCCTTCCTCACTGTGGCTTGTCTCCATCAGTTAGCCCCAGATTATTAAGAAGGGTCAGTTGGGGCTTGTTAGTTGTCTGGCCTGGGCATTTCTGGTCTCTGACCGTCTGTTCAAACATACATACATACAATGTAGTAAAAGGAAAAATGTTTAGGGGTCAAGGGAATAAGTGGAGTTCTCTTGGTTATAAAGGATATTATTTTAGTATTAAGGTCTTTCTGATTTTTCAGTACATGCTATTTTGAAAAAAGACTGAATTTCAGTCTAACGTTTGAAAATTGATTAAATGATTTAAATTAAAATATGTTAAAAAACAGGATGCTATGTCCACAGATTCCTCCTGTATAGTTCCTTCAAAAGTAATCAGATTAAAAAAAATCATTCATAAATTCACTTAGTTTCATGCAACTGATGTTGACACCCTTACTTTTTTTTTTTTTTTTTAAATCTTTCAAAACTTGTCTTCACGTAGCCTGACACAGCTAGTGATGTTGTGGGAAAGACCTTGTGAACCTGGGGTTCACAGGCCACACAGAAAGCGGGGATTCCAGGGGTTTTCCCTCTGTTTCCTACTTCCACGGTTGAGGTGAACAGCAGAGACAGGGCTGTATGGGAATTATTTGTCCCCGACAGAGTTTTAGAGCAATTTATGGGTGATATGCAAGAGAGCACATGAATGGGAACTCATGTCTTTAACCTGCTCAGATGAGGTTCAGTCTGTCATATAATTTCCTTTATTTGTGTGGAGGTAAGGGAGAAGCTGTGGAGTTGTACGATGTAGGAGTTATAAATATAATATAGAAATTTATAATGAAACTGAGCCAAAAAGAGGAAATATAAATGATACGATGAGTTTGCAACTGGAGGGCAATATTTAATGTCTTATCAAAATGATTAGGGATTTAAATCTGATGTCACAGATGGTGAGAACTTACAGACATAGTGTATGGACTTTAACAGAGTTTATATTGTCATGATAAAAAGAACAAGAACTGATGGGTTAAATGATTAACTTCCTGTTTACTGTAACAATAAGGCAGATGACTTGGCTTGTTTGTAGTAGGTCATGGGTTGAGTTCTTTGGAACCATGATACAAATTTAGACAATAAGCGGAAACATCCTGACAATTGTCTTTGGATTCAGTTATATGTTGTAATATTTTTTTGTTGTTGTTGCTGTAAATTTCATGTTATTAGAGAGCAGACTCAAGCTGCACAAAACTACATGAATCACATATAAATGTAAATATTGATAAAATGTTTTTATCATATTCAAGTTAATAATTATTTCTAGGGCTAAAAATCAACACTGATTTTTTTTATTATATTCTTCACACTTTTGCCAGTGTGACCTTGAGAACTGTGGGCATTTTCTACATTTACTGTCCCTCCCGCCCGCTCTGTTGGGTCTCTCCAGCTCCTGATATTACATTGTTACCAGCAGCCTTTCAAAAATGATGCCGTCCGGCGGTGTAACATCATGAAAGATGCCTTTTTACATCTGTGTCTGATGCTGAAATTACTGACAAAGCGGCAGTATTTGATGAGTTGGGAATGAGAGGGGGTTGGTCAGTTGGTAGGCGAATACACGTAAAAGTTTTTTTTCTGGAGGCGGTTATTAGGCTCTCATAACAAACCATGTAAGAGTTGATTTCTGGTGTATTACTATGTGAAATAACAGGTTTTTTTATAATGGCTTAAAGAAAGTATCTTATTCAGCATTTCACTATTTTACACGTCAAGCCAAAAGACAGACAGTCACTTTCCCCTGTGGCTAGATTACGAAAGCTGATACCCAAGTTGTGAATGCTCTTTGGCACAATGTCAGAAATTCTGCTTTCACAACATTTTATGGGTTACACACTTGTGTGACAACACATTTTAATCCTGCTTAACATATGTCAAATCAGTCAAGGGAGGGTTTGTTCAAAAAGCCTTTCACGTTGTAACTGTTAAAAGACGTTCTTCAGATCTCTTGCCTCATTGCTCATCTTCTCAGATAGGCCGAATCTGGGTTTTCTCAACTCAACTCATTAATTACTCCTCTAAATCAGTCAGTTTGACAGTCAGTGTCCCCTCTGGGTGAATTCCTGAGAAGTGTTAGCTAAGACAGAGTAATGCTGAACCATTCGAAGTGAACACCGTCATTACTGCCACTCTGGGACATGATCAAGGAGCTTGGGTAGAAGTGTGTGTGTGTGTGTGTGTGTGTGTGTGTGTGTGTGTGTGTGTGTGTGTGTGTGTGTGTGTGTGTGTGTGTGTGTGTGTGTGTGTGTGTGTGTGTGTGTGTGTGTGTGTGTGTGTGTGTATAAATGCCTGTAGTTGGCTCAGCAGGGGATGAGTGTTGGCAAGACTGGAGCCAGTCTGGTGATACCTGGATAAGGAGAGGTACAATTCTATAGAAACCTTGTCCCCATGTATGTGTCACTATTTAAACTCTGCTGCAAAACATTTTTCCTGGCTCACCATAATTCTTTGCGGCAGAAACAAAATTATAGTGTTATGTTTTAATATCTTTTTTTCTTTTTTTAAAAGATGTGGTTATGAATGTACTTTGAACTACTAGCCATATTCAAATCTACTCTGATGTAATTACCCGTACTAATACAATTTTGACAAATTCATGTGAGGATTAGTGCTTGGAGCAGCAGGCATTTTAATTGAAAGGGACCATTTGAGGGAAAGAGGTATTTAAATTGAGCTGGCAGAGTAATTATAGCTTAGAGTAAAGGGTGTTTACTCACCTGGTACCTGCTTTAAGGAAAGTTTAATATTTTGATCCAGACTAATTTTGAGTGATCTGTGGGGATGTGAAGTGATTGAGAATTAAAAGAACATATGTAATAACTCAATGAGGAATTGTAAACTGCAAGAAATCAGATAAAGAATCACTTCTAAGGAAGATGGGGGTGTGGTGACAGGTGCTAGGAATTGGCGTGATAGTTCTCTGCCATGACAGTGATTAGAGGTATGAATCAAGCTGCTTAAGTGATTTGGATGTGGAAATAAAAACTTTCTCCGTTTAGCAGTTTCTACAGAGGCACTTTTCACAGAGACATCCCGCAATTTAGCCACCACAAAGGCTGTTAATTATGCTGGCTTTAGTTTTTTTACACAGAACTACATGCAGGCATGATGCTGCCCCAGTGTGTGATATTACATAGCATGCCAGCATTGAAGAAGCAAAAGTGGTGTGACAGGCATGACGTCTAACACAACAGCGTCAGCCTGTCGTGTGACATAACATACTTCAGACAGTACTTTCTAAAATAATAACATGGCAATCACAATCATTTACTGTTCCTGTTATATGGCAGCTCATCTCATCCTCTGCTTGGAGGGTAAGGAGCTCCTGGACCTTATTGTTTTCCAAATGTGTGAACATCTTTGGCTGCTGTTCTCTGAGTTAGCTTCTAACTGCCGCTGGCTGCTTTTTTAGTCTGCCAGCGATGGGTCGCACACATAGTAGTCATCAAACTTCACACTCATCCCATTCTGCCATCTGTCCCTTTTAGGCAGAAGTTGCCTCTGCACATAGCTCCTGGAGAAGAGAAGAGAATTCAATCACTGTTTTCCTCATTAATTAGGTTTTATTTCACACACCTAGTTGCAACCCATCTGTGTGTTCCTGTGTGTGTGTAAGCAGCAGTGTACACTCTGTGAACCTGCCTATTTAGGCACATCCTATTACTGCAAAAAAATGTTCACTTTCTGCTGCCTCTAAATAGCAATGTGCCAACAATGAACCTGACCACACCTCATTTTATGATCTACACAAATATGGGTGCATAGACAGCCACAAGTACATTTGCTACTTTTATACAATGTGGAAGTTGGCTGTGAAAATGACAGCTGTGTTGGTCTGAAACTAGCGATGACGGTTGAGCTGCACTGCTTTGCGTCAAGTATAAGACAGGGTCCTTTCTATTGTTTATCCTAGTAGGTAAGCTAGCCAGCCAAACAGAAAAGTGAATAAAAAGAAAAGAAAATAGGAAAAAAAGTAAGATAAAGTTAATATCATAACTAGCTCTACACTGCAATACAAAGAACAATGTTTATTTGTGTTTGTGTCTTCTACATGGACTTTTTGCCACAAAGCTGCAGGCTTAGCCTCAGTCATTTAGCATGATATCATGTATCGCCAACAATGTTGGAAATTAACTTTTTTGACCACCTGCCACTCTGACTAGTGGACTCCAAAATCTACCAGCCACTCCATAGAAAAACATTGTTTTTTTGGCTGGTGAGTGAAGCAAATCTAGCAGCTACTTGCATATTTTACCAGCATTTGGCTTGTGGCTGGTGCTAATTTCCAACCCTAATGCATATTTATGACCCCTTAAATGAGTGTTTTGTCCTAAAATCCTGCTACATTTTTTGGAGTCGGAGGAGAAGTTTAGTTGTCTCACAGCCTAGGGAGGAAGCAACCAACTCATAGAGCTAATGTTAACTGGATTAGGTAGTTAGCTGCTGCTGTTAGTTCAGCCAAAAAAAAGAAAAAAGATTAAAAAAAACTGTGAATAGCAGATTTGCCACATAATCATTACAAACTGCAGAAATGCTGTGTAAGTAGGAAAAGCTGATGGTCGTTGCAATTCATGATCATTTTTTCAATATCTACGTTATTTCCATATTATTCCAAAATCTGTATCTAACATAGGCTGTTCCCAATACATCTTTAACTATTTTTTCCCATACACAAATGCAAGTTACTCTGGTCAATTGTTGCTCTCTCTGTTCTTAAGTGTGCAGAAGAATGTACATTTTTGCTAATGGTGTAAGTTAATACTTTGTGCCCTTTATCAGCTCTCCTCCTCGAGTAAGTGGCAGTGATAAGGTACAATGAGTTCAAGCTGATAGTGAAAGTGGCAAAAAGCAGGAAGGGTGAAGGCATTAATGTCATGCATGGTGGGGAGAGAAAAATGTTTATGACGCTGGTAGGATCTTTCAGCCTCAGCCAAGAGCCACAAAACTCAGGAAATTTAAAGAACCACACCAAAGTTCAGCTCATCTCTGCGCTAAGAATTTCCAGTCTTTAAGCACTACCTTCCTCGGTGTACTGTACCTAAGACTGTATCCAGGTAGAACATATGTCAACTTTAGTCCTTATTTTTAAGGGGCTAATTTCAGTTGATCAAGACAACTAGTGTTTGACGTTTGATAATGGCGACATGGCGGCACTGGCATGTTTGCATGTTTGTTATTTCTCAACAACTTTTTTCTCTTTTTCTCTGCTGGAATTTTACCAGCTTGACAGATGAGCAGTGTACAATTTCTCTTACTTTTAGGGTCTCGAATATTAGCATCATCAACATGAAATGAAAGGCCAAATCTTTAAACTTTGACCAATAGCCCTTAATTGTGTCAAAACTAGAGGTCGACAGATATTGTTTTTTTCAGGGCCGATGCAGATTATTAGTAGTTAATGAGAGCGATAACCAATATTTGGATTTGATGTGATTTACAATAAAAATTTAAATCTCTCTGCCAATATGTAGAATTTGGAATACAAGGTACAAGGTAGATGTATCAGTCACTTAAAAAAAAAAAGAAATTAAAAATTTGTCCTTAAATCCGGCTATATCTTTTTGGGTCAAAGGAGGGGTTTAGAAGTGTCACAGTCTCACAGAATATAACAAACTCCAACACAAAAGTTTGTTTAAATGCCTTTAGCAAATGTTTAATCAAAAGTGAAATCCTCAACATCACATATAGAAAAATTGCAGCATCTTTGTTTTAATAAATACAAAATGACTAAATAATACAGCTCCCTGAGGTTTTACAAAGTAAAAGTTCCTCCCATGCTGACACTTTCTTTGCACTTTTGAATTAATTTTATCGGTGATCATTAAAATAGAATGGTGATGCAGTCAGTAAAATGCCAAATATCGGCCCCAATAATCGGCTAGGCCGATAATCTGTCAACCCCTAGTCATAACCCTGAAGGGAAATTCTCTTCTTGCATCTCAGGGGACAAAGGTCAGCATCAGCTACAGAGCAGGAGCCCTGGAGCTATATTCACAAATGTTCTGAGAATACTCTCCAAGTTCTCCTACTTTAGCCTAAAACATTCTAGCAAGAAGTCCTATATCTTAGGAGTGATTTAGGAAAACTGCCAGAGGACTCTGAGCAAGGAGGGAACAATAACTTTTATCTTGATGAGGTGTGATTGACCTCTGTTGCTAGGTATGATGCATTCTTTTAAAAGGTGTGATTGATGAGCCTGCGAGGTGTGGACATCCAGGGGAAATGAAGTGCGTCACAATATGAGACTGTGTAATTAATTGTTGACCTCTGCTGATTTAAGGTTGCCACAGACCCAAGTCTGGCCCAAGGCTGCACCGCTTTTCTGGATGCCAAATGTCTTAGTGTTGCGATCACTTTCATTTCTGGCGTTACCGCGTTTTTGTGTTTGGGGTCATCATTCAGTGTTTGGAGAATATTTCTCTTACCTCTTTGTCTTTCTGACATTCCCCTCTGCTGAAGATACTGTACTCTTTTTTAAGTTCTCTTCTGTTCTAACAGTTTTTTACCTTAGGAGCTATCTTAAGGGCAAAGAACGCTTCATGAATAAACGTTGTGGGAAATTTGCTGAGAAGGTCATGATTCTAAGGATTATCTTTGAGTTTAGCAACAAAGAGCAACTCTTTATTCTAGGAAGCTATGTGAATTAGTGCTCTAAATCCACAATGGTGCAGTATTTCCTGTTATTTAAAAGGTGCATTATTCAGATAGAAAGATGCACCTACATATAGGTGGGTTCACAAAACACACACTCCGATTGCTACAATCACAATTATATATTTATATTATGTATTTCAATAGGAGCAACTCTTTTTATACGAAAACTTTGTGAACGCGGCACCTGGAGCTCTAAACGTCTTGAGGATGGGTCAGTAGGGTGGATGCTGGCTGTAATATGTGAGCTTGATCCAGTATTTTATGATTAGACAGTAGCAGTGTTTCGTCCAACCTGTGCCTCTCACTCAACCCGAAATGTATGTTCGTGACAATACAGATAACTGACACAGTGATTTTCAACAGCCTGTTAGCTCTAACTCAACATGACCTGTTGGACACCCCGAGTTGAGCTTTGTTCTGTCACACTGCTGCTTTCAGTGGGATTAACATCCATCCACACCTAGACACTCACATACACAAGGGCACACACACACACACACACACACACACACACACACACACACGCACACGCGTGGATGTATACACTTAAAGGATCTAATAATGTACTGTAAATGCATGTCCAAATACAAATACACACACACATGCACACACACACACACACACACACACACACACACACACACACACACACACACACACACACACACACCTCCACATAATGAACCTAAATATGGACACACTCACAGGCTTTGCTAAGTACACAAAGGGAGGACCCTGCCCTCTCATGTTGACACTACTTGCTGTATATTGTTTTCTTTTATAAACTCACTGTTACTTCAGCTCTTCTTTACACACCTTGATCCCCACATGAGAGATTACTGCAGCATTTGCTGTTGATTTTGTGCTGTCTTTTTTTTTGACAAGTTGGCTGACACATCCTGAGTCTTAACCTCTTTGTTATTTTTGGGTGTGTAAATAAGTCAGGCCTTTTTCGGGCAAATGTTGTGGGACAAGTTTGGGCTTAAATTGTACTGTAGTGCCCTGTCAGGCCATGCAGGTCATGGATGTGGGTAGTGTGTGTGATGCACACGTGTGTGTGTGTGTGTGTTGATTGTGATGCCTTTAATGCCTCTGATTCATTCGTCCACTTGAGGGCAATTCACTCACATAGTCAAAAGTAGAAATGATATAAAGGAATAGTATTATATTTTGGGGAATATGCTTTTTGCTTTCTGGCTGAGAGTTAGCTTGGGGAGTGGAAAACAGATAGCCAGCTGGATGTAACATGGTAGTTAGTGACGTTTAGAGGTGTATGTAAGTGGATTTTGTTACATTTGGATTGAACCAAGATTACTGTTTCCCAGCTGCATCCCAGGGCATCAAATATGCTTCGCCATGCCTTTCAGTGTGTTATATTGTAGTTTTGTTGCCTAAACCTAATGGTAATGGCATCACAACATTAACCTTGTGTTACTGTGTCTTTCAGTTCTGCATCACAAAGATGCGCCTGAGACGCCTTGACAAAGTGCCAGTATTTGACAACATGGGAATGAGAACGGGTCGATTTCCCTGTTTTTTCAGTCTTTATGCTAAGCTAACAAGCTTCATCTAGCTCAGCAAAAAAGTGCATTTCCCAAAATGTCAAACTTTACCTCCTGGAGTAAAAGGTTGAGGATTGCAGGATGTAGAAATGTAGGATTTTACAAAAAAAACCCAAAACAATTTATAGGCTCATATAAAAGTAATTCCTCTCAGTCATCACTTGTGACCCACTTAGAGACTCCACTCTCTGCCTATATTTTCTTATTTTCTTCTTTTTTGGCTGTGTTTGAGATGTTCGCGGACACAGTGCACGGGTGAGGTTGGGACTTTATCTGTGGTTTACTTTTACTTTGGCTTGTGATATCCTTAACAATTGTAAATAACAATTCTTATATAGTATACTTTTAACATCAAGACTAAAACATTATATTCATTATTTTTAAATTTGCTAAAATATTCAAAATAGTTGCCCTCAGTAAATGAAACTAAAAATGTTGCTGTGGTGGTATTATTCATTGCAGTTAAATATGCAGCATTTTTATTTAAGAATGTAATATTGAAAGCATTTGACATAGCATAAAATGCAGTTAGCTCTTTTGTGTGATAAAAATCCTGATTTTAAATTTGCTTTGTTTCTCTGTGCTTCACAAAGCCATAAATCAGCAACATCAACAAACGTTCACAAAAAGAAGACATGCTCAGGAGGGACTCTTTAATTTCCAAATCTCATCCTTTTTCCATGCCCCTTCACTGAGCACAAAGCTTTATTCACCGCAATAAACAAGTCCTGACAGACAGACCGACTGTGTGTGTGAGTGTGCTCTGCCAGTGTGTGTGTTCCCTCTCCTGCAGTGTTATTTGCTGTTATCCCGAGACTCCGAGGGTGTTTGATATCGTCCCCCCACGGTGCCCTCTTTAGACTCTCTTTAGCTCCTGGTGGGGCGGCCCAAAGGCTAGGGCAAGCCTGTGATTGTAGCCCCCTGCGGTGCTGGGAATGAGGGGCCTGCCTCCCTCCAATTACACCAAGCCCAGCCCCATGAAACGCAGGGCTTTACGGCTCTTATCCAGTATGAACCCCAGGCAATAGAGGGCAGGGAGAATAGGGCAGCAGCAGGTAGTAATGGTGCATAAATGGCAACAGGCATTCCACAGTGTGAGGCCTCTCCCACTGCTGGAGACAGGCAGGGCGACAGGTGAGGGATGGATGGTACAGCCACGGAGAGGGTTCACAAACAGGCACACATGAATGCAGTCATACCAGAACATGCCTGTGCAAGCGCTGGCACACTCACACACACATACACCCCTTTGGACGGATCGCTAATTAAATTACTTTAAAAGCCACTTTACTTTGAATTACAATTGTGCACATTTCCTGCAGATATTCTGGTTTGGTGTTGTTGCAACAGTTATATTAAGAATTGTATTACTTTCAAGTGATAATCCATCAAACTGTCATCTTCTTTTTTTTTTTTTTATATTCACCTTTCACCACAGTACACGTAAGCTAGAAAAGATTGGAGATGGTTTGGCATGTACCACAGGCCCCAGGGGGAAGGTTTGGTCAGGTGTGAAACACACTTCGGCAGTTTAGGTGGAATTGTACCATAACATACCAGTCATCTCCTCTCCATTGTTCCCAGAGAATTTTACAGTATATTTAAACCAAAGTCAGATAATAAATTGAGCTGCAGGCCATCCATAAATAATGATTGTGATTTTATGGTAGGAGGGGCCCTGGGAAAGGGGCAGGACAGGTATTGTAGCCCCTGCTGTGAGGCCCACTGGGCAGCCCCAGGAGGCACAGTGGTGGCAGCAACTGAGTGTAACTGTCACTGTCAGTTATAAATCAAAGCTATTGAGATTTTTAGTGTGGATCCTTAACATATGAAATCAGATCAATCAGTTGTTTTTGCCCCCATTGTGATGCGAGTCATTTGATATTGGGTATCTGCCGATGTGGAGTCCAGATCTTTGGATTCACCGAGGTGAAGGTGATAAGACAGCAGCACAATGCACACTTCAAGTACTTTCAAATTATAACAATCAATCCAGTGTATTTTCTTGACAGTTTTATATATATCCTTTATTTAACCAGGTAAAGACTCACCAAGAGGTATTGCACTGCAGAGCTAGCTATCTCTGCAGTGCAATACAAAAAAATGTCTGCATCCAAACAGTTTCCAAGAGATTTTTTTTAATTTTATTTTTCCAAAATAAAGTAAAAAAACAACTAAAAATATTTTCTTATCTTATCACAATTCTACATAATACAAATGTTGTTTTTTCATCAAAATAACAAAGTAGACAAACTGAAATGTCTTTGAAAAATGCTAAATCCACTTATTGTACCATTGTAATAAAATTCTACATCACATTAGTGTTACAGCTTAACTGAAAAATTGCCAGTCACAACAAATAAAAATCAGTCACAGTTCCACTAATTATAGCATTATAGTAAAGCTAGTTCATTAAAAATTAGGACTTCAACAAAAGTTTTAGTTCCACTTAGAGAGGTGCAACGTGAAAAAAATCAGCTTCTACTCATTGGAGTAGCAGTACTACAATAAAACCTGAATATCTGTCAAAAATCGTGCTCTTTATTTTTGACACCTGGGTAACGACAGACGTAAACAAAGCATCGGGCTGGGTGTGTCCTCCAAATGACCGATCCTTATCAATTCAAAAATGCATTGATCCGGCCCAATAGGATCCTTTCGATCCGATCGTGGCATCCCTACAAATCACACACTTAATAATGATGTTACATTGGCACACTTTTGACCTTTGACTTGTCACTTCCTTTTTATCAGATTACTTGTTAGAGACCCCACAAAACTCCAAAAGTATGTTTGTGAAAATTAGACTAAAAATTGGAGCTACATCCATGTTTGTTTTTTTTTTTTCTTTTTTTCAATAGCAATCTTGCAGCAAGTGCATCTTTAATAAAAACACAACAGCCCAGGCACCATGAAATACTTCTTTCACCTGCTAACTTAGGTTTTGTTCAAAGGGAAAGAGAAAACAAGGTGTGTGGGACAGACCAAAGGGAAAGGTGTTGGCCAGGTATAGTTGCCCCTGCTGCTAGCCCACTGTGTAGCCGACCCCATGGGGTAAAGTAATCGTATCCTCCCTCCAGTCTCAGGCGTGGGTTTGTTTAAACACATTGTTCACATTTTACTAGATATATTTAAAGGGGATTCCTGTCTTAAATGCCTGATGGTAACTTGAGCTGCATACCAACCATGAATAACGTTAGTGATTTTTATGGTAGGAGGACCCCCAGGAAAGAGGCTGGACAGGTATTGTAGCTCCTGCTGTGAAGCCCACTGGGCAGCCCCATGAGGCACAGTGGTGGCAGCACAACCCAGTAAACACTGCCACTGTCAGCTTTAAATCAAAGCTGTTTTTTCATACATGAATTACTCATTGTGACTGTGAAATTTCAACAAAATACAATATTCGCAAGTTAATGTGTTTTCAGACATTGTTGTCTGTGTTCCAAAGTGTCTGCGGGCTGTCTTTGACAGTAATGCGAAAAAAAAAACCCCGGAACGAACCCAGCTGTTGCCATTGATTGCAACATACCTTTTTGAAAAAACAAAGGCTTTTGGCAGCCATTCGCTTCATATATAGAATTAGTACATTGTACCAAAATTTCCAAAAAATGTATCAGACGCTTCATCTCGTATATGCAGCACAGAAACTTTTTTTTCCACTTAAAATAATAATAAATACAACCAATTACAAAAAATCAAACACAATTTTAATGAAGATATACAAGGAACAAAAATGAATGGTGTGATACCAATCCACCTGTACAGTGAGTCAGCGTGAATCTGACTCATGGACACTGTCCACACCCAAAAAAAGGCACAGTGGTAGGCTGCAGTGTGAACTTGTAGTGGCACTGGGCGTGACAACAGATAATCCCACTTTAAACCAGTTCAAACCAGCTCAAACAGTCCTAAATATTCATGTAAAGATATATTTGAATATAAATATAACCAGTTGATAATCACATTAATAAATACTTTTTATATGTTACATATTATCTGTACATGCTACATTATGACAATTCCTGTGCAGCAAGAATAAATAATAGTAAAGCCTTTTTCTTTTGAATATTTAGTTGTAATTGCTGTTTTTGCTGCTTCCACCTCAAGTGTTTTCATATGACTCTGCATCTATTGATGAAAATAAAAGAACAAAATCTTTTTGTAATCTCTTTAGTGTTTGGTATATACTGGGTCAACCTGTTGAATGTCATTTGTTCATGAATCCCTGACTTTCCCCACTCACTGTTATTGTATGGTTACTGCTCACGCTACCTGCTACAGTGAGTCAATGGGATGCAGTTGAATAAGATTCGAGCAAAGACCTCTGTGAGCCAAGGCTAATGGTGCATTCACATGCTTCACGGGTGGTCGTTATATGTTTAAGTATTCTTTATTCTTTTTTTTTTCAGTTTTATGTTTTAATGTCTTAAATGAATGTTGTAATGCGGACAGCTCTAGCTGTTAAATGTGCATGTAGTGTGGCATAGTGTCATTGGGAAACTGACATCATTTTGCAAAAGGTTTGATTCATTTACATGTATCAACTTGCAGTAACTGATACTTCAATAAAAATCCGTCACTCACTGCCTTGGTTGCTGCAACATCCTCTGCTTATGAAGCATATTCTGAACCAGCTGATCCATTTCATGTTTGGCCCCTTCACCACTGACATGTAATGGAACTTCCACCATGTAAAGAGCACTAGAAACAAAGAGGGCATCAAAGGGAAACTGCTTATTGTTTTTCTTTCGCAGAAAGCTCAGCACAGCAGCTGTTGTTTTTGGCCTCTGCTCCTTATTTTTTTTTCCCAATGCCATCTGACCCCTGGCATCTGATCTGCTGTTATGGAAGCTCTTCCTCTCTGCCAGGAATTCAGCAAAGCAATTAACAAAAACTCTCTCTGATGTCTTATCAGAGGCACAAACCTTTCAGTGTTTGTGTGGAGTCAGGAATGGAAAGAGAGCAGATGTATTATTTTAAACGTTATGGTGTGGTGGCAGAAAAACCAACAGTTATACCAACAGTTAATCTACCCGTCAAGGGGAACTGGCAGCTCTGTTTATAAAGTTACAGACTAATTGTGTCAATAAACTAAAATGTACTAAGGCAACATGAGTTTGTAGATGTTACAGATATAATTCTAGCATGTGTAAACTGAATCTTATCTAAGAATATGTGAGGGTACATAGAAACAGTACACATGTTTCTAAGCATATTTTCAAAACACCACTTTTACACAACCACTAACCCCCATCTACCCCATGGCGTGAGTAATTAAAGATGATGATAATACTACTACTACTACTACTACTAATAATAATGATAATGATAATGATGATAATAATAATAATAATAATGATAATAATAATAATAATAATAATAATAATAATAATAATAATAATAATAATAATAATAATAATAATAATAATAATAATTAATAATAACAACAACAATAATAACAATAATAATAATAATAATAATGATAATGATAATAATGAATAATTTAACATTCAGGTATAAGAGACAAAATAAACCCATTAAAGAAAGGAAAAAAAAGAAAAAAAACAGTTTTCAAAGACATGACATGATTTGATTTGCATTTTGATTGTAAGGAAGTTTGCCATATTACTTTACAATTTGCATTGGAGATCAAAACAGTGACACACATGACCACAAATGACAAATGCATTATAAGAAACATTATCGACCAATAGTAACTAAAGCTGCCCTTCTTCCCCTAAACACAGTCAAGATTTTTTTTCCTCACATATCGGAGACACAAGGTTTTTGTCTGATAACATCAGTGTACTCTCCAGGCCTATCCAGCTTTTACTGCGAGCTGACCACATTTAAATACGAATAAGCCTTGTAATCAAGGTGTATAAACCCAATGGGATTCCCATTGTAAACTGCCAGTTTGTTTTCATTTAGGTTACAATCACAGTGAAACAACCCTGGTTGTAAACGTTAGATCCTCCTGTCATTTGGTGGGCTGCAGCTGTAAAGTTGAACCACATTGCTTAATGTCTTCTTTAATCTAGTCTGTATGAGGCTCCTTCTATCCAACCTGATGGTCTTAGGGAACACTGGAAATATTACTTATGAGTAACTTATTTATTATGAGATATCTGTCCCCTCAATTCCACTATGATGGAAGTGAATACAATCTAATGTATTTTGCCCTCCCTATATAAAATGAACAGTAACAACGATGTTGCATTTACTCTAAATAATACATACACCTCTCTGATACTACTCTATATAAAAGAAATAGTCCCCGTTAAAAATCTTCATAACCATCTGCGAAATATCTACAGTGTCATGGATGCTGCTTCTGGAAACAGATGTTGCTGTAATTTTCTTCCCCATTCAAAATTCTTTTCACCCCTCATCATAGGCAGACATCTCAAAATCTGGATATCCCAAAACCTCAGCAGATGAAGGTGAAAATGTTGGCATGGCTACTCGCTATATGTGAAAACAGATATCTGCATAGCCTATTATATATATGCAGAACCTTTGGTCAGTGGACAAGATTTTGGAATCGGATGTGTTCTGGTTTCTGTTGTAGCCCACAGTAGTATTGACCAATCACATTTTAGCAGGAAGTAAATAGTCCATGTGGAGTAGGCTGGATGCACTGGCTGAAATGCTATCTCAGAGTTCATCAGCTATCATCTGACAATGAGTTAGCTGTATATTGGCTTTAAAAATATGTCTGCATTCAGAATCAGAATCAGAATCAGAATCAGAATCTGATTTTATTGCCAAGTACATTTACATATACAAGGAAAGTGGCGTGGTGTTTTGGTGCAAAACAATTAACATAAAGAAGAATAAAAAATGAAAATGAAAAAAAAAAAGAATTTAAATAGTGTAAGAGATAAAAAATATAGGAACAATTCATATGTACAAAAGGTGCAATGGAGGAAGTACAGATGTGTAGAAGTTGGCTTTACAGTGCAAATATTTACAGTCTAAATAAATAAGTTAACTGACAGTGTGCATGTAAATCTGTATCTGTTTATAAAAATTGTCTTAAATGGCTGATGCACAGAAAAGGAAGTCTGGATAGCCCGGATATTGGCTTGCTACACAAGATCTCCCAAAATATTGGCTGAGATGTATCAATGTCAGACTGATAGGGGAGAGTTAGGACATGCATTAACCCCCCCCACCAGTTTATCTCATTTTCATAATTATCTCTGCCAAGCATAAACCAAAAGGCAATCATGCGTTTAGTCGTGTGTGTGTGTGAGTGTTTGTATCTGTCTGTCCGCAGCTAATCTGACAATCTTCTGGACCAAGTAGCCTAATATTTTGTGTGCACCCTCGCAACTATATGCGCAAAGACCTCTTGTGGTTGCAGTGATTCATAATTGTTGAAAAAAGGGTTATTGACTGTTTCATACTGTCATTGACTGCTGACTCCTCACGTCTCTTAACTGGCTGATTCGACCTTTGTTGGGACTAGTTTGGTCTAGTTTTTAATGGCATTATCTGCAGATTTATTCCTTACTCGATGTGTCATGATCCACTAACGTTAGGCACAATATACAGTTAGATTAATAAGTGATCATTTTTGTCATCCTCACTGCCATTTTCACTGTAAGGGAGGGATTATTTAAATGGACACAGTTGTAACGCGTACTGGGAAAACGTTGTGCAAAATCTTTGTGGTTCACAATATTGGAGCACATTGTAGCCCTGCATATCTTATGATTTTTGAAACAACATTTTATGGTTCTTTTTCAGCAGAACTATATAGTGCTTTAACATTTGCAAGGACCATGCACAGTTAATTCCCAGTCAGTATTTAGAAAACTAGTATGCTAGTTAGCTGTGCTTGCTAACTTACTCACTATAGGCATTATTTATCTATCATTTTATTTCAACAGCTCAGCACTCTGCCTATCACTGTGTCATTCAAATCATGACGCAGAATAGCATGCTGAGTCACACTGAGAGTCCCCCCCTCCTCACACACACACACACACACACACACACACACACACACACACACACACACACACATACACACACACACACACACACACTGTACCATTTACCAGTGCTGATGTTGTCGGGGGGGGGGGGCTGATGGTAGATGTCACAGTGCTGATTTCTCATAAAATTATTTTTAAATGTTAGTATGACTTTAAGATAAAAAAAAAATCCAAAACAAACCAAAGCTGTGTTTTCTGCCAGATTTCAAAGAAAACTGTTTGAGACATCCTGCTTCCAAAGAAACACACAAAAAAATAGTGCCCCCCTTGGCAGAGGTTAAAAAAAAATTGGAATAATAAAAATGTGGGAAATGTGTACATACTGTATGTGAGCACACATTAGTAATTAAAGGGACAGGTAATAATGAGCGTGGAATTGGACCTCTAGGCAAAGACAGAGTAAAGCTGTAAATTAGCATCCCACTGTTTTCGGTGGAGTCGACTTCCCTCTACTTAGCAGGTGAGATGAGGTGGGGTGCTGGCTCCCTTGCTGAGCTCAGGTGTGTCCAGGATGGGTGGACAGCATCCACCCCCTTGTAGCTTCACCCTCACCCTCTGTGTGTCCTTTTCTCGCGCCACTCTTTTACTTATTTAAAGAATCCCATGGAAACCCAGTAGCTGTGCCTTAATTAATGAGCAATCACAGTAGATGCAGCTGGAAATGCATTAAACCCAAAGTTGCATGGGTGGACAAAAACACCCAGGACTATGACACAGATACTGTCTCATAGTCCTGCAGGCGTATTAGATTTAGGGATGCAGCTCTCCCTTAAGAGAATTAGGGTGTAATGCGATTAGTGTTGGGTGTGACATTCAGTTCATCAGCCAGTTATTTGACTTAATTTTAGTTTCATACTGCTACAAATATTAGATTTCCTGCTCTCTTAAAACAAGTAGCACAATAGTGTGCATCTAAAGATTGGCATGAAAAGGTGGAAACTTTCACCAGCTAAACCACTTTGTCAAACAAGATTCATATATTTGAGTGTCCTTTCTGCAGAAAGGGATGCTGCTCAAGTTACACAAACCTTTTCCTTTGAACAAACTGACTCATCCTCCTACTGTACATCCGCTGTTGTTTATCGCTACCTGACAAAAGCAATAGAGCATGTACACAGCAAAGTGTAGTTGTTAGTCACATGTGAGAGAGAAGCGGCAGTCTCGAGTTCCAAGAGCAGTTTGTCCTGTTGCAAGACAAACATTGATGCGTGGGAGTCTTTAAAGGAGGCAGAAAGTGTCGACATCCCAGAATGATCAAATGACATGCCAGTCAGAGCAAACTTGTGTCCTACACTCTGCACAGACACACACTCAAACTGTTGAGCAACGACTGTAATTACTCATATAAAAGCCTAAATTCAAACAGTGGAGGTGGAAATAATAGCAAGGAGCATTGCAGACACTTACAAGGCTGCGCAAGAAAGGCAGCTTTATTTGTATAGCACATTTCCTACAGCATGGCAATTTAAAGTGCTTTACAGAGCAATAAAATATGAAAACATAATAAAGGATACCGATTTACAACAAAAGAGTAAAGAGATTAAATAAAAAAAGGTAAATTTAATTACTCAATGATTAAAAAAATGTCAAGTGCAGACAAGAGGTGCAAAAATAAAGATTTTTCTTTTTGTAAATATCTTTAATTGATTTTCAATACGTATTCAATCAAAAGATCACTTGAAATGATTTAAAATCATGAATCAATAAAGACTGAGGAGGGGTGGACTTACTTGTACTCTAGTAGCTCATGAGGTGAATTTAGCATAAGGTAGCATGCGTTTCTACATACTGATTTCTTATTCCTAGCCCCCATGGTACCTTGTGTAACTGAGAGGTGCCACTCCTGGCACTGACCCTCAGTAATATAAAGCAATAGTTGAATAAAAACTTTAGGTATTCATTTTACACATGTAAAAGGAATATGCCTAATCAGTGACACATTCTCATTCTCCTAGATGACTGAACAAATGGGTCTGTCTCATGCTGCTGAGTTTATTTCAAAACGGGGAGTTTTCTAATGTACAGTACGCAGTGTTTCCTCTAGGATTTTTTTCAGCAGCGGGGGCAGGCTCTCCGGGGAGCCGTGGCGGCGTAAACAAATGACGCTTTTTAAAGGCTGAATGTAAAAATAAAAAATAATAACAAAAATTCAACAATAAAATAATAAAAACAATAAATAATAATTTCTTGATGGGGCTGTAATCAGTGGCAAAGTTTGCACCCAGGCTCAGAACAATGGATTTTTCTTGGTTTTTTGTAGAACAGCTCTAAGGCTCTGTTGTACGGAAATTCCCCAAGAGGTGTCCCGTTGATGCTCAGCAGCATACATGCTGCAAGGTGATCCCCCTGCAGCCTGTTTCTCAAGTCAGTCTTCACCTACAAATAGAAACAATCTTTTTTTTTTTTTCAACCCATTTCGGGTCCCAGCCTGATAGCCTGCGTTTCCCTTTATGTTTTTCTCCTCTTACTCTCATCTCTCTCTCCTGCACCATCACTTTGCTCTCCTGCTCCTTCACTCGGCACTCCCCCTCCTGTACTCTGCTCTCCTCCTCCTGTACTCTGCTCTCCTTCACTTTGTTCCACTGCTCCTCCCTGTCTGTTACTTGTCTTATACGATTACATAAAACATTAACGTTAGATAATTTACACTCACGTCACATTTGATTACAAGTGTGAACATAATTTTTTACCTAACCATCATAATTTGAGTCAGTAAAAAGGCTAATGATACCTGACTAGCGCCATCCTCATCAGGTGTCTTTCTCTTCTTTGAAAAATATTTGAACAAGCTCATCTGAAAATGCAGTCAGCAGTTACATCATGGCGTGTATATCGCTTAATGCTATCAATTAGTTTACTCACGTTAGCGACACTGAGTTGAGTTGGCACCGGGCCCAATTAACTTAAGCTACGTAACCTTAGCTGGCCATCAATATTTTGCGAATGTTTATTTAACTAATAAAATCTATTATAAGTTTTCTTAAGCTAATAAGTCTACCTTTTCTCCGGTAAGTTGCACCCTACTTTCAAGCCGACACTCCTCTGACTCTCCGACCTGATGCCTGGATGCGAGTAGCTCATTAACGTCGGCACCAGTTAGTTCTGTTGGGGGGTGGGAGGGGGCGGTGGTATCTACCCCAAAGAGTAGATACGGAGCAAGATAGTTATCTGCCTCAGCACTCGCGACACCCAACGCAGAGCAGGACTGTGCTGTGATGCGGCAGTGGTGTATTTGCAATTAAAAAAAAAAAAAACCCCAAAAAAAACGACATTTGAAGGAGCGGCGGGTAGGATTTAGGAGTGGCGGGCCGCCACTCCTAAATGAGTGTAGAGGAAACACTGAGTACGTTGAGAATGCAGTCAGACAAGAAAAGACGAGGATGTAATGTACTGATGTTGCATCACAGGCATGTCACTTTCATTCTTTTCCCAAAATTCTGATGTAATACTTCTCCGCTACTTCTCTTGAAACTCTTTTGGGTATATATAAAAACACAGTGTATGCAGCAGTCATTAGATTAGAGTGTGCACAAAATTGGGAGAGTGCCGTCTATTGCAACAGCCCCAAATTGTGAAGCCCCGCAAGACCCAAAAATGGCCCATCAGATTGAGAGCCCCTTTCTTGGACAGTCCATTCCCCCAAAACAAATGCCCACTGCTCCAAAGTCCCATATCTCTGAAAATATGCCCTCCATGTTGTTAGACAATCCAAACGGCAGAAAAAACATCCACATTTTACATTTCTATAACCATGGAAACTTAACTTTTGTCACTATCGCTGTGGTGAATGGGTGATTAGGTCTAGGCACAAAAACGACTAAGTTATAGTCAGGGAAAGATCAGATTTCGGCTTGATGATTGGTCGTACAAAAGTCGCTGGAAAAGCAGCGTTGGCTCAGCAAAAAACACCTGGGATCAGTGTCCCAAACGCTGCTTAAAAACTGAAATTAAAAACAGGGAGTGTGTATTTTCAGAGAAAGAGGACTGCAGGGCGTTAGGTGTCGGTTAACATCAATCAAATCTCTGATTAGTTATAATTTTGTCACAGTCTGCATCTGTCTGAAATGATTTTTTTTATCTTTTGTAGTCTCATTTTAAATTTGAATAATTTTGATTTATTTTAACTGTATTGTTTTAAATGCTTTAAGTGGTTTAGATTATTTTTATTACTCTTCTTGCTATGCACTTCAACCTTTTATTTTTGTTTTTATTTTCTCAACGTCATTGTAAATGAGAGCGTTCTCTTAATGATCCATTGAGACTAAATAAAGATTGAATGAAATATGTTTTAATAACAAAGCAGTATTTCCTGAATTTAAGGTGTATTACATTCGAAAAGATATGCTGTTTGCATTCAGCCACTAATATTAGCCTCTGGGATTAACCATAGGCAGTCTTTGGGACTAACTAGTTTGCTGCTATTTCAGCTATCTCACTTGAAGTTGCACCTCTAATCATCTCTAAAATAGCGTCCTCAGGGCTAAGGTGAATGAGATGAACTTTTGTCTGTGGCCCTTATATATCCTATTTCAAATAAAGGCCCAGTTCTACCTGCAGTTGTACGATATAGATGTGAATTCATGGTACATCCTTCCATTGTTTCCATCCTCAATGATTTTGCAGTATACACATCCACAGGTGTAACTAAACAGCCCATCTTGTGCATACATATAATTCATATGTAAACATATTGTGAAAGACAACAATTTCAGTTATAAGCTTGTTAAAAAAAAGAGATTACGATTAAAAAGACATCATTAGGGGAGACTCATGCTGACACTGAGCTCCCTCACACACACACACACACACACACACACAAAAACATACACACTGCTACATTAACTTGCACTCACTAACGGCTGTGTAAAAAGCATGCTTAAATGCAAAACAGATTCCCTGGAATTGATGGTAGATGAGAATCCGCCCATTTACAGTTACAACCAAAAACAGTGTCATTAGGAAATAAACTTTCACTAGTGTGACTCAGTGTCAAACACAGCACAATCATGTGTTTGACTTACAACTGCCTCATGTATTTCATACACCTCTGTACCCTGCAGAGTGAATAATGACCAATGGAAATGGTTTGTGTATATCAGCCGCCTATTGTTGCATCTATTCTGGGCCTCACTGAGCGTGTGCAGACTGACCTTTGGACCCCGTTGCAGGTGTAAAGCCACATTTTAGTCATTGTTTATGCCATCAGAGAGTGCAGCTAGGTGACACGATGCCGTGACCTCGGGACCTATAGTGGACTCTGCCAACTTCCTCTTTCCAGCGAGAGTTTTAGGCTCGGTGTGAACGAACAGGAACTCCTTATCAGCCATCTGAGTTGATTTTCCATGGAAGACAGTCTCCGCTGGAATACACACACACATGCACACACACTGCACTGGGTGTAGTCAGCATTCTTATTGCAACAAACTACAGACTGAACAAACTAAACTGGTTAACTGCAGGCAGATACTTTCAGGAAGCAGTGAGAAGTAACAAGTGTGTGTTTTTTAATCCTGAGTAGTTTTCTATAATAATAGATATTCATGAGAATAAGCAACAATCAGATGTAAAGTCAAGAGTAAAATATCAAAACATTATTGTTCAGTTAGAGTTTAACACTGAAAAACTCAAACAAACAAAAGATGTAGCAGGATTTAGGATCACCTTTAAGTTTAATTTCTTCTTAAACTATGTTTAAGAAAAATAACAATTACTTTACCTTGTACCTTGTGTTTGCCTCATTAGAACAGTTTGTTTGTTTTAATAACCCATGGAATTTTTAGGCTAGCTGGATACGGTGCCACCTCTCAGCCTAACTGACCGTTTGTCCCAGTGACCACAAGGGGTGTAATTACTGGTTTCATCACGATACGATATTATATCAATACTTTGGACAACAATACGATAGTTGCTGATATCACAAAGTCTGCCAAGATATGATTTTGATTTGATTTCATTTAGGGGCTGGCAATTGAAATATGCTGATATTATATGCTCTTTTAATCCAGACAGTTTTTGGCCAAAAAAGATGAAAACAACATAGAAATAATTGGAAATAATTAAAAATGGTTCATTCTGTTTAAAAATGCTTTCTAAAAAAATGTTTTCATCGTAACTCAAACCATGATCCTTTCCCTAAAACGTCAGGGCTAAATGACTTGAAGACAAACTTCTCCCAGCATAAACCTCGGTTCAATAATAACTGTCAAGGATCACAGACAAAACAACTGTCTTTTGCAAGCCACGCTTCCCTCACAAATACAACATGCTAATGTTTCTAGCATAAGCCTGTGGCATTTTACATTACATGAATTAGCTTAGAGGCTATTGTTTATGCTTTCTCTTACTTACTGTTGGTTTAAGTGACTGCATCTCCCAACAATACAGCACAGATTAATTTTCAGCCTGCATACACATTTTTTTCAGTCTGACATTGTTGAAACAGAGCAGCAAATGATGCTGCTGCAATAAGTTAGCGAAGTGAGGTTCCTGGCATGTAAGTCATGTTTCCCGAGCAAGGCTTTTGTCTATATATCACATGCTCTATCTCTTGACTCACAGTTTCTTTGAAAACAAAACATTGCCACAGTGATAATTTATTCCAGAGTTAATGACGTTCTTTCTTTTGGCTGTTCGCCATCACCTGCCTTACCCTGTTTGACACAGAATTTCAAAATAAATGTGCATCTGAAAGAGAATGATAATAATAATTTGAATTTTACACTTTGCATAGATGATACGGGATTGTTGCTTATTTAATTGATATGTTGATGCAGATTGATGGCTCGTTACACCCCTTGTGGCCACTAATTGTGCTGCAGTGAAAAAACGAACGCATTTTCACTGCAGCCCATGTTCCTCATAGACCACCATTATAAAAGAGCCATTTCTAAAACATGTGACTGGATACCACAGACTGAAAACAAGGTCTAGTATTATTATTCTCATTGTAAATATTTAAACCATAAATTTTCTATACTACAAGTTTCCCAGAACTTAGAAATGTGATATTTTGTGACAAACCCCACAACAAAATTTGAATCACATTTTGATTCAGATGTTTCTGAATCCTGATTGGAGGTAGGGGACATCAGCTTTTTAAAGTTGAGCCTAAAAGTGAGAGAAACAGCAATCTCTCATGTTCAAAAAGATTTGTTTTACACATATTACGTGTTATGTATTTATATATATGTGTGGAGATATACATATATATATATATATATATATATATATATATATGTGTGTGTGTGTGTGTGTGTGGGTGTGTGTGTATACATATATATATATTTACACAAACTGAATATTTGAAATGGACTTCTTTATGGAAACGCTATGGAAGAATGACATTGTTTTTCTGATGGGCAAGATACTCAGACTGCCATTGTTTCTGTGCTTGATTATTATGATAATAAGCATTTCATCGGCCCCCACATTAAAGCCTCATGACTGAGCCGCATATTATCACACTTTATTTCCTCATGCACTAGTGTGGAGTTGCACTGTACTTAATATTTACAGTTCACTAAAAAAATTGAAACTATCTCCAACCACATCTGTATACAGTAATTACAGTGTCAAGTAACAGGATACTCAATCTACTATACGGTGTGTTCAAACAGAACTTGGAAAAACAGGTTTTAGATATTACGCCCCTCACAAATGGAAAAGCTTCAAATTGAAATTAAAATCTCTAATTTCTTTTGATGATTTTGAAACATACACAGACATCTTGAATGCAACTTTGAACCATTTCTTTTAATGTGTACCACTGCTCTGTGTGTGTAAACTGTGTGTTTTTTGTGATAATGATTTCAGCCGCATTAGCCATCCCTATCACCGTCGTAAATGCAATCATTAAATCATCTCAATTCAGACAAAATAAAGGCATATAAGCCAAAAATTGAGACCAGGAATAATGTGTGTTGGTTCTGTTAATATTAAAATAAAATAAAATGAAAATAAAATAAAATGAACAGGCACATATTAATGCATGTACAGAGGCAATATGGTGAAATTTAGGAATGTGTACTGTCACTCTTCATATAAAGTGATGGAACAATCAGTTATGATTTAGTCTAATCCCTATTAATCTAGCCCAGAGGTCACGCTTTGTGTGTGTAGACACTGCAGTTGCATTCATGCACAAACAACAGCCTCAGGTGTGCAACATGATTAATAACACAATATACCCAGACACACATTTGTCCCTTTAATCAATGAGATTTAATGACTGTATTATTCTGTCCTTCTCGTGATGCCATTCATATGTATCACCATGTGCTTTGTTAGCATGCAGCGTCCCCGTCAATCATGTGTGTGTGTGTTTGCAGTAGAGTGAACCACTTGTACATAAGGTACTCGGGTGCAAAACTCTCAGGAAAATTACAGTCTGAGGTCTGAATAGATTTGTACAGCTTGTTTTCATCCAGGCTGCAGCTGGGCATGAAAATGTAAAGCATATGTTTTGTTTAGAAAATTGCCCTGCAAAGGACAAGAGGTCCAATTAGAGAGACGGCAGTTATCTGACTGTCTCCCGACAACAAGAGATTTTATGTGAGAATCCTTGTGATTATTTTCACATGGTATTTTTTTAGGTTTTGATATTGTTCAGGTAAAAAAAAAGTTGTATAACTACAAGTCCTAGAATAGAATAGAATAGAATAGAATATTCCTTTATTGATCCCCCATTGGGGGAAATTTCAAATGTTACAGCAGCATGAAAAAGAGAAAGTGGAATGTAACAAAGAAAATGACAATAACACAATTATACAATAACAAATAACAATAAATAAGTAATAAAATAAGTATGTACATAGAGGAAAAAGGTATGTACACATAATAAGTAAGTAATAGAATAAGTATGTACACAAAAGATGGATTTGAGAATAGAATTTACAAAAATTTGTTGTGCAAATTATTCAGCCAGTGATGCTGATGTTATAGAGTCTTATTGCAGATGGGATGAATGACCTGCGGTAGCGCTCCTTCTTGCAGGGTGGATGTCGCAGTCTGCTGCTGAAGGAGCTGCTTAAAGCCCCCACAGTCTCATGCAGTGGGTGAGAGGGGTTGTCCATGATGGATGTGAGCTTTGCTAACATCCTCCTCTCACCCACCTCCTCAATGGAGTCCAGGGAGCAGTCCAGGACAGAACCGGCCCTCCTGACCAGTCTGTTCAGTCTCTTTCTGTCCCGATCTGTGCTCCCTGCTCCCCAGCAGACCGCTGCATAGAAAAGAGCAGATGCTACCACAGTGTCATAGAATGTCCGGAGCAGAGTCTTGCACACTCCAAAGGACCTCAGTCTTCTCAGCAGGTGGAGACGACTCTGGCCCTTCTTGTACAGGACATCTGTGTTATTAGACCAGTCCAGTTTATTGTTAAGGTGAACACCCAGGTATCGATAGGTCTCCACCATCTCAATGTCCAGACCCTGGATGTTCACCTGTGTAGTCTGGGGTGTCTTCCTCCCTGGAAGTCAATAACCATCTCCTTTGTCTTACTGGCGTTGAGCTGGAGATGGTTCTGCTCACACCAGTTGACAAAGTCTGTGATGACGGTCCTGTACTCCCTGCCCCTCAGATATGCACCCAACAATGGCTGTATCATCGGAGAACTTCTGGAGGTGACAGCTCCCAGAGTTGTAGTGGTAGTCAGAAGTGTACAGGGTGAAGAGAAAGGGGGAGAGCACTGTCCCCTGAGGGGCCCCGGTGCTGCAGACTACCATATCCGACACACAGTCCTGAAGCCTCACGAACTGTGGTCTGTCGGTGAGGTAATCGATGGTCCATGCAGCCAGGTGACAGTCTACTCCCGCTCTTTCAAGCTTCCCCCTGAGCAGTGAAGGCTGGATTGTGTTGAATGCACTGGAGAAGTCAAAGAACATGACTCTCACAGTGCTGCCGGTGTCCTCCAGGTGAGTCAGGGATCTGTGCAGCAGGTAGAGGACTGCGTCATCCACTCCAATGCCCGGTTGGTACGCAAACTGCAGTGGATCCAGATGTGAGCTCACCAGGGGGCGGAGGTTTCTGAGAACAATCCTCTCCATGGTTTTCATCAGGTGAGAAGTGAGGGCCACAGGTCTGAAGTGGTTGGGCTCCCTGGGGTGCGCTGTCTTCGGGACAGGAACCACACAGGAGGTCTTCCACAGCGCTGGGACCCTCTCCAGACTCAGGCTCAGGTTGTAGATGCGCAGAAGAACCAGGCAGAGCTGATCTGCACAGTCCTTCAGGAGTCTGGAGCTGATGCCATCAGGACCCGTGGCCTTTCTCGCCTTCAGCTTCTTCAGCTCACTTCTCACCTGATCAGCTGTTATGGAGAGGCCGAGGGTGGCGGAGGAGGGGCTGATGAGGGGTGGTGGTGGAGGTGATGGGGCTGACGGAGAGCTGAGGTGGTGTGAAAAAAGAGCCAGCCGGTCGGTGCTCTGATGAGTGGGGGGAGGAGTGGGAGTAGAGTCAAATCTGTTAAAGAACAGGTTCAGCTCGTTTGCCCACTCCTGGTCTCCTGCTTCAGGTCCCCTCACCTGGCCTCTGCTGTGACCAGAGATGGTTTTGAGGCCTCTCCAGTACTAAACAGTACTTTATGATTATCAAGCTTTTTTACGGAGCCTGCTCTTTCATGTTCGGTCATAAATACTTGTACCAGACCAGCAAGATGCTTGTCAGGTTGCATGTTTAGGAAATCAGAAATAAGAAAATTCACCCATGATCAATGAATATATTTAAGTGACAATGGGCTTTACAAGTGAAAGTGAAAAGGCAGATAAAGAAATAAATTTACCCACAGGCCTGCTAAGACTGCTCACATGCTAAATTCAGCATAATGGCGTTTGCACATTCATTAATTTGTCATCAACATAGTCATATCAGACTGCTCTGGGCTTCTTCTTTAACCGTTTCAACTGTCAGTGAAATATTCCAGTGAACATGCTTGATAGACAGGTGACCAACGGCAGGGAGACTTTTATTATGAAACAGAAGGAGAACTGCAGCATACTAACAGAATAAAAGGGGAACAACAACGGACAAAATTACTTCTAAAAATATTTTCAAATACATTAACAAACAAATGTCTCTACTTAAAGAAACAAATAAGTCTGGCCTTGTACTTTTATCTTGAGTAAGACTGTCTTTAATTTTGAATTTAAGCCTAACATTTGAACTCCATTTGTAGTTTGTCTTTCAGGTTTGGGTGAAGTTTTGTTGCTTGAGACCACAAGTAAAAATGAATTAGATTGAGAAGTTTTCCAAAACATTCAGTTTTTATTATAATGATTTCTTAACATATCCGCATGTTTCTATCTTATCACATCTTTTTGCAATGCCCCATCCTGAAACAAACAACGAGAAAACCCACTGTTCATAAAACACTTCCACTAGTAATCTCTCAAACTTTGTCTTTCCATCCTGATTTTAATCTGATATAGAGCCCCACTCCAATATTTATATTTTTCTGTAAGTGATATATACGCGTATGGAAGCATAATTTATTCACATGAGGAAAAAAAAATTCCCATGTATCTCAGAATAAAGATTATCTTTGAATTCTGAGATAAGTTTTCACACCCCCCATAAAAAATCTGCTCTGTTTTTCTGAATTAACAAGATTATTATCTCCAAATTCATGTATGAGATTAGTATTTCTGAATTCTGAAAAACCACAACAATCTGCTCTGTTTCTCTAAAAATAATGAGTAATAATAATGAATTCTGAGAAAGTTTTTATAGAAAAAAAGAAAATGCTCTATTTCTCAGATAACAAGATTGTTATCTGAGTTCTGTGAAAAGGTTTTATTGAAAAATAATTTCTACTCTGTTTTTCCGAATTAAAATAATAAAACACTTTTCATAAAAACAGAGCAGATTTTTTCTTCCTCAGGTGAATACATTACTTGACCCGAGCAAAGTGCTAAATACAAAAGCCACATAAATTAAGAGCCCCATCTTCAGTTTTCAACCAAATCTTGGAGTTGTGGTCACTTGCAAAATGTTCCTAAAATATACACAAAATGCTCCTTGTCATTAAGGTATATGGAGCAGATACTGCTCAGGTTAAGGTATGCCTGAAAAGTTCAGCTCACAATTCTGGAGAAAGATAATTGATTCTTGAGTCTCATTACCACAACGTCAAATACCAACGACCTTGGGTATGACCTTGGGTTTGTAGTTAAATTTAACCACTAACACAAATGTTGGTATTTGGTGATCTGGGAATGAACAATCAACTGTCTTTCTGTTAACTATATTAAGCACCTCAACTGATCAGCCCATTCAATCAGCTGATTCAGAGTCAGCCGAGAATTTCGGCTGAAGTTGTTTGCATATTTGCTTATCACACATCCTGATTTAGGGCCTGCAGTGACTCAGACGTCTCAGAGTATGTGGGCGCCGCACCTTTATATATCTTAAATTGTAAATGTCCAAACTTCTTCCTGCTTTGGCATCACGGTGGGTCATGAGCTAAACTAATAATCGGCAACATTCCTTGGTATAGTAGTCAGAGGTTACACTGTCACACCTGTCATGCAGCTAAATAAAGGAAATTGCTTCAGTGGATGGGGTCCCCTGAAAGTCAAAATAGAGAACATAGAATGCTTTGAAAAAGATGGAGTTAATTGGACACCAGTAAGTTGATTTCTTCAATGTCATGTAGATACATCAACCTTTTTTCTGTATTCATTTTAGGGGATAACAGAAACCTGACTCTTCTCAAGGGTATATTTTTGCCTGGAGATGCAGATTAATTGACCATATTTCTATTCGACTTTTTACACATATGTGTGACAAAGACTTTGGCCATGGAAAAAAAGGAAAATTGAAGAGCAGTTAAAAGGTGCATCCCTTTATTTAAAATAATTCTAAATCTGAATGCTGACTTGTTGCATGTGTTTGCAATTTTATGGTACACTACTAAGTTAATACAGTGCATGTGAATATGTTATCTGATAATCTGTACAACCTCTTTTCTCTGAGTAACCTGTTACTTAAAATGTACCGAATGATAACATGCTAATATTAGGAGCTATGTTTGCCAGGTTAGCATGCTGGTATTTGTGAATGAGTTATCTTTTATGACTTGTAATAACTTTAGTATTTCCTTTTATACTGAAGGCATTAGTTTGTGTTTGACAAAATCTGATTTTTGTACGTGATGATGGTGCTGGATCAAATGTCAGGGGATTACCAAAGTTATTGCTTTTATTCCTGTGCGGAACATGAATGTCTGCCCCAAATCTAAATTCATCCAATAATTGTTAAACGTTTTTCTCAAACTATATATGTGAACCTGATGGTGGCACCAGAGGAAATCTCAGGGGATCACTGAAGTCATTAGGATTCATTCTCTGGGAACCTCAAATGTCAGTAAAATTGTGCCATAATAGAGTAGAAATTTACATAATTCTAAACACAAGTGAAAAGTTTGATGTGCTGGTGGCACTAGAAGAAAAGTCAATAGAATTTATCCTCTGGGCACCATGATTGTCATGGTCAAATTTCCTGGATAATGGTAGGTAGTAACTTTTAAATAACAATCAAACAAAAATAAATCTCTGTATCTTTTGTATTTGCTGAAACTGCCGCTATATTCACTCAGCACTAAATAAGACAGATAATCCGTAAGAAAAAAAAATAATGCTCCTCTGCCTACTCTGTTGTCTTGTAGCACCTCTAATGATCTTACAACAAATGAAAGAATAAAAAACAATCAGAGTCGAAGAGTCTCTAATGTGACTGTTAATCATTCAGATCACGGCTCTTAAACTGTCAAATAAGGCAGAGCTGATCAAATAGTAATTCAGATTCTGTTACTGTGTTGCCTATTTCTCACCACAGATGTTTTTAGAAACATATTTTAGTGTACTGTTCAGCTGCAAAATGAGAAAGTTTGGTGGAAATTGCTCCGTTTTGGCTTGACTTTATCCAACATGGCAGCCAGGTCACAAACTTTCTCTTTTTACAGCTGAACAGTGCACTAAATTATGCCCATGAGAAAATTTTAGGCTTGAAATAGGCAATGCAGTTAAAAGAAATTTTAAATTCAGATGTGATGTATTTCCTGCCTAGTTTGACAGTTTGACCGCAGTTCACGAGTGATTGTTGTGATTGACAGCTGAGTTAGATACTCCCCTGCTCTGATCGGTCGTTGTTGGTGCGCCACAATCTGATGTGAACCTCATGGTTAGGAGGGGAGGAGAGACATTTCAGAGATTATCTGTCTCATGTACTTCCCTCAGAATATAGTGACAGTTTCAGCAAATATGACAAAGTTATTTTCATAAACATTACCAACTGTAGCTTTAAACAGTCATGTTTGGGGCTTAAAAATGACGGGAATCCATTATGTAAACATCATAAACCTCTAACTGTGTGTGTGTGTGTGTGTGAGCGAGAGAGAGAGAGAGAGAGAGCATGTGCTTTCTGGGACATTTAGGGCAAGTAACCAGACTACTTTGGAGCTTTAGGATTCTTTCACTTCCGATTGAAGTGAAAGCATTTCCTTTGATCCTGGGGCTGACTCCTGAGAATACAGCATAGCCGGCGATGACACTGACAGGGAGAGCAGTGAGCTCTGAGGAGAATGAGAGGGAAAGGAGGGAAAAAAACAAAGGGAAGTAAAGTGAGAAAGAGAGAAGGATGGATCATGGTGGTGAAAGAGAAAAATGGAGACGAGAGGGAGGGGGGAGAGATTAAGGAAGTGAGGGGTTACTCAGGAGGGCTTCGGTTACGTAGGTAGAGAATACAAAGTGTCGAGAAAAAAAGAGGATGGAGAGGTCAGTCTATCCAGAGAGCTGTATTTCACTGTCACAGGGTGACAGGTGAGAGGACCTGGGAGTTAAGAAGGGGTGTAACACAGATAAAGGATAACATGTCGCTGAGGGGTAGTTCTCTATAAAAACAGTGTAAGGTCAGCACCTTTGCTCAAAGAAACACTTCCTCTAATACAAGATGGGAAATTATTTTTTAGGTTTTTTTTGTTGTAAAAGTGTATAGTATTTGCTAGGTATTTGTTTTTCTTGCAAGAAAGCCATAATTAAATGATTAATACCAGCAAAGGCAGAATGATAATAAGACACCAGATATACTGTCTTTGTCACCACCGATTATTACTCTGAAAATTGACCTGTGCAGGTTGTAGTATACGGGCCACAACCCAATACAGTGTCAATCATTTTAAAAAATGAACTTTTTTCAGGGAATTTTCTTGTGCTATTTTTTAAGTAGTTTCTTGCTGATTTGAGGGCCACTTCCTCTATTGTTGCTCATTGCCTTCTTTCCATGTTTTTGAAAGAAATTAAGCCAATTTGCTCAGGTTTCAAAGGTTTAAGATAATACTGCACAAGCTACATGTTTCATGATGTGTCTTGTTACCTGGAAACAAAACCACTTACTTTAACTGTTCTTCTATCAAACTCTTACCCCATTATTACCACCTTATTACTGCGCTGTGAGGTAAAGTGTTTCGAAGATAAAATCAGACAGATGTGTACCAATTTCCGTTGATTTAAGAAAATTACTCTATAGTGCAACATGCTACTTTTTTAGTATTATTATCATTTAGCATGCACAAATCAAAATACGAAGGAGTGAAACTATCCTGTTTTTGTTTGTCTTATGACAAATCCCAGCCAACATGTTCTCCAGCATTAGTTTAAGAGCATACAAGATTAAAGGAGAAGGTCATAGATGACACCTTGAATGTGGATGAGGAGTCTCAAAGATATATATATATATATATATATGTAAGTGGACAATGTGAGGTGTGACTCATTGCACCTGTCCTCAGGGCATGTGAGGTGTCAGGAGGCCAAAGGTCAAGGCTATCCATCAAGCTTGGCTGAAACTCACTCACCTGTCTCAGTAAGCCTTACTTTGATACTGCTCAGTGACTCAGATGGATACCCTGGTTAGTATTTAACCACCTCATATACCCTGATAGGGTGCAGTACACCTCTTCTTATTGTTTTAACACAGTACATGTTGGAAACAAACTGCACAGCTCAACATTTCTCAGAGGGTTTGAGGTGGTAAGTAAGTGCACATTTGTGGCAAAGCATGAAAGTGCATGGGTTACAAAGGTATATTCGTTAATTACCCAACGAACATGAGCAATACTTTCCTCGTCTTGTTTGACTTTGAATTTTTCGGCCGAGTACAGCTAAGTACAAGTGTCAATATTCACATTACAATTGTCGTTGAAATAGTTCCAGCAAGTGAAGAGTAATGCACAGACACAGTAGCAGCCAGCAAGCATGTGCACACCCACATGCACACACTCTTTTCTCACTGTCCCGAAAACCAAACTTTCCTGGTTATCCAGTCCCAACACTTGGCCTGCAGTTACTGTATCTTCCAAAATCAGCTCATCTCATTTTACGAGCTGCAACAAACTTACAAAACAGCAGCAGTGAAAGGCAACAGGCTTCTGTTACAGTTTGTGTTTTTGTGTGATTGTGTGTGTGTTGCCTGTTCGTGATAATCTGTCTGTCGGGGCGGTGGTATATGGTTTCCAGTGTGGATGAGCTCCCGTAGGAAACCAATGAGTCCCATCTGTCTGGGGAGAGCCTGAGGCGTTAAACCAGAGAAAGGTTCCAGCCGCAACAGTTAGCTGTTGTGCCTCTGGGGAGCATTAATGAGGTTGCGCCAGCCTGAGGCGCATATCACATTTCTGGTATCAGATGTCATTTTCGGTCGTCACATTTACCTTTTTCTCTTTGTTTGTGGTATCTCATTTTGATGAAACATATGCACAGCTCAACAGGTTGTACTTTTTTTTTTTTTTAAATTAAAATTTCATAGAAAAGCAATTTGATCTTTTCAAGGTTTCATTAGTGGCTGTCATTCTACTCTCAAAGAGACTAATTGTTTTATTTTGAGTATTAATGATTTTCTTTTGTCATTTGGGGGCAGCAAAACAACCTGTAAACACTGACTGAAATTTGGATAGTTCTATAACACTTTAAAGTGCCTACAGCAGATGTGGGGCAACATTGGCGTTGTGTTACTGAATGTAAGTCCAATGTACGCTCTTCTTTTAGCTCTAGTTTGTTCTCAACCATCTCCTTGGTAGAAAATCTCCTTCCTTTAGCAGCTTAATGCTCCAAAATGTTTATTATGGCTTTCAGTCTGGGTGAATATATCAACTCAATGATCAATGATCCTTTATCATCGATGTAAAGTAAAAAATTGATTCATATCACCATCTTCAAGATACGCCTTTATTTTGAAATCCCCATGGCACATATGTGTCACCATTTCCTTTCAAGCACACCTTCTTATATTCCTTCTTATATGATATTCACCAGCTAGTCTCTTAGCTGTGTCTGTCTGTGCTTTGGTGCTTACTTGGTGGTGCTAGGTCCATGAAACTGTGGCCTGCAAGCATTTTATTCTCGTGAACACGATGTCTCAAGAATACGTTGGGAATTTCTAGATATTTGGCACAAATGTCCACTTTGAGTCAAGGATGAACTGATTGGAATTTTGTGGTCAAAGGTCAAGGTCACAGTGACCTTGCATTCATGTCATTCACATGAAAGGAATTTTCTTAAGAACTCCTTTAGATAATATCTTCAGATTTGGCACAAGAAATCCACTTGGACTCAACAATGAACTGATTAGAAACGGGCCAGTCAAAACATATTTTTGGCCAAACCTTAAGACTTCATATGCTCAGTGTGACCAAATTTCTCATAAAGGTCTAAAAGGATCTAAATGATTAAAAAGTGAAATTTTATATCCAAAAGGTCAAAGGTCAACTTAACTGTGACATGATAATTTCCTGCAAAAGCCACTTCACTGGCCATTACTTAATGTCATAACTCTGGAACATAGAGGGAGACATTTGGTCACATACTGAATTGGTGACACTGATCTTGGGTGTCCACTTTGAAGCTGGGCTGATTGTAAAGATCTTCTGTGCTTTAGGGTTAAAGATGTGAGTGAAGTATCCATGTTTTCAAATTCATGGGTGTAAATTAGAAGTGCAGCCTGACTGGATTGCGGAGGCATACCCACAAGGGCATAAATCTAGTTATTTATTTATTTAACTTTTATTTAACCAGCCAAGTCATTTAGAATAAATTCTCATTAACAATGGCACCCTGTCAGTACATGCCAGTTACATGACAGTTACAACAATATGACTGACATCCATTTCAGTTACTCATACCTCTATTGTAAAGCCTATTCATCTGTTTTCCTCCACCTAGAGTATTCATGACAGAGCCTTCCCCAGCATGTACTGAGTGAGAGGCAGGGAAACATGCTGGACAGGTCACCAGCATACATACCAACAAACACTGTCACACACACACACATTCACGCCTACAGGCATTTATGAGTTATAGAAGGAAACCTAGAGTGCGTGTAAACCTTTCCTTTGGGAGATTACATTACTCATCAATGACTCATACTGCTGCCCCTTCTGTAAAGCACATCTTATCTAAATTGACAATCAGTTAATTTTTTTCTGAGATACAGGGCTTAGATTTACTTTCAAGATAAGGACGTTTTTTCCATTTCTTTTATGATAATGTAAAACAGAAACAAAAATTAAATTCCACTCAGTGTGGCCTTTACTTTACGAGCTCTTGTTTGCTATTTATTCTGAAGTAGATAAAACAGAAATGGCGTAAAAACAAAAGCAGTAGCTAAAACATTTAATGGTGACATCCACTAATTTAAATATTACCTAAACTTGACTGAAGTATAATTTGATTCAAAGTCATTTAGTACATTAAACTGAAAACTATTAAAAATGTCCATCTTGAGTCTTAACAAGCACCCTGGTTACTTTTACGTAAAATTCACACTGGCAATGTTGGCAGAAACATTACTTTATCACATTCAGCAAAAATCTGAACTGAATGCCATCTGATAAACGCAAAGGCTGCAGCAGGTCAAGGTGCAGACAGAGAGAGACAAAATATTTGAATCTGCATCCTTGTTTAATAAATTATGAATCATTGAGAAATAGCCAAGTTTAACTTTTTGAGGAGATTTCTATCATATGAGATTTTATAGATTATAGATTATAGATTATAGATTTTTCTCCCACTGAAGTACGACTGGATCAGAACAATTAAAAAAAAAAATCTCCTACAGCCACAGTAATAATCAGACTAGTATGTCATATCTATATTTTGAATTTAATTCATGCCACCGGCAGGGATGAATAAATCAATATCCAGCAGAATGTTTTACATAGAGCAAATATATATTCCAACCGTCATTCAATGATTGTTCACTATCAGCATTTATAATAGAGGCAGCTATGGAACATTATCAAAAACTACACCTGTATTTAAATGAAGAAAAGCCAAAACTTTGATAGATATGTAATCTGCCTAGTTACATATTCTATATCTGAAAATGTTTTTTGTGCAGGTGTAGTATAGATGTCCTATGTGAAATTTTAGCAGAAGTTGTGCATTGCATTTTTTTTTTTTATTATTATTTACCTCCTGCCGCAGTTTGTGGTTCCCTAAAGGTCTAGATCGTGATTTGAAATGGTTAAAATGTAGTTTTGTTTCCTGCACTGAACCGTGACCGTGACTTCTGAGCTGAATTGTGACTTCATAGTATCATTACACCCTTACTTGCTAACTAAGCTGGTAATGTTGTAACTGAACTTGAAAGTGCACGTTATTATTCTTCCGGCATTAAACAGCTCCAGGTGGATTACCACCAATGCTGTTCTCACTGGAGTAGGTGTGACTGATTGGTATGCAACCTGTGAAAACCAAGATGTATTGCATACATCATGTTAAACATATACAGTGAACTGAAACACTGAAAGTGTATCAGATATCATCTAGATTTTACACATTTGAAATGACTTATGTAGATGGGGCCAAAGATTTGATAAAGACTTCACATACTGAGATCTGACTTATTATTAAGACAATGGGACACAATTGCACCATGTATTATAAAGCATTACAACAGGCTCAAGGTTGGACATTAACCATGACCTGAAAGCCCACGGCTAGTGGACACAAATAGTGACTCTCTGGCCACCACATAGCACCTGTATATAGCCTGCTGCTGCAACTAAGTGTTATGTCTTAATGAGATTACCTATCTAAATAAAGTAATTAAAAAAATCCTCATACAGGTACAGTTCCACAAAGACATGGATTAACATGCGCCTTTTAGTTCAACGTTCCTTGAAAACAGTGAACGGTACTCGTCACCAGCTACCCAGAGCTCAAGACTAAAGGCGTCCTGTTGTTCCTGTGACAATCGAAAATTTGTTTGCGATGAGCATAGATCTTACCTAGGATGCTGTCAGGGAAGATTTATGCTCTAATATCTTTTTATTTATTGTTTTCACTTTTTTTTGCATTTGGGCCATCAAAAATGGTCCATTTATTTTGAAGAGGAGGAGACCTCTGTGGATAATTTGGCTTCCGGTTAAAACCTCATCAATGCCTGGATCAGAAATAACAGGAGCACTCAAAAGCAGGTGTGTAGCAGCCCATCGGCTACATGTCAAACAGCATAGGAGAAAGACTAATTTTTAACGTGAAATGCCTTATTTTGTGTCTTTACCGGTTTTAATCACCTGGTTTATTTGTTGTGGAGAGGAAGAGACCTCTGTGAATGATTCAGCTGAACACTGAAGGAATTCAAACCAGGAGAAGTTCCAGCTGGTTGCAATCTTCACCATTAGCTGTCACTAAGTCCCCCTAAATCTTATACACTATTTCTTCGATATTTACCTCCACGGTTTATTTTCCACATTTGGATCAAGTCTTGACTGGAGGATGAGATGAGAGAGATCAAATATTGGAAGGTGCTGCCGCTGTGTATATAAAGTATGTGTTTTACTCAGTGAATGTGACAGAGAGGCAGGAATGGGCATATCCAAAATTCTGTTTTGTGAAACATAGCGATGCCAAGATGACTCACTTTTAATGGCACAGCTTTTGCGCTTTTGTTTATTGTCTTTTTCTCTCTGACACCTAACCTGACCCCTCCCATGTAGGTGCAGCAAAATGCCTCTGCTGGTATTGTGCCTTCTGCACGGTGCGGTCATAATTTAATTATTGAGCACAGCAAATTGTTTTAATTGATCTATCTGTTATATTTTATTTGCATAACTTGGTACTGTCACACCTCCGATGTGTACCTGCCTTTTATGTCACCATTACGACCATCTGTGGGCATGAGCGTGTTCATAACTGTGCCAGTTGCTGTGTGTGTGTGTGTGTGTGTGTGTGTGTGTGTGTGTGTGTGTGCGTGCGTGCGTGCGTGCGTGCGTGCGTGCGTGCGTGCGTGCGTGCGTGCGTGCGTGCGTGCGTGCGCACTAATGATGTAATTGACTGTTGGTCTTTCTCTTCATGTGGTTGCAGCGAGTGATGCTATCAACAAACCACAGGCGCCATTTCTGGATTCAGCCAATATAATGAAAGAAAACAAACAGAAAAGAAGTCCAACAACTGCCAGTCTGCTTTCTGGCAATATGTGTGGTCCGTTAATGACGTAATAGTGACGCAGTGTGCTGGACTCGGGATAGGTGGCTGTTGCAGTAAGAGTGTGGGTGTGTTGCAGAGATACAGCACATTGCTTTCTTTCGAATGAAAGCACTTCCAGGTCCAACGATGTAAAATATATGTCAATCCCACAGTTGTGTAATGGCCATGAGTCACTTTACATGAATAACTACATACATTTTTGTTTTAGCTCCACCTTCTTGGATGTGAAATTGTTTTGATTTTGGTATGTTGGATAGACCAAAAATAAATAAATTGAAAAAAAAAACAAACATTTGAAGAAGTTATCTTGTGCTGTGGTAAACTGTGACGGATATTTGTCAGGATTTTCTGATATTTCATAGGAAAATAATTGATCACTAAATTGAGAAAATAATCAACAAACCTAATCAATAATAAAAGTATTTGTTGCACTGGAGACTGTAGTGGCAAAAATATCCCACAATGCAGTGAGGTAAATGACAACATTCATAATAGAGTGCTCCAGGGATATGTTTTTTTGTAGACTAATGTGGAAGTTAGCATTGCCCTGGTTTCCTGATCATAAAGCCTATGGGATCTCTGCATTTGATTATGGCAGAAATGGTCCATGATACCAGTATCAGTTCAATAATCCACTATTCATGTAAGACAGTAATAATTACAGCTTAGTGTTTGCAGTTGAACACAATTTTAGTATTGCTTAATATATCACAAAAAGATGAAGTTAGAAACTGGATTTCAGGATGATATTTCTGCTTGTAGAAAATCCTTCAGTATAAGTCATTCTTCGGGACTATAGGCCTGCACAGCTATTTTTGGAAGGTGGTTCACCTTGCATATTGCTCCTTTGAGCTTGGATTTCTCATTCGTCTTCTTTTTGTGGTCCAAGTACTTCTCAAACGAAGTATTCAACTTTCACTCCACTCTGCATCCACTGCCTGGCCTTTTTGAGTTTGGGTGTTTGGGGTTTTTCTTAGGACAAAAGAAGGTCCGTACTAGCTGCATGGCTCTTGGGACAGCAATGTGGAAATCAGATGCTGCATCACTTTGTTCCAGACTGAAATTTATAAACTTAGTACAGACATTCATGTTTCCCAGAGGATAAACTTTAGTGACTATGGTGATCCCATGCCTTTACCCCAAGCACCACCATGACGTTGACATTTTGGGGTTTTAGTGAAATTCCTTGACAGCAATTAGATGATTTTCCATTATATTTAACACAAATATGCCAACTATGGTGCCTAGGGGCTGAATTCTAGTCACTCTGAAAATTTTGGGGAACAGTTATTTATTACTTTGAGAGCGCACACAGTGAGGTGCAGACGAGGGTGAGCATCAGTGATAAGTCCATCAAAATAAAAATGTATTGTGCAAGTCCTCGCCAGTACACCATGCTAAGGCTGTTTCCAATTTCTGAAAAACATTTGTTGATCAATAAGTCATCATAGATAGCATATATACAAAACTTAAGTCTTTTTTTCATTATCAGTACTATCAAATCTCACGGTCCTTAGTTTATCCAAAATCTGTATGAAAAAAAATGTCTATAACCATAAATACAGAGTAGTATAACCCTGGATTACCACCAATTCCATGTGCGTTGTGGTTTTGCTCCGCTGCGGTTTTGCTCTGTGTTCCCTCATTCGTCAACTGCCAGTACCACACATCCTTATAAAAAGGATGTGTGGTGTCAGCAGTGGCCTCTGACAACCTCTGACCTGTTAACTCCAGGCCTGGATCCACCCACTGTGACAATTTGTTGATGTAGTTACATCAACACTGTGTGTTCTATTTTGAAAATTACTGTTTCAATGTTGTGACACTGTCTGACTTCATGTCTGCTCTTAAGTTAATTCGGCTGAATTGATGTGAAGTGCTCCGGCATTCAGCAAAAATAGAGGCCATGCGTGTCTGATCCGCAAGGGTCCGGACTTCCAGAGCTAGGGGAAGTCGATTCGCAATGCAGTGAAGCCAGTGGAAGTAAACACACAGACTAGTTTATAATCTATTTGCTTTGTCTGCCATGGCGGTTGGAGCCAGACCGAACAGGGATCTGGTGGAAATCAGCTGTAACACTGCAACCAAATGTACACATTAGTTAAAAATACACCTTTCATCTGATCTATTTTTCAAAGTACATAAATTCTGAATTCTCCAGCCTGTTTTTTTTCCCGAAGAAAGTGTAACAAAGTTTTCTCATAACCAGTTAAATATTTTAACATCTACTGAATGGTTTGGCACACAATTAAATACACTTAATGTATCAGGATGACTTTGGTAATCCCATCATTTTTCCTCTAGTTCTACAATGAGGTTCACATTTGTGGTGTTGAGGGAAATTTCTCAGCAACTATTGAATGGATTGTCATGACTTTGTTGCTCAAATTCATGCCCCTGATTAATTGCAATTACTTTGGTGTTCCCTAAACTTTTCACTAAACTAATGACATTTCCATCACTATCAGTTGTACGTCTGTTAGGTACTAATAAGCAAATGATAGCATGCTAAAACACTTTACTTAAGACTGAGAACATGATAGTGATTACCTGCTAAGCATTAGCATGATAGCAGCATTTAACTCAAGTAAGCCCGAGCGCAACCTCAGAGAGTTGCTTGCTTGGCTGTTGAAGTTTTGACTCTGACGTTCAACCAGTACATTGATTTAAGTACTGTTAACTGAAATTTTATGAGTATCTGTAACTTACTTGAGTTTTTTTTTTTTTTTTTAAGTATTACTCTGACTCCACTATACTTTAAAGACAAACATTATACTTTTGACTCTGCTACATTTCTGTGAAGGCTCTCTTTACTTGTTACATTAGCTTTGACATCAGCAGAAGATTTTTTTCTTTTCTAAAATGCAAAAGTCCATCAACTATGATCATGCAGTTCTGCATATGGTTTGTTTGTTGAAGAGATATTTCTGTACTTCTACCTCGCATATGCATTACTCAGGTTGGGAAGCTCATAGGCTGAGATAGGTAGAGAGGTTAGGTTATCAGCAGGCACTTTGGTTATTTTGGTTATATTATTATTATATTGTATATATAGTATATATATAGTATATTGGTTATACTGATTTAATAATGGCTACGGCAGCAGATGAAGGTTTCCCACCAGATAACCATGACCATAATTCAAGTCCATGTTTAAAGATTTTGAGATGAAGAATGATTCTTATCAATTCAAATGTTTGCTCTGTTTACCATGTACATACTCCACACAGCCTACAAGAATTCACCATCCAACCTGAGAAAGCATGTTAATTTGTGTTTCTACGTGCATTTCTATAGGCTTTGCAGCACAGTCAACCAGCTTTTCATTCTACAAGTCCTACAAGCAAGTCAGTGCATTTAGTCGGTTGTTTTAGAGTCATTAGGTTCTGTAAATGTATTGTGACAATAAATAACAATGCATTGAGATTTTAGATTTTAGTAGATTTTTGTACTTAGAATACTTAAGTTTTTTTAAAGCAAGTACTCTAGTACTTTAACTCAAGTAACAATTTGACTCAGCAACGTTCACTTGTATTGGAGTAATATTTTTACAGCAAAGTATATATACTTTGTCTTAAGTAAGAGAGTTGTGTTCTTTGTCCACCATTGCGTTCAGGACAATAATAGCATTTTTCTGCATGTCACAGGAGTTGCAGGGCTCTTTTTAGGGATTTACTGCAAGTATTCTCTGACCACAATTCGCAGCTCAAAGTTAAACTATCTCAAACTTTTAGTTGGCCACACTTTGCTGCTGCTTTTGTTTTTGGCTTTGTTGTTGTTCTTCATGTAAACCGTCTTTATGCATCTGAAGGACATAGATCTTTATCTTTGTCATTTTTAATCTTTGTTAATATTCCGCTTTTTCTTTCCTCTCTTAAATTTCCTTCCTCTTTTTACTTCCCTTGAGAGAAACTAAACTGCCATTCTTAACTACATTAATGTAACAAAGCTATTTCAGAATCATCCAAACACAGTAAATGAAGAAACACAGAAATGAAAGGAAATTAAATGAGAATTAGTACACTAAAAATATCTATACAAAAGTCCAAGCTAAATCGTGTTGTTTTTAAGTTTCACCCTACAAAGCTGGAGAGGAATATTCTTGCTCTGTTTTTCCAGCCTACCACCACTATTTAAAAGCTTGGTAATACTTCACTGAAATGCCTAAATGCTTTTCCAAACCACCTCCTTACTGTGAGGAGTAGAAACCTGGTGAGAAAATACTGAATCGCATGACTTTTTTTTGTAAATAAGTAAACACATTTAATGTATTTAACAGTGGAGGGTAACTCCCATATAAACTGTATATATCTGAAATTCAGGATGGGTAAACTCGCAGCTGTATTGTTGATTGTTTATAGTCAAGAGAACTTGGTAACATTATATATACAGTTTTGAGGAGAAGAATCAGTTAGTTCACAATCTGAAACTTTTCATCATTTTGCAAAGTCTGACTGGAAGGGTAATTTTGGACACTTTTGCTGATAGCTGTTTGAATTTAATACCACACCAATATTTAACACCACTCCTTGCAGTGAAAGCACAAACAGACACAAACTGACTCAGATTAAGAGGTGCTGACATACACACCAACCCCCTCTCAACCTGAAAATCATAAACGTAAGGTGTGAACAGTGTCACACACCTTATAAAACATTGTGAACATTGTTTCATCAGGGACATCATGTGCAAGTATGCCTTTGAACACACAGCAACACCACATCCTTAACCACAAATCCTGCTGTTGATCAAGTTCGTGTGCAGCCAAAACAATTAGGCTTGTCAAAGCAGATACTGTAAGATATAATCACTCTCCGATTCTATCAAAGTGACAGGTACAGTCTGATAACAACTCAAGTATGAAATAAGATCTAATGGAGCTTAATATCTTGACCTCACCGAGCTTTTGGAAAAACCTTGTTAAAACAAAACACATTACGTTCTGTCCCAACTGTGAGAATCAGCTGTGCACGGCTTATTTTAGATGTAAAACCTTTAGTTTTACCAGTCATCAAAATGTATATGATAAGGTAAAAGAAAGAGTTCTGTTCTCATAAATTCTGTCATGAATTAAACAATGATACTTATTATGGAATAATGAAGCCAACAGGGGACATATGAGTGAATATTTGTCCGTATATAGTAATTACCAGTGTGTAACAAGGGTGCTTTTTCAAAACAGATTCCTTAAATGATGCATGCATCTATTCCTCCTTTTTTGTCATGATTTTTCCCCCCACCAAAATGCCCCATGTTATTTCAGTTATGAGCAACATTAGCCTAAAGGTTAGAGAAGTTGACTTGTAGCTGGAATGTATGCACATTTTCCTTATCTTACCAAATAAATTCTGTGGAGAAGAACAAGTTCAAGCAACATAACCACAGGTCTCAAGGATAAGAACAGCAGCTCTTTTCTACCTCTTCTGAAAATAAAAATAAAAACAAAAGAGATATTGACTAAACAATGTAAATGTCGCAGAGAAAGCAAAAACAAAGTGTGCATATACATGCAGCAAGCTCTGGTTACCAAAGGTCCAAGTAGTAAGTACAGCCCTCTTCGCTAATCTGTGGTGGACAGTCCGGACAGGCGAGAGGGCTAGGTGAGATAGCACTTTCTCTCTAACGGAAACGAGGGAGGTCAGAGTCTGATAAGAGCTGTAAAGAACTGTCCGGCCTTCTGCGTGCACTGTATGGATGAGGCGATAACGTAGATAAACACACAGGTTTCTACGAAAACATGACAGAGCATTGTTTGCCGATGAGCAGATAGCTTCTCACCTACAAGGAAGTATTGTGTGAATAATTCATTTTTGTATTTTTCTGTTTTCTGTTTCTGTGCAGTGCAAACATCAGAAAGAAGAGAAAGGAATATCTCCAACTTTGCAGAGTCAAGGATTGTAATCAGTGAAGCGTACAAACAGTAAGTAGCATTAGAATGGTGATCTTTGCATAAAATGAAGGTACAACTACATTTAAAAAAAATGATGTATGGATGGATATAGAGGCCAAAGCACGTCAAACATCATTTTCAGAAACAAAGGCCTCAGACGTCCATCCATAGAATAAACTACGTTTGCAAGAGCACATACACACATAGTAGGACGGGCAACCGTGTCACCTCAAAATTATGTCTTTAGAGAACTAATTTGAAGAAACAAATACATTTTAAAGGGGAAGTAATGCTGGCCAGAATATGTTTTCTATTATGTGTTCTTAATTAATGGAGAAGAAGATCCGTTCAATATCAACTTTTTGCCACTTGCCAGGTAAGTGTTCCTTGACAATGTCTTTCATTTGTTCCCGCCAAATTATCTGGGTGGGTTAACGTGTCAAGTCAGTGATTGAACCACCAACTATATTGTTAATGCAATGAACTCCACCTCCTAAATTGCAGCATTTCAAATTAATACATCATTAACATGATGATTTTGAAAAATGTGTTTTGGGGCTTCCAGAAGAATTTTCCTGTTTCACTTCCTTTTTCCACTTGACATTTCTCCCTATGCTTTTTAAAAGTAATTCTCTAAATCTACTAATTTCTTGCAATTTGCGAGACATTTCTTACCAAGTTGGTCATTGCCTTTACCCCCATATTTTTAGAGAAATTGAACCATTTTAATTCAAGGTTCAAAGGTTTAAATGCTTGTGAAAGGCACCTGAAAGCAACACAAGAAAAGTGATGCTGCTCCAGGTTGCAAAGCAAAACTAATTAAGTTGGTAATTTTACAGAACAACTGATTTATTTCTTGGCTATTTGAGCAGGTTCAACCCAATCCTCTGAATAAATGTTGGCATTATGTGTTCCTGCAATCCACGGATTCATTACATTTGTACATTTTTATGTAGCAGATTTGTTGAAACTTGACATTTCACCAACGCTGTGGTTAATGTGTGGTTAGGTATAGGCACAAACCCACTTTGCTATAGTTAGATGGCTAAAAAGTCACTGAAAACGCAGCAATGTCTCAATGAAAAAAACACATTTTTGAAAAAATGAAAAAAAACCCATTTTTTTCATGGCACTACCCCCAGTTAAAACACAGCAAGGGGTTGCTAAAAAATAACCACATTTTGTGGCTAAAAAGCTGCTAGAAAATGCAGAGATGAGTCACTAAAAAACAGCCAGTTTCATAGTTGTTGGTCGTCAACTGTGGCCTGCAGCTTGCCATCCATCTTGCCTAGGCACCATGCCATCCGCCATCCCTTGCACCTCCCATTGAAAAAGTCAGCTCATATACTTAATCTCTTAAAAAATGTTGATATAATGTATAAAATGTACCTGTGGTTTGCAGAAACCTACGCCAACATTGTCTTCTGGCAACAAGGCTAGCATGTTTCTCATGTTGGATGTATGTTGTGTATAGATAAGCCAATACTTAAAAAATGGGGCTCACTGTTACTTTGAGAGGGATCTGTTCAGCATAATACATTGGATCTATATTGGTTGACCTGTCAGTTGTTTCACGTAGCTCATTTTGCCTCAAAATACCTCACCAGCAGTTTAATCATTCCTTTGACATGTTCAGATCTCCATGTGAAAAATATGCCAGTAAACGGTTATCTATGGTAACAATGGAAAGAACTAAATGTGTGTGTGAGTGTGTGTTTGTTACTGCTAGGTTTCTAAGTGTATGCAGCCATGTGCTAATGTTGTGCATATTACCTCTTCAGTGAAGTTTGCTTTTGGTGCTCTGATTGTTGAAACAGACTATTAAAGGCTGGAGACAGACTTGGTCAAACAAGTGTTATCTGAAGTGGACCCCATTAGCCCTCTAAATGTGACAAGAGAGCAGGGTAACCATTTAGCAAAGTCAGTAAGCACATATGATGACAAATTAGGGGTGAGAAAACTTGTCAAAGCAGTTTGAAAAGCCAAAAGATGAATGTGTGTCAGCAAAGCCTCGTGCAAAACATACAAAGACCACCTCAGGGAGGTTTACACAGCAGAGAGGAATTAGCCTGTCAGTGTTATATTCTGTGGGAATTTGCATCATTAGCTACAAATAATGACAAATTAAGACTAAAATGCTAGGTTTTTCTGAGAAAAGCAAACAGACTAATAAATGGACTCATACCCCGAGATGAGTCCACAAAGTAAATCTCCCTTTCATTGTCAGTGGAGCAGCTACATGGGTTTCTCTTGATGACAGCACAGATAAAAGTCTTAGTTGTCTGCTTCCATAAAAGAGAACAGGGCATACCTAGAAGAAAAAAATGTAGCATTAAATACAAACAAGCAGTTTTACCTCTTTGATTCCTCTCAATAGTATTATCACCAAAACCATTATTCGCACAAATACACTTTGTATGTTTACACACATGGTTAAGTCGAGCAATGGTTATAGCTCGATGAGGCCATTTAATTGGACTACTGTCCTTGTCCCAGTATACAAGTACCAGGAGAGAATCGCTTTATTGGCAGAAGTATGTCCGAGTCTGCTGTGGTATGTGGCAATATGTACCCTCTCAACTAGTTGCTATTTGACCTCCTTCCGGCTTATTGCCTTGCACACCAAGCAATTTATCAAGTGGCGTATGGGTTAGATAGATAGATAGATAGATATACTTTATTGATCTCAAAACTGAGAAATTGGGATTGCATGTCCAGTGGTGACAACATGGATAACTTTTTGGCGCTGTAAATTTTGTACATACTCTACTCTTTACTTGGTACCTTTGTTTTGTTTTGGCTTTCTTCAATGAATTTATGCTGTTTGACTTGCAGGTCAAAGCCCAATGCAGTGACTAGGAGCATATGCAGAACTGGCCTAGACCAGTTCAGTTGAGGTATATACATGAAAGATTAGCTCAATTCTCAATTTGCATTTTCTGAGTTTGTTAGTGCGACTTCAAGAAATTTGACAGTAACATTTCAGTCGGACTACCATGTTAACATATATTTTTCAAGACCAGTTTTAGTCCAACTAATACAGTAATTCGGGAGACTGCAAAAGCTGCTAGCAGCAGTTTGGGCTAACACAAAGAAGAAGAACAGTGTCCATAAATGTCAAATTGAGAAAACAACGTACTACAGGAGTTTTATACCCTCTGAGCAGAAGGCAAGGTCAGCTTCCATATAACAGTGACAATAAATGGTTTTATACTTTCTTTATATATATATATATATATATATATATATATATATATATATATATATATATATATATATATATATATATATATATATAAAGAAAGTTCTGTCGATGCACATGTCATATGTCACACTAGAGGCCAATGCTGTTGTGTTAAATGTCATGCCTCTTTTGCCTCTGCAGTGTCAGCGTGCTATCTAAAATCACACACTGGAGTTGCATGATGCTGCTTTAATTTTGCTGTGTGTCAAAATGCAAAGGAGGCATAAAGAAGGGACCTCATAGTGGTCCTATAGCACAATTTTTTTGTAAAAGGGGCTTATGAGACAGATCCACTCCTTGCTTCTCCACAGCCTTACCCTCTTGTACAAATATGGTCTTTTTTGGCTCCAAAAAAACAAGATGACAGTGACAGCTGACATGCCGAACTCTAGGCTTTACAACGGGATTCCATAAACCAATGTGTGACATCGTGGTGGCTAAATTCATGATTTTATACAGTCTATGGTTGTGAATTACCTCAGCTTAATTGGTTTTGGGAATGGCATGCGTTTCAGAGTGAGATAATGTTTGATAGCATTTGAACTAATTTAAACTTGTGTGTCCCTACATGCTTGTCTCTGCATTTGCATATTAGATATAGGTATCCTGAGTGTAAGTTTGTGTGTGTGTGTGTGTGTGTGTGTGTGTGTGTGTGTGTGTGTGTGTGTGAGATTGCATGAGTATGTGATTGCATGATTGCGTGTGTCTTGCTAAATCGTTGCTTGTGAGAGGCCAACACTGGCTCTCGCTCTCTTTGAAGGAGGCCCTGCGGCTGTTCTTTGCCTAAATCTCATAATGGCTTCAATAACAGCCCCATATCTTCGTGACAGCTTTTTCAAAGCCCTGGCAGGTTTAATGTACGGCACACCACAATTCACACTGACAGCACAACACAGACAATAGAACGTAGATTATAAAACACCTTACCTCAGCAAAAAATGAAAAAAAGCAGGATGGAAATCGTAAATTGATTGGCAGTTTGGCATGATGTTCCATGAAAAGTGTTTTCATAAGGACAAGCTTTGCAGCAAAGGCCAATGTTGTAGTTACAGATGGATTATCTTATTCATAACTTGTTTACTGTATGATATGACAGCTCAAGGAAAAATAATTTTAAATTGTGTTAAGACTGTGGGAGTCTTTATATTAGATATTTGTCAGTCTTTTCTTTTAATTTATTTTTAGTGGAATCTCCCAGCAAAAGAAGATTCTCAGTCAATCAGGACATGGTAATTCTAAGTGCTATAAAATAGGCACCTGGACTTGCTTGAGTTTTTTTCTTTTAAGACATTTCACCAAGCCACTAAAATAAGAGGTGAACCTCAAGCAAGTCCAGTTGTTTATAATATACCACTTAGAGGTCCCATCAAAAACATTTCACACAATTGTACTTGTGTAATTGTGGGAATAAACATCTTGACTCTTGAAAGATATTAGGATCTTGGTTTCAGTAAATGATCACCTAAACATCATTAAACTATTCCACTAGTACAGCAGCATTGTGTTACTGAGATACTCCTTTGAATTGTAGTTGATTATAATTATAAAGAAGCAGAAAATTGAAATACTTAAGTTATATACAAGTGTCTCAATGTTGTAGCACAAGCCTGATAATGTAAATGCCATTGTATTTCCTCTTTGTTTTTAAATTATTGTGATGAAATGTTGTGCTTTTCTGCATTCACTTCATCTGTGCAGGGTTATGGAATGACAGCAACGTTCCAGATCTTTTTATAAGTCTTGAGGAGTGCTACAAATGTGAAAAAAAGTTGAAGCTTTTTGTGGGTGAGGGAGCTATGTGAAGTTTTGTGAATTGCCTCAAGTGATGTCATTTGAGTACAGATAGGTATCCACAACCAGTATCCTACTAAACGGGTTCTTGACTGGTCAGTACTGAAATATTGCTAAGTTCCTGTACAAGCGGCGCTGTCATCAGTATTTATGTAACGATAATTCGTTTAACAAAGCTGACATTTTCAAATTCCTAACTAATCGCTGCGTTCAAGCGATTACGTTGACGTTGTTTGAAGAAATAGTGTTCTGTTTTTGTGTGAATTAACTGTCAAGCACATTCACAGCATTTTTCAATCTGCCGCTCCATCTCCTCAGAGTGCCCAGTGTACACTCTGCCATTCTGAGAGTGTGGTGCTCTAAATATCCAGTATAACAGTATATTACAACAGCACTCCAAATTTACGAACAGAGCAGTTTGCACTGTGGTACTCAGAGTGAGTATTTATCAGTGCACCCAGTGTGAGTTGTCCTGACAACCAAAGATAATTAATTTTGTATTGCTTATGGTTGTTAATATTTTCATCTGCAGGGAGAGGATCACAGGCGTTAAACCTGTTGTAATAACTGTTGAATCTTTTCATATCTTTTCATTTTGTGTCTTTATTTTTTTGCCCTATATTTCAGAGTATGATTAATAAGATTATCAATACACTATCAGTTTATATAAAATCATGATGATCCTCATCTCTTCTTGAGACTAAAGGCAGTCTACATTAGCCGCTACTAGCATACAGGAACGCACCTAAATGTCTGACTGAACTATCCGTGACCCCATTGCATTGTGGATAATGGAGGCGTGAGATTTTTAAAAGGAAGAAGAATGTGTCGAAAAAAATCATTTGTAGCTCCATTTTTCAAGGTGACAGTGATACTTCGACGTGGTTATCTTTAAAGAGTCAAAGGTAAATCCACCTGCTCAGACGTGGTGTCATGCTGCTTGTCTTCATAGACTCACAACTCCACCTCCACTGCTCTTAGGACAGAATATTTGCCAAAAGAAAAAAGGAGGAAAAGAAAAAGCTAAGGACCTGTGTAATTGAATGAATCAATGCCCCAAGCCCCAAACTGTTTTACTTAACATCACATTTAACTGTCAGTCACATGGCTTAATAACTGATTGCTTTTCCCTTGAGGAAAATCATTTTAGTCAAATGTTTTTCATCTGCACCGTCTCATTAAACTCTAATTTACTCTAACTTCTTACACAACATTTTCATCGTTGGCAGGTTTTTGCACCTTTGTTGTCAAATGCCTTTAAAATGTTCTTATTAAAGGACAATCTGAGATCCCATTGACTAGACGCCTGACAATGATTTAGGCTCTGCAGGCAACGGCAAATATTTCAGGGGGTTTTGATGTAGTCAATGGATATCCAGATTTCAGGGCCAAAATCTCCTCTTCTATGTGTTGGTCATTGTTTGCCATCTGATTGGCAACTTACTTAACAAGTGGGAATGGTAACAGAGTTGAGAGATGACATCTGTAACCTGAGTATAAATGCATATGGGGGTGTCTGGTGGCTCAGTGGATGGAGCGGGTGCCCCATGTATAGAGGCTGTGTCCTCGCCGCAGCAGCTGCGAGTGCAATTCTGGCCTCAGCCCTTTGCTGCATGTCACCCCTCTCTTTCCCCCCCTTTCACACTTGTGCCATCCTATCAATTAAAGGTAAAAATGCCCCCCCCAAAACTATCAAAAAAATAAATAAAAATAAATGCAAATGATTTTATTGTATCTAAAAAAAAAATCATAATAAAAGGCTGAATTGTCATCAGACTATAGCCGATCATAAACAATAACACTTCCAATACCAAAATCTTCTCCCTTTGCATACAGATTTTATATTTATAAGCAGATATCTGTTACTTAAAATTAATTTAAGTACAGCAAAAATGATTTAGTGTTGATAAGTTATGTCAGCATTTAAAAATAAACAAGATTAACATGCAGAATCATTACATAATTTTTAATTTGTACCAGCAAGACATAAATATTCAAATTTGTTCCGTGTGCAGATGTCTCTTTGTGTTACATCAGTGCCAGTGTGAGATCAAATGAAGTAGACCTAATGTCAGTTTCGAAGTTAGATGTTGAGATATTCACACGCTTTCACTGTCATTACCGCTCAAACACACACACAGAAGGAATGTGGATCCTTTGCCAGACTTTGGTATGAACTCACCAGATGTGATCTGATGCCAGCTGATGCTTACGGCAATAACAAACCTTTGTATAAAGCCGCAGTGTGTGTGCTTGTGGCCTTGTCTGAACCTGTTCACACACCTGGAGGCACAGAGGAATGCCATTTGGCCAAAACCAGCCTCCCTGTTGAACATCATGAACCACAAATATGCCATTGCTGTTGGGACTACATAACTGTAAAAATAAAGTGATTTTTCACCTTTCTGTTTAAATCTGCAAAGTGAAAGATACAGGGAAGTAGTTTTTGTTTGTAAAATCTGCCAAAATTTTCCTCTCTGCTGTTACCCAAACCACCTCACCCCTCCTCCTCTAATGAAGCGGCTCCCAGCCTGGTCCCAGTCACTCATCTTGCTCTGCTTTCCTTTGTCTCTGCTGAGGGGGGGTGTAATTGGCCAAGCCTGTTCAGGTGAAAGCAGACCTCTTGTCTGGGGACACAAAACCGTCTCTCTGTGTGTGTCTGCAGCACCGCAAGGTCAAAAGGACATGCCGTTTTCGGTCACACACACACACACACATAAACACACAGAGCCCCCTTCACTCATCTTCCAGCCCCCAACAATCAATGCGGCTACCTGGGAAAGGTAATTATTTGCTCTCCTGTCTGTCTCCTGGCTTTCAGGGCACTCAGCTGCCAGATTTGAGAATAAACAGAGACAGAACACAAAGTTTGTGTCTCTCTCTCATTTTCATGTTGGGTAGATTTTTGTGCATCACATTTTTTGGGGGGTTCTGAAAACATATTTTTACTAAAAAGTCAGTCTTCAAACTGTGTCCTGCACAGCTTTGCATCATGCAGCCACTCCACATGCTGTGTTCAACACACGTTGCTCAGCAGGATGCACATGACGACACATTGTTCGCTGTCAGAGACAACGTGATGTAAAAGCATGTGATGTAAAATGTGCTGCCAGCTGATAAAGGTGCAGTTTGGCCTGCACAAACATGCTCTGCGGTCAGAGCTCCTCAAAAGGCAGAAATAATTCCAGAAGCACAGCTGCTTTTAAACTGAACAAGGGATGGCTCCATTAATGACTCTACAACTTTGATCTAGACTGAGCGAAGTTGTACATTCATGGTCCTCAGATGATGAACCTTGGAAATGTAGGTAATCCCCCGACTTTTCCTCTGGTGCAGCCATCAGGCTGACATTTTCTAAACTTTATGAAGAGAAAAACTACTGGATGTTCTGCCTTGGACAATTATGCCCATCCAGATGTATTGTGTTGGAAATGGATTTTGTCATTAGCCTTAGTAATACCTTGTTTTTGTGGTAATTAACAAATGTTATCATTGTTTCACCAAACTGAGAATGAATTTGTGTTTCCTAGGATAGAGAGGAATGGCCCGCCTTACTTTGCCCTTGCTCAGCTTAACCTGACATTCTTACTCTAACCAATCCAACCCATGAAGGCAACAATTACTAGCTCGTCATAGGCAGAGTAATTTGCAATTTTGCAAACTCAGATGACAAACGTGGTAGGCCTATATGTTACTTGCTAATCATCGGCACGTTAGCTTTTTCACGGTCAACATGTTGGCATGCTGACGTTAGCATGTAGCTCAAAGAACCACTGCTAGCGTGGCTATAAAATTTTGGCATTATTGTAATTTTTAAAACAAATAAATTTATGGCTATCTTTATTATGTTATTGTGAATATTAAACAAAGAAGAATCCAATTTTTAAATTAAAATTGAATTTTGAAAATACTATTTGTATCACAACACTTTTGCTTTGAATAATAATCTGTCATATTTCAGAGACAAGAATCCTCACTGGCCCTTCCACCATTCCTCCATATGAGATCCAACCAAACCTAGCATACTGCTATCAAGAATATGGCCTCTACAGTGAAATACATATGATAATATGTCTGCACAATATTAAGAGAAGGCTTCTATCTTTCCTTGTATTTGCCCTTTTCAGAGGGCTGCATGATAACACTAATAAGTAAAATAAATAAATACATAAAAGTGGTTTATAAGTTCCAACCACTCACATATTACCAATAAGTAATTGACGCATTACAATTAATTTTGACATTTCACTGCTGTTACTCAACAATCGGATAGAGCATATTTTCCCTGCAAGCTACAATGTAATCCAAATCCGAAATGGAGGCTTGACATGACTCACATACTGTATTTCACTAGTTTCTTTATCACCCGAGACTAAGAAAGTGACACACAGTTTGTAATCATCACTGGACTGTCTAAATGATTATGACCTCTGTTTTGCCTGTCAAGTCTATATTTACTGTTCATGCTAAGGAAGAGCAAGTGAAAAATGGTGCAATGCAAATGTTACACAACCATCTAGATTTACAAATAAAGAGCAGTGGGCTTACTTCCACATACAGCATTGAAAGCAAACAACTAAAAAAGGCCATCTCATGAGCAATTTTTCCTGACGTTATACCAGTGTTTTTACTGGAACGAAAGAGTCATGTTCAGACTCTTTGGTTCCAGTAAAAAGGTTGCTGTAACTTAAGTTTTCACAGTCATTGTCATAGTCCAGTTAAAGCCCTGGGTAAGATAAAAATAAAAGCATATCAACAGAGTAGTAGACTGTAGAGACCTCACATCTTCAGTCAGTTAAAGAAGAGTCTCTGCATTTGTCACCCAACTAGTGACTCATCAGTGATATATTCAAAATGCAAAGATACCATGCTAGTACTCAGATGGCAAACTCAAAATAATGCATCTTCGATGCAACAGTACTTTGAGCTAAATGCTAATACCTGGGTCTCTCGATGACAATTCTAACAAGGAATAATATTTTTCATGTTCACCTTCTTAGTTTTGCATGTCAGTGTGTTAATATTTGCCAATTTGCACCAAAGACTAAGTAAATCTGAGGCTGATGGGAATGCCATTAATTCTGCATCTATTTAGACATAAAGTGCAGTATTGCACAAATTGAAAATTTGACCTGACAGTTGAGGGATCACCCAGATTATTACAGTTTATTCTGAGGGGAAAATGAATGTACCAAAACCCATGGCAATCAATCTAGTTGTGGAGAAGATAGTTTATTTTAAACCTCAAATGTCCAAGCTCTTGCATTGATGATGGTAGAGTCTGACCGCTGCGCAAAGCCTTCTCCAGCACATCCCAAAGATTCTCAATGGGGTTAAGGTCTGGACTCTGTGGTGGCCAATCCATGTGTGAAAATGATGTCTCATGCTCCCTGAACCAGTCTTTCACAATTTGAGCCCGATGAATCCTGGCATTGTCATCTTGGAATATGCCTGTGCCATCAGGGAAGAAAAAATCCATTGATGGAATAACCTGGTCATTCAGTATATCCAGGCAGTCAGATGACCTTCTTTGAGCACATACTGTTGCTGAACCTAGACCTGACCAACTGCAGCAACCCCAGATCATAACACTGCCCCCACAGGCTTGTACAGTAGGCACTAGGCATGATGGGTGCATCACTTCATCTGCCTCTCTTCTTACCCTGATGCGCCCATCACTCTGGAACAGGGTAAATCTGGACTCATCAGACCACATGACCTTCTTCCATTGCTCCAGAGTCCAATCTTTATGCTCCCTAGCAAATTGAAGCCTTTTTTTCTGGTTAGCCTCACTGATTAGTGGTTTCTTAAGGCTACACAGCTGTTCAGTCCCAATCCCTTGAGTTCCCTTCGCATTGTGTGTGTGGAAATGCTCTTACTTTCACTATTAAACATAGCCCTGAGTTCTACTGTTGTTTTTTTTCGATTTGATCTCACCAAACGTTTAAGTGATCACGATCATTCAGGATTTTTTTCCGGCCACATTTCTTCCTCGAAGACGATGGGTCCCCACTATCCTTCCAGTTTTTAATAATGCGTTGGACAGTTCTTAACCCAATTTTAGTAGTTTCTGCAATCTCCTTAGATGTTTTCTCTGCTTGATGCATGCCAATGATTTGACCCTTCTCAAACAGACTAACATCTTTTCCACGACCATGGGATGTGTCTTTCAGCATGGTTGTTTAGGAAATGAGAAGCAACTCATTGCACCAGTTGGGGTTAAATAACTTGTTGCCAGCTGAAAGATAATCGCCCATGCAGTAATTATCCAGTAGGAGGCTCGTACCTATTTGCTTAGTTAAATCCAGGTGGCAACTTTTTTTTTTGGTCAGGCAGTGTATTATTGCAATCCGTCAAATAAGTGTTGATATTTTACCAAAGCAGTGGATCAACCAACAAACTCATAGTGACACAACCATCTCCATGTTGTGAAATAAGCCTGAAATGGTTCATGTCTCCTCAAAACTCTGTAACAGTGAGTGGCAATAACTCACTTAGTGCTGCATATTTTAGTGGCAAAATTCTTTCCCTTTGGATTTATGGTCTGCATGGGTGGCCCTGCTGGGAATTGAACTCTTAAGCCAACCATGAAACACCATATTGACACAGAATACGCAGTGTGTTTTACACAATGCGTCCTGCCTCAGCCTCTCACTCACCCGTGTTGTGCACCCGCTTTCTTTAGCTTGTCTCCATGGCCCGTGACAGAAGGAGAAGAAATGAGGTAATTCAGAGAGCACTACGTCATTTGACATCCATCAAAGATATTTGAATTTCTCTTCATTGCAATGGTTACGGCTTTCTGAAAGTTGAACAGGTCGGATCATTGTCATTCGTATCCCAGACCTGCCGTTGGAATGGTTCGAAATGGTCCCCGCAAAACAAACACAGAGATGTGTGTGTAATCCGACATGCACACACACACATTCAGAGTTGAACACCATTATGTGTTAAATAATAACCAGAAATGTCAAGCATCATATGTTTTCCTTATGCCTCTTACAGAATCTCAACAATGGCTGTGATTTTGGCCCTTTGTCGTGCGTCCATCTAGAGTATCATGGCTGGTTTGAAAAGTTACACAGTTCAGCCAGTGAAAGATGAGCTAAGTGGAGCAGCCAAGATGGACGAAGAGCTATCGCTTATTGCCCAAGAGCACAATGATTTCTCCTAAACAGATCACATAGACATTATGCTTCAAATGCAACACTATCTCCGTGTTTTAGCACACAACGTTTCTTCCCATTGCCTCTGTAATGACGCAGCTATTGTCAGACATTTTCTTTAAACAGCCCCCCCACTTGTAATGATATGAGCAGGCTATTTATGGCACAAAGTTGCACGACTAACAGTGGTGTCAGGTCTCAGCGTTTATGGCTATGCCTCTTGTGTTTTCTGACCTTTATAGAGTAAAATAGAAAAGATTGAAAGTTCAGTCTTGACTTTGGTAACAGTTGACACAATAATCTCACCCCAATATCCAGATTTTTAGCCAACATAGGCCAGAAATCCTTAAAATGTTTATGGAAATTTGAATCCTACACATTGGCAACTTTATCTACAAAGAAAGACCATGTCACAGAGAACAGATTATAGGCCTACAACTAATATATATATAATTATAGAAAATAGAAGAACAGTGGTGCTGAATATGTTTAATGTGTTTTGTCATAGCAGCCTTCTTAACCTGCTTTGATGGTTGAATTCGCCCAAATATTTACCCTACATAAACATGGTTTCGATGTTCTCATCTTAAACCAAAAGAGGTTGTTTCACAAAATATCACTCTTTCATTGAAAATGCAACATCAACATACAGCACCTCTCTGTAGCTGGATTTTATCTTGACTCTTTATAGTAATTTCTTTGTAAGACGTACCAATGAAAGCTGTTCTTACACTTAGAAAATGTCAGAGCTACAGAGGGCAATTTTTTTTCTGTGCTCACTTTCCTGTTGTACACAAAGGGATCATGATCATGTCCTAAAGCCAGAAAATGGTTAATTGCAAAGCAAACCTTACCATGGAGGATTCAAAGGGAAAATAGCTGATGTTCCAGAAATACCAGGTTACAACTGCTTCTAATAAGAATATAAATGAATGGTTTCACTTGCCTTCTTTGCATTCTCCTCATATGTTAATTGCTGTCATTTGACACTGTAAGCTGTATGTCAAAGCTAACAAGTTATCTACATCAGTCTGGCTGCCAAGTCAAAGTATGTCCACATAAAGCCAGTTGCATTTGTAAATCTTCTTTTTTCTCACTTTCACCCTTCTGTCCAGACCTCAATGGTTTTTTTCCCTCTACAGAACTGAGCTTTTCCAAATTGGCCATCAGCATGTGTAATTCTCAAAACACTTGGTTAGTGTTTTAGAGTGAACGTGGTGACAAAGACCTTTTCTGAAATTGTTGTGTAAGCCAGCCTGGTGAGGATTAAGTGCTGTTTTCCATATTTCTATTAAAATTAAAGGGTAATTTCAGCCTTTTTTTTCTACCTGGACCTGGACCCGATTTTCCCTTCTTTTTTTTCCTAACTAAATGGTACACTTGTGCACCGTCACTGTAGTCCAGTAAAAGTTGTTATTTTCGCCTCAGGTAGGCTCAGATTGTTTTTTTAAGTGTCTCTCTCTTTACTTTTGGCTCCAGTTTGTTTGTCATTATGTCTCATTCTCAAGACATGATGTCACCTGCTGAGAAGGGGACATGAATCTATTCAAATGTTTTAAAATCACTCCCGAATCAGTTGATATTTTACACCTTTAATTGGTAATTGAATTATTGTTTTTGCCATTACACTGCCATGCTTTTGTGTGTAACATTCTATTCTACCAGTTTGACATAGTAACTCCACTCCGTCCTGCAGCAGGTGTTTCCACTCTTGAAACAGTGGTTTTCTTAGGAAATTTAGCTTTTGATTTCTTCTCCTCTTTGACTGGCAGTACTCAGTAAACATAGTCACTGCAGACCTGATGGTCTGAAAGTTCAAGTGTATGGACAGGAATAAGGATCCATTTGTAGCACAAGTAACCGCATCTTCAGCGTGTCCATATCAAACTAAGGTAATTTATGAAAGCTTTGCGAGGTGTCGCTCACCCCAGTTGAAAAATGCCAAAGTTAGCAATCTGTGCACTGTGAACATTCACTTTAAATGCCAATATAGCTTAATAATTATTTGGTTTGACCCACTCCTCACCAGATGTTGGCTGTGACTGTGACCGAAAAGACGGTTTAGAGATTTAATGTTGTTTCATGTTCATGTTGCTGAGGAGTTTCAATGTTGACAGAGGTCTATAGAAAAACACCTGGAAATGTTAATGACGATGCAAATCAAAAACTGCTATAAAAAAAAAGATGCAAGGCATCCATTCTCATCTTACTTTTGACTTTTGGTCTTGTTCCTTAAATTCTAAGCATATGATTAGTTAGCTTTCACTGTTTTGCTGCAATTTAGTTATAATGAATGCTGCTTTTGAATGCATCTCTTCACTGAAAATCTGTCTTAATCATCTGAAGTCTATTTTGTGCTTTCATTTTTTGTGCCACTGGATGTGTTTTTAATTTCAAATGTGGGTTTCCAGTTGTGAGATGACTGTGTTTCCATTGAGCAATGTTATGCAGCTTTTCTTGCGATGTTATACACTTCCCCTCTTGCAATAACATTCCAAGAAGCAGATGATGGATGATCAAAGAATCAGCAGGTTTATTTCTTTTGTAGCTAGCTGTCATTATTTCCAATCAAAGGCAACAAAGGCGTTATGCAAGCAGTAATGGAAAGGCAAGCCCCTTATACGTGGGAGCATGAGAGCTTTAGAACTTTTTTTGCAATAAATGGGAGGGGTTTTTTTGGCTTCGAAATTGATGTGTTTCCGTTAGGCATATTTTATATTCACTTTCATTTTGCGCAATTTGAGGGTTAATGGAAACCAGCCTACTGTTTCCAGTAAAGCAACATCCACAATCTAGCATGCATAATGCATTTCTCAGTATGTTTCTCAAATCCTGTATTTCTTTACATACAAGTCAGTGGTTTGTGATTATTGTAAGTACACGGCAACAGAAAACACACACACACACACACACACACACACACACACACACACACTCAAACAAACACACAAGAGGTGGAATAGGTAAGCAGCCCCTGAGGTAAAGAGCGGGCTGGTAGCGGGCACCAGGCAGACTCTCAGCTCTTGCTATAGGCTACTATGGAGAAATGTAGAGCTGAAACTTAGACAGAAAGAAGTGAGACCGGTTCTTCCCAGCACACTTGAATAAAGTGCTAGATCAGGTAGGATAACAGCTCCTGGCCTTTAAGTCAGCTCTTCTGTTCACTAGAAAGTTTTGATGAACTATCGCACTTTTTTATAGTGTCCTGTGGCAAGAGCTTAATACTTATAAAAAAAAAGTTTGATATATTTTTCCTCACAAATTCACAATTAAATGCAAAAACGTACAGGTGTGCATCCTGAGTGATGATAAAACCTCTTCAGTGATATGGTAATACCTTTTCCAGATTCTTTCCTTGTATTTTATTACCACATCCTCAGACACTGACTCATTAACTGTCTGAGGTTTTGAGCAACACTGTCACGTCAGTAGGTTTATAGGTTCTTATTTAAACTATTTCCACTACCCTTTAGCCTTTCTCTGTGCATAAGCAATCCAGACATCCATAGATGCACATGACATAACTTGTACATTGTAAATATGTGACTGTATCTTGCAGGATACCTACTAAACAATTTTGAAAATGTTTAACTTTGTGATCACATTTCTGCAAAGGATGATGGCTGGGTTGTGTGCACTTCTCTTGAACTTATTTTGTAGAGTGTTACCTTAGCCTATGATGTCAGCGCACAATCAGAGGCCTTGTTCAGTGTGACAACCATAGATCATATAAGTAATGCACTTAGCTACCTTGACGTCACCCGCTGATTTGTGGACTTCTGTTATTGAGCCCTCAGGTTTGGCCATCTTGTTTAATTTTTTGAGCCAGAAGTGACCGTAATTATAGCATGAATATATAATAATGTAATTCGTAATTTTTCTGTCTCACTTTTGGTACATCCAAAGTGGAACTCAGTTGATTTTGGCAAACCCTAACCCTAACCCGTAGAGACTGAATTCAATTAATATATGTTATGAATCCAACCCCCAGAAAAGGAGAGAATGTCTGACTGACATTGTTAGTCTTCTGCGCAGTACAGAAGCTGGTCTGTACTGTCTGTTCTTTTGTGCTTTTTCTGATGCCAAGCGGAGCATATTAAAAAAAAACAAAAAACAAAAAAAACAAACTACTAACAACTATCTTTGAATCACTTTAAACTGCAGAGCAATAGGAGTTGAGAAATCTGAGGACAATACATCTAGTATCTGAAAACCATACTTCTTGAGTAAAAGTAAAGGGATTTTACCAGAAACTGCCTCTGTAGAAGTTTAAGTCACCTATTAGAACATAACTTTATTAAAAGTCATGAAATATCTTATATGCACTGTACTTAACTTTCAAAAGTAATTCATGATGTTAAATGCCTTTTGTACAAGTAAATGGTGGTTATAAAAACAAAAAACAAGCAGTCAAGAACTTTAAAAATGATGACTTTTACCTCTTGGTAGCATATAGTACACCACCTTAAAAGTGGAGCCTATCATATACTTAGAGAAAAACAAGGTATTTTTACAAGGATACAAAGAACTAAATCCAGTTTTTCCTTCCTTGCCATTGCCGTCATTCGTCCGTCCCTTCCCTCCTCCCTTTCTCTTTCATTTAGTAACTCAGAAATTTAGGGAAAATGTATTAGAGTAAAAGTATACATTTTAGTAAGGCAGTATATTGGAGTAAAATTCAATAGAAATAAAAAAAAAAAACTCAAAGTACAGATACTTCCAGAAAGTACTTAAATACTGTAGCAAAGTATTATTGCTTTATTACATGAAACCATTGCTTAGGTAACTGTACATTCTGTAATAAAAAGCTTGTTTAATCCACAGTGACAACACCAGATTTCTGACAGGTCAGAGATTCAAGATGAATGAAGAAAATGATGTAGTGACTTGTGTACACACTGCATCCGTGTCTTTCTTTAGTCAGTGTCTCATTATCATTCCAGCCCCTAATTACGTCTGATCCTGATCACACACACGAGATACGTAAATCAGCCAACATGGTGCTAAGCATGTGGCACCCTGATCTCATTAGCCTAACAGCTAGCTGCTAATAGCTCCATTAGTGCTGAATGCTGCTAAACCATTTAGTGACTGTGAGCTTTACGAAGCTAAGCCATTTAGCAACATTTTGGCAGTGCAGTGATCTTTTGTTTGATAGAACAAGTTCATTAGCACATGGTATCATGTTGAATCAGCCTCATGATTTAATTTGAATGTTTTGGATACTTTTTATCAGGATTTCCCCATTTATCAAATACAATGGAAAGATTCTATGCTATTTGTAACATTATTATTATCATTAAGCAGTTGTATTGTGTGCCTGGAAGGCTTCAAATACAAAGCAGCACTGGGTTATATCATGAAATGTTTATCACTATAGTTCATCATTTTATATATTCTGCGTAATTTATGAGTATTTGTATATTGCATTACTTTATGCATGTCTAACCCAGTCCAGTCCAGCAGGGTTCCCGCACGTCCTTAAAAACTCTCAAAAGGCATTGAGTCTATTTATGTAAAAAATAAGGCCCTAAATTATATTAGAATGTCTTAAATCAGTCTTTCAAAAGTCTTAAAAATGCTAAGACATGGTTAGTAGGATTTTTAGGAATTGTTTTTCTGATGTTTCATTCTAAAAAAAGGGGGGTGTGTTACAGAATGCCTCTTGAATTAACCAAAGATTCATGTAGTATGTCACAATAGATATTAGGCAAAATGCTCCCGTATCTTAAGTAGTTGATGTCAGTTTATGATTTCTTTTCCTTCAGTTTTGGCTACTGTAAAATTGTTCTTAAATTTCAGTACAAGTGGCATTAAAAAGGTCTTAAAAAGTCTAAAATCCTTGGTCCAGTCACTCAAAGAGTCGTCCGCGCCTGCAGTCAGACTGTTTGACCCAACAGGCGTCAAACTCTGGCCTCAGGAAGAGCGCAACTACTGATTACATGTCCTCAGGCCGATGTTATTGCTGTTCTTTTTTTCCCATGATTCTTCTCATCAGTTCACATTTGTTCTTAGTTCCTCTCCTCCCCACCTCCTTTTGAAATCTTTCTAGAAGGTAACTAACCCGTCTCTGCACTACAGATTTGCTTTCTGTTTTTTTTTCTTTAATAACTTTGTTGGTTTTTCATGCCATGCAAGGCAGCGTATTTATCCAAGATAACGGCTGGGTTTCCCCTCACTTTGTGGGTGATGGAGGATAATTGCTGGTGTTTTGTGTGTGTGTGTGTGTGTGTGTGTGTGTGTGTGTGTGTGTTTGTGTGTGTGTGTGTGTGTGTGTGTGTGTGTGTGTGTGTGTGTGTGTGTGTCCCTATATTCTGCTAAGTATTGGTCCTGGCTGTTCTGAGCACAGCTACTGTTTGGACAGGAACACAAAAACAATGTGTATATATAGACGAGTCTAAATGAGAGAATGACAGTGATTGTACAACGCAATTGCCTAAGCATGCCAACACACATTTTTGTGGAAAAAAACAAGCTTAGTTTACAGTATGCAAAGTTGATCTGTGGGAAAATTCCAGCATTCTAAGAAGACGGCACATTTAGAAAGTGGTCCCCAACCCTTTTTGTCTGACATATATACAGCTACAGGCCTCTAGGATGAACCCAAGCACCTCTTAACTGGCACATACCATCAGACGAACCAGACATTATTTGTCTCAACTATTGATCCATAACCATAAGCTAACTATTTTTAAATACTTAACCATTAGCTTTATCTAGCCTTGTTTCCTTTTCCACCTTGGGTATTACTGCAGTAAATAAAGATGGAGTTGTTTTGGCAACTTAACTATATTGCATCAAAGAAAAGGTAGCAGAGAGCAGAAGAACAAAAAAGATGGAGTAAAGGGATTGGAATAGACCAAAAACATTACCATATACATCTAACATGTGCTAATGCAAATAATCTCTCCTTCCACTATGAAAACAAATCTTTTAAAAACAACTCAACTTTAAAATAAAGCAGTGAACTAAAAAAGACAAGTATTTAAGTGACCAGTCAAGGAAATTCAGACAACAAAAAATAGAATATTCTAATTTTAAAGAGGACAGGGAGGAAAGCTTTTAAACTTAGAAACACAAACAATTGAACAAGATAAACCACTTTTTATCTCCTTAGCTCAGGAACAATTTCAGTGTTTCCAGGATGAGATGCCTTGGCTCTCTCTGTCTGTCCTCTTAACTGTAATCTAAAGTAATTGTGTTTAGAAAACACTTGAGCTGAAAGACTTCCTCCCTTTCAGAAAAGCGAGTCACAAAAGGAGAAACCTGAGCCCAGGGCGATTCTTTATCTTGACCTGTCTCTCTATTCTGGGCTAGTTGTTATTTTACATGACCTGGGTTTGATAATACTTTTGATGGAACAAGATACAAGATAGTTTTTTCTGTGCGAGAATTCAAGTTTTCAGTGGCTTTTAGTTTTGGTTTTTCCTTCAGTATCTTTCAGTATGTGGGATACTGAGACAAATAATCTTGCAGGCTTCATTTTGCATAAGTAGTTGACCATTAATAAAGCAATATATATATATGTATATATATATATTTACTAAATAGTTATCCTGCGTGTGTCTATCTTCAGCTAAGTATCTAACGGTGACCACAGAGTGCAAGTAGAGGAAGCAAGTGTCTAGTTTTTCCTGAGGAAGCAGTGTCCATTTCCACTTGGCTTGTGGACAGAACCGGAATTTGCTTTGCGTAAGCCCAGCTGGTTAAAAATATCAGAGTATAAAGGCAGCGAGCTGCAGGACGCTGCCTTTCACAATACCTGCCAGAACACAGAGAGAGGAAAAATGATTTGCATTGGTTAGTTTGGCTTTGTTGCTTTTTGCAGGATTTAAATATCAAACCAAAGTTTTCCAGTCTAATGGAATGTGCTGTAGGGCATAGGACTAGTGCTGAACTGATTTTACTGCAGCTTTTTATATAAAAAATAAAATAAAGAAAAAAGAAAGCCTATCTAAACACCTGTAGGAAAGAAGTTTATATCAAAAAGGAATGGTATTATTAAAAAAATGTCACCAAAACTACTTTTCATTGCGTTAACTGTTTATTTTATTTAATTGTTTCTTCAGTTTTTCTGTAAGTGTGATGATAATGGCAATCATTAAACCAAACGCATTTTTTCTTTTCTGCTGACTTTCTAAAACATTTGACGAAGATGACAAAATACTGAGGCATTGCTTTTAGGGCAAATAAGGAGGTACGTCATGTTTTATGTTGTATGTGTAATGGGAGAAAAAAAGGTATTTCCTTTTGTTTTACAAAAAGTCATTCACAGTGTGTTTGTGAATTATTTTTTTTTAAGTGTACACTAGGTTATCTTATGTAGACCCCAGCGAGATTTGTCTGTCCATTAGATCTCTTACATACTAACACTGATAAAGCACATCTAATTATTGTCATTATATTTGCTTCTATTTATTTGTTTTTGCTGTTAGTTAATTGTAATTAAAACCACTACGTCTATTCAAATAGTTGAATGGAGTGGTGGCATAACAAATATTTATTTTTGTGTGTTGTTTTTTCTTTTTTTATTTATTCATATTTTTTATGCAGTCTCTACAATTAAAAAATATACATTTTAATATACATTTTAATTTGAACATTTGTATACCAAGAAATCAAGACGTTAAAATGAATATACAGTAATCCCCACCTAAGATATTTATTTGTGTCAATTGAAAGATAAATTTCAATCACTATCCAGACCTTCATGTTGGGGAATAACATTTACAGAAAGGTCTAAAAGAACAATTAACTGAATACATTCATTTAAAAAAAATGTTGGGGTGGGGGGCGGCAAAACTGGCCTGTAGCTATGGCCCAGAGTAATAGAGACAAAAATGCTGATATGAGGATACACTCCAAATAAATGTGTGAAAGCACTATTCAGATGAAGCAAAACCTGTTTGGTCCTGTCGGCTGTTCTCTTTCAGCTCTCCTCCACCGACCATCCACTTGTACATTACCATAGTAATGACTGCAGGGGACTGGGCTGCTGGGGGAAGGCCATTAAGAAACATGTCGTCCTTTGTTGACATCCAGATTAACAGGTTGTTTCGATGAGCCGCCGCTTCACACGTCCGTGTTTGTGTTAAACATGCAAGGGATCAGCTCGGGACAAATTAATGATGTGTTAGCAAGTGTGCGTGCGTGTTTGAAGAGGCTGGGACGAAACTGTGGGGGATATTTCAGCTGGGAAATAAATGTCTCGGAAAATCGGTCACTTTGTGGGGTTGAAGGCAGAAAATTGTGACAGTTTGGATCGATTTATTTTTGAATGTCAAACGAAAAACGTGTAATTAAACATAACCCAAGCGAGGCAACTTGGATGATATTTTTACGCACTAGAACTTTGACTTTCCAGCGCTTCCTGAGTGTTGCCAGGTTTAGTGGCGCCCTCTGTGCCTGCCTCAGGGGAAACGTGTGGTTCCCCACGAGAGAAGATAATGAATTGCTGCGGTGGATGTGCATTGATACTTTTACACGTCACATTTATTCTTTTTGCTCTTTTATGCCGTGCCGAGTGATGACAGTACAATGGGTGCATGGAGATTTTAGAAATCACTCTCAAAAAAGTTGGCGAAAAGTTTAGATTCTTGTGCGTTTTGAAAGACGAGTCTCTCCTATTCATCCGCTCAGTGATGCAAAACATTCATAATCAACTGTTCATTCAATTAAATTACGGATGATTATCTTGATCATGCTTTACGCACTTGGGTAACCTACCTTCTTGACGCACCTGAATGCTATGTTATGTTTGTTTGTAGTGTTGGTTGCCGTGGGGGAGGTGTGCGTGTGTGTTCGGGTATAGTAGCCACTCCTACCTGAGCTATAAGAAGCTCCAACAGCTCTGTTGACACTCAGAATCTGAATCCTGAAACGCTCCTCAGCTGTCACAAAACAGGCGATCTATGGACAGAGAGCAAAGTCTCTGTTCGCGTTTTTAGTTTTCAATTTTTCACTTTTTGTCGTCTAAGCGGTCAGTATGGCTGTGGCTGAAGCAGTGATGCCTGCCATCACATCGTTCCCAAGTGTTCAAGCGATGGAAGGAAAACAGTTCGACAATGTAAGTAGATGATTTAAAGTTATGAATCCTCTAATTACCATTTTACATGTAAATTTGATTGTTGGTTCAAGTTTGGTTTTGTCTTTGTCTGACTTTCCCATTTGCGCTTTTGTACAGATGTGTAAGGTGGGTGCACGAAGCAGCGCAACAGGTGGCACAGACAATCCGCTCATCGAAGTGGAGTTCAGCATCGTGCAGTCTCCTGCTTTACTCCCCAAAGACGACGATGAGCTGGGGAAATTTTTGGACCTCGAGTTCATTTTGTCAAACACCATCAACTCCGACGTCGCGAGCAACACCGAGAACATTTCTCCGGCACAGCAGTGCGCGTACTCTCTGCCGGAGTCGCCGGAGAGCTGCAGCGGGAGTTCCGTGCCAGACTGCAGCGAGCACCCTCCTTCTCACCTGGCCGCGCAGAGCTACCACGGCACGGTGAGCTTCACGGGCTCGAGCCCAGTCCGCAGTCTCGTGGCGGAGCTTCTCACGCCAGAAATGAGTTTCCCGGGAGATAGTTCACCGGAGGGCGCAGGGAAGGCGAGAGACGGGCGGGAGTACACCGAACTGCGTGCGTTAAATCCTATTCCAGCAGCTCCCACTCATCACCAGTTGGCCACGTCTCCTCCACCGCTTGGATACAAAATAAAAACCGAGCCGGTAGGTCAATCCTGCATGATGGCTGCAGGTGGCGGGAACTTTATGGGACAAATGTATGAGCGGCACCAGATGCGCTCCATGCACCAGGCAGCTTTTACGCACCACCAGGCTACAGCTCCAGGATATGGTGTGCACTCCATGCAACACCCAGCGCCTCAAGGACGCACAGACTGCCATTTGTCGCAAGTGAACTCTCATCTCCATCTTCAAAACCACTTCATGAACGCGCATTACCAACCGCAGTATGGGCACCAGAATTTGGCACACTTTCAAGGACAGTATAGCATTCACAGAGAGCCTGTCCGCGTTCACCAGCAGCACCACTCGGCTTCTGTGCAGGGGATGATGCTTACACCACCGTCGTCGCCGTCGTTGCTGGAGTTTTACGCACAGGATGAGGCGGGGAGCATCAAGCAGAAGCGAGGACGCAGGTCATGGGCTAGAAAACGCGCCGCGACGCACAGCTGCGAGTTCCCTGGCTGCGGGAAGACATACACCAAGAGCTCGCATCTCAAAGCCCACATGAGAACACACACAGGTGAGCACTGAATTTTTTTTTCCTGAAACACTTCTGAACAAAAATTGAAATTGTATTGGTTTGCCTTTTTTAAATTAACACACTGTAAATCCCGTCCTCTAACTCCTTTGCTGATGTCTCTCAGGTGAAAAGCCCTACCACTGTAACTGGGAAGGCTGCGGCTGGAAGTTTGCCAGGTCAGACGAGTTGACCCGCCACTTCAGGAAGCACACTGGACACCGACCTTTCCAGTGTCATCTGTGTGAGCGTGCATTTTCACGCTCAGATCACCTGGCGCTTCACATGAAAAGGCACATGTAGGCCACATTTAACCTATGGACACTTTGGTATCCAAATCCATCAAAAGATTATGCCAGGAACACCCCAGGGGAAGCATGAGTTGGATATCTTGTGCATCTGGGCCAAACCAATGAAACAAAACGTTCCTGTAGGGACTCGTGTTGTGCCTTGGTACCACACATTTCTTCTTGTAGGAGCTTGTTTATGTTTTTCAAAAGTAAAGTGCCTCTCCATCAGAAAACAGAATGAATGCAAGTGGTTTTGTACATATATGTGGATATATGAATAAGTGGCTAAATTATAGGAGTTTGTATTTAAGACATTTCCTTGCTCTGTCTCTGAAATAACTTATTGATTGTTGGTGAGTGCCTTAAAAAGCTTCCTTTTGCTTCCCAAAGGGGAAAACTGACTGTGGGCAGGACCCAGAAATCTGTACATATGTAAATTGTATTTTTGTAATGTTTACATCTTACATCTTTGATACTACTTAAATCAGGTCAGGGTTTTTTAATGACATTGTTTCATTTTATTTTCTTCAGTTTTTTATGTTAAAGCTATGCTCAGCATTGCAGGCTTAGCCTGCATTTCAGACATTTATTTTGTGAAGGTTTGACGGAACAACAAATTCAGGTACTAAAGTTCATTTCCAGTCCCATTTTAGGAACATCAAGTGTAACTCCACCCTCATGCCCCTTATTCAGATGGCATTTACAGCTCAGTGTCATCTGGGGATGGGTTTCTTTTTGTTTTTTTGAAATAGAAGATATGTTTTTTGAAGAATGAAGAAATCCACTGCAACCACTGGTTGATCTGATGAACTTGAAAGGAACAGAATTGCCACTCAGATGTATATTTTTTCTCAACAATGCAACTGTTTTTTATGTGCTTAAGGGCTCAGAAAATAAAAAGTACTTTTACAAATATGATTGTCATCGCCCCTTTTTCCACACAATTCATTGTCTGCTTACAGTTTTAGCAGGTTTGTTGGCACTGATGGTATTTCATAATTTCTTTCTCTTAAAGGGTGACAAAACAAACAAAGCATGTTGAAGCTGAAAACTAAAAGAACTATGCAACCTAACCAGGTGTACGGTGTAAATGTTTGGCTAGATGTTTATAGTACAATAAATTTTAAAAGTCGCACAATTTTATGGGATGTGATCTACAGCTATGGTGAGAAAAACTGAGCATCTCTGTGTAATATTAATACATTTACATCAACCTCTATACGTTGCAGTTGTAGCTCATAGGTCAGTGTCATCTGGGATGACCTGGGCTGCGATACTAATTGTTATACTGACTTTTACTATCATTGCAAGTGATGTACTGACAACATACATGGTCAGGTGCCTCATCACTGCTTATGAAAGACTGCCCTCTACTGTTCACTTATATGACAACATTTGCCTCATCTCATGAATGTGGTTACAAGTTCCCATGGATCAGGCCATTGTATGTTGGTAATGCATTTTTTTGGTGCATATAGTATTTCGCTGCATATGTGATACATTAAGCTGAAAGTACTGAGGGGAGTGGAATGTGTGATGTATAAATTCTGATAAATAATTATGTTTCTCAAAGATATTTTACTCATCCAAAAAAGAAAATAACAAAGGAAATGTTTTCTTTTACAGTGATCCATTTCCAACCAATTACACACAAGTAAGCCTAAAAATATTTCACACTGAAACTATACAAACATGGGCCAATGCTGCCAACTGCACAGCAAACCGAACAAGACAATCATATCTGTGAAACACCTCTGCAATCACTTCAACAAATGAGGTGATACCACCTGCAGCGGGACACATGTCCACACATGACAGAGACACATTGATGAGAAAAACTATGACAAAAATACAGAAAACACGACTTCACAGAATCTAATTTGAAGTACTTCTTCTTTTTAAGGTGTCATTGATTTCTTTTCTCTTGCTCACCATAAACTATGCTAGGATTATCTCTTATCTATGTCGCAATGAAGTATTAAAAAAATCACATGTGGGGTGATTATTCTATAGTAATCCTTCCACGCTGTAATTATCAGATGCTGCTGTAATTTCAGCTTAACCCATTTTGACAGTCAGAAACAGATGGACTCTCATGCTTCATATAGGAAACCAGGTGTTCAACTGATACTCTGTACAATTTACCCAAATTTTAAAAATAATCTAAACAGCGATTTTTTATTATTTTTGAGCAGATTATTGTATAGGTGATGGAGGATAATTGCTGGTGTTTTTGTTTGTCTGTGTGTGTGTGTGTATGTGTGTTTTATTTTTTAGCAATCATCTATACTTAATTGGCTTCTTTTTTTTTTCTTCTCCCTGACACTTGGCCATCGTTCCATTAGCTCTTCGGTTATTTTAACTACTTACTTTTCTAATGCAGGATGAGATGAGATCAGTTCAGGTCTATCTTGAATAAAAACCCAAACTTTAATAACGATATATTTAGTTTTCTTAACAGAAATTGAGATATGGGCCAACTGTATATTCATTAAAAAACTTTTCTTGCATCCTTTAAAATTAAGAGGGCCTTGCAACCCCCTGTAAAGCCATGGCCAGGACCCCCATGTTAGGACTAGAAGAGCTTCCTGTCTGGAGGATGCGTGTATTGTTTTCTCTGTCATGTCTCAGTTTCCCCACTAGATGTCCTCTTTGGTTTAGTTTCTGCATGTAGTCTGAAGTATCTGTTCGTCAGGCTCTCTAAGTGCACTTGTTGTCATTAGTAAAGCTTGTCTCCTGCGTACAAGCTATTTAGATCCTTTTGCTCCTCGAATTTTGCCTCAGTATTTCTCTTTCTCACTGTGAAAAAATCTGTCGCTGCTATTGTCTCCAGTGGTGAAACTACTGATTTCTTGTGTTTGTGTTTTGAAGTATCTATCCAGGGTAGAGTCTTTGAGGAGAGCAGCACATTTATTTAACAATCCTCTGCAAATACATTACACATTAATTTCGCTGTTCCCTAACTTGAATAAGAAGTGCTCTGACTGATACAGAAAGACAGATGGGGGATTTGTAGAACTGAAGTGTTCCAGTGAGTGTTGGGGGGTGGGGGGACTTATTAGTACCATAACTAAATTAAAAATTAGCTGAATAAATTGGTTGAGAGACTGAACTTATTTAAAAAAAAAAAAAAAAAAATTAAAAAAGTGGAAGCTGTCTGGTGGTTTAGTCCGCCCCGGCACTAGGATTCGTCTTTAAATGCAAGTAGAGCTGAGTGAGCGACTGCTTATGCAGCTGAAGCACCAGCATACTCGTGTATTTCCCCTCCACGGAATCAGGGCTCTGCGAAAGAAAAACAAGAGTCTAAGGAAAGCAAATTTAATCGAAAACGGTGTGAGAGACATGGATCAAGAGAGGAAGGGCGAGGGGCCCACAGAAAATGCTTTTGCATAGGGCCCAGAATTTGATTACCCCCGGCAAGGCCCCAGAAATCAAAAGTCGCTAAATGGAGGTCAGCCAGTCATAGTTTTCTCATTTGCACTTGTAAATTTCCTTTTGAATTATCCTATAATAAGTTGTTTAACTTCTCCTCTGACTTTTTTAATTTAAATTTGCATCACTGAGACACTTGTATTTGATGAAATGTAGTCAAACTGATCACAGAGCAGTTGTGTTTGGGTTAATTTGTGTGCAGAATATTTATCAGAAGACATGCTTTGAAATTGTTCTCAGGAGTGATAGCAAGGCCAATGTGAATTGCAGTGATCACTGACCTGTCATGCAGGTGCTGCTTTTAGCCACACACAGGCAGCATAACACCACACTGACTGGGAACACACTGCTACTGGGAGCTGGGTTTAATTGAGCCATAAATCAGTACTAAATGGGCAACAGAGTACACCACTGGAGGAAATGAAATCGCAAAAGAGGCAAAGAAAATAACAGTGCAAACTGAAAGTAGATACACAGAATGTTACTTACCATTGGAATACAATTATTGAATTGAAGACTTGAGACCGTCAGATGTGGTTTCCTTTGGGTCTTAAAGTATTAAATGCCTCTAAAAACCTGTTTCATTCACAAATTTAAGCCTGAAGTACTAACAGAGAGGCTTTTCTTACCAGGGAAAGCACAGGTGGAGCTAATATTTTTTTAAATTATTCTGCATCATTAATCATTATGTTGTAGGTCACACTGTTGTTTTTTCTGCTATGACGTCTCAAAATATCCTCAATGAAGGACAATTACACACTGCACACTTCTTATTTGATTGTTAAATACACAGATTATGTGGCAATATACTCTTGTTCTGGATTAAGAATATCTTTTGTGTTCCTTAAATAGGTAGACTTACTGTTAATGCCCACATTTTACCAATTGTTTAATTATATCATACTTACAATTTTCCTGAACTTTTCAAATGAACTTCTTTACAGTTAAACTTGTGAGGATGACACCTTTCTACAAGTCAGGATTCTTTCTGACAGTTTCTCTCTTCTGTTTTGGCTAAAATATCATCTTTCTGACTATAATTGTAACCTAGACAAAACATTTCTTTAGCATCCAAGCTCTGATGAGGTTTTGATAGAACACATATGGATAAGACTTCTGGGAGCTGTCGTTTGTTGAAGGAACTAAAAGTTAGAGGAGCCAACACTAATCCTGAAGTGGTTTTTGGCCCTCCATTATGCCACGTTTGGTTGTTGGACGTATACCAATTTATACAAAGATGAATCAGTGTGAGAGTGTAAAGAAAGTCTCTGTATTAGGTTCCTACTTTGCTTTCAAGCCCTGAATGCACAAAGATTTACAGAAACTATTGTATCCCCACACTGTCCAGGTTTAATTCTTTTCATGGCAGTTGCAGTTGTCTGTATCGACCTGAAGAATGATTATCATATGTATTGACCTGGTTAATGATGGCCTTAGCACTGACTCATTAAAACACCACCTGTGCTTAGCACCTTTAAGGCAGCCTAGATTGGAGTAATGATTGCACTGTTTACACATGGTATTCACATTTGTCCTCAAATGCAAGTGACCACTTTGGATCAGATCTCACATCCTTGTTCTATATGCAAATAAACACATTGCAGCAAACAATCAGCATGTGGTCCAGCCCTCTCCACATGCATGACTGTACTGTAACCCACTCCAAAGCCCCCCCCACCCCCGACCCCTCTCTTCTGTCTCACCTCAGGTCACCATCTACTCTGCTAATTCCTTATGTTGTCCTCCCCTGCCACCAACATTTTCATTGGTCCATCTTCCCACTCACCCACTCATACTGGTTATTGCCAGTATTACATGCCTATTACATTTCAAACTCCTGGCTAAAAAGAAAACGTGTCACTGCTCACAGATTTACTGTAAATGATAGCAGCCTCATCCAGATTACCTGCAGTCATAAACTGCAGTCATTCCCCAATTAAGATGGCATTAATCAAAGTGACGTCAATAAGTATCATGAGGGACTTCCTAGCATATCATGATTTGAACTTTTTGTTTATTAAATTGAGACTTGGATGAACTATGGAGACAACATGGCTGCACTTTATATTTACTTACTTACTTACCTGTGACACATGCTAATACCAGGTGCAAAGAGGGCCTGTACATAATTTGAGCCTCAGTCATTGCTCATATGTAAAATACATCATACTCCAGTATGCAGTATTTAATGCATTTTTCATACTGTGAAATATGGCAACCAATTAATTATTTTGACTTTCTAGTACCTCTGTAATGGGTTTCTAAATATAACTGATGGTATTTTTAATTAGGGTATCTGGTTTTGAAAGATCAGACTGTCTGGCACACATCCACCCCCTCATCTGTTGCTGGAAAATGTGGCAGCATTTGGAGAAATGCCAAATGAAATTTCAAACTGAGTATGCTAAGAGCCTTCAGTTCTTATCTATTATTCTGTACACAAATTTGCAAACAAAGATTAGGCTTTGCTTCCAAGCCAGCTGTTGAGAATACTGATTAGCAAAAACAGGTGTATGTACCTGTCTTTGTTTTAAATATTGTTAATATAGAGGACCAATGAAAAGTCCAATCACAAGACTTACTGGGCCACTGCATTCATATTTATACACTGAGAAATAGCAGTCACGAGTTACTTCTTGTTATTAATGATACTTCTTCAAACAGTCTGAAATCTGTTAAAATCCACTTTCAGACTGCATCACTCAGCGATCTAAACTTTATTAAATTGTAATCAGACAATCACGCCCACTTTCCATAGTGGTCAGGGCCACATGTGTGAAATTAAGCAGAGTTTTAAGTCATCTAATTCCTATTCTCCACACATTGTTCCATTGTGCTTCACATCTCTGCATCTACATGCTGAATTACACTGATCGCTGTCTGTTGTTAGCAATGAGAGCTATGTGATTTCGGAGATAGACGGCAGGCATCTGTGTTAAAGTTATCGACCTGTCATCAGTTGTTATCATTACCATTACAGATCTGGAAAATTGCACCTTCTAGTGGGCCAGAAGGTTCATATCTAATGGTTTGAAACAATCACACTCATTTTCCTTTGGTTTAGGCACCAAAACAATGTGGTTAATTTTTGGAAAAGATTCACATGGGATACAAACAGTGGTCTCCTGGCCGAAAGTCTTGCGTTTGTTTGACCTATCCATCCACCCTGACCTCCTCAAGTGGACTTTTTCACTCTTTATACTACATCATCAGACTTCTTCCTTTGTTCCTATTATATTTGCTAGAGGCTGAAGCCTTACAATGAATGTAAATGCAGGGGGTATAGGTCCTTACCACCTCAAACCTGTGCTCCCGATGAAAACTGATAATAGCTATTTAATGGCTTGATAATATTTAAGGTGGGTACACCAAGGGTGCCCTTACAGGGGAGAAAACATGATGCAGTGCCATGTAGGCTGCCCTGCTAGTAAAAGTTCTACTCACTGGTGCCCCATGCAGTTGGTGCCCTTTTCATTTTTTTCGCCCCTTTCCCTCGGACAGCATGAGTCCACCACTGCTGAGGAGCTTAATTTAGACAGTACCTAAATTCCTAGAACTGTTCCTGGGTTCCTGGTGTGTGTTTGACTGGTAACCTGTCAAGGGTGTACCCTCTGTTCTCCACTGCATGCTGGGATAGACTCCAGCCCAGATTTACAGTTTAGAGGAAGTGTGGGTATTTTGGAAAAATACAAAAGCAAATCCAGCTGCCCTCGACTAGGTACTTTTTGACATTGTATGAAGTGGATGATTGAGAATCTCCTAGATAAAGTTACAAGTACAGGTTACAGTGACTAATAGTTGTATGTCATGAAATTAGATTCATGTATCTGTGAGGAGACCGAAAAATATTTTTACCTGTGAGTTGTTTGCTCTATGTCATAAAAAGCTATGTGATGAGCATTTTAATAACCAGATTATTTCTTTAATCAAACATCAATATGTGTATTCAACCCCTTTGTAACATGACTCTATCTGTAGTTCACTTGGGTGGGAATGGTAGATTAGTATTCTACGTGAGTGCATGTGTGTGTTGTCAAGGAGGCAAAGCTATGTGTGCCCCTATAGCCATGTTTACCTAACCCTTGGGATTCTGGGTTTTGTCAACGGCCACTAGGTCAGAAGTCAGTCGGCACACTCAGTGTGACTGGGCAGAAAGCATGGCAATAACCAAAAAGTCATCATAAAATGATTTAACTTAAAGGTCCCACATTATGCTCATTTTCAGATTCATACTTGCACATGGGGTTTCAACTACAACATCTTTACATGCTTTAATGTCTAAAAACGGCTTTATGTATTCATACTGTCTGTCCCTGAAATGGTCCGTTTTGCATCCATTTTTTAAATAAGTATTTCAGTACTGGAAAGATGGCCTTTTGATAGAACTAGGCTATCTTTGAAGGGAAAAGATGCAGATAATTTTTAAATTGGTGCCTCATGACCAGAGAAAACGGAGAAATGGGACACTTTTGCTCAAGAGGTATAGAAAACCCACAACTACCAGAATGCATTTCTCCACACCAGACCAATAAATCCTCCTGCTGCTGGGTGATGTAATGCAAACTCACGAGTAAAACAATGGTAACCGGCTGAACCGGCAATCTCATATTACAGTTAAGTGCTTAACTAAAACGTCTCAACAAATATTTGTGGTGAGAAATAAGCAACACAGTAATAGAATCTTTGACCTGTTATATTTGAGTATTTTTATTTTTATATTTGGGCAGCGCTGCTTTTGATCTTGGATCTGTAGCGCCAACCTTCTCTTCATAAACGCTCACTATTACAGCTAAACAGAACATTAAAATGTTTTTCTGAAAACATTAAAATGTTTTTCTGAAAACATTTTAAGCAAGATATAGGCAGTGTGAAAGTATAATTTTTACAGTTTGATCAGATTTTGTCGGAGTTTAACAGAAAAGGATAGGTTATTGATCTGTGTGGAGGCACAGTCTTCAGTTAGACTTATAGCCCCAAGACCCAGCAAATCTCTGCCAGGTGACATGTTTTGCATCAATTTGCATCATCCAGAGTTGTGCTTGGAGTGTGGCGGGATATCTAGGCACTATTTAGATGGAAGGAAGTTTATCACAGTTGATTTACACACACTACTCACTTTTTTGATACAAAGCTGGTTGAAAATAGGCGAAGTATCCCTTTAAAGCCCAACTACCTAAAATAAATTCAGGCTGCTCTGATTGGTCAGTGTTTTCAGAATTTCCACAACTGCGTTCTTGGTATCCCTGCACCATCATTACAGCTGGGGAATGAATGTAACGGCACTGTAGCAGCAATTTGTACCTTTGTATAGTATAGACGTGACATCACAATTTCACAGAAGTCCTAACAGCTCATTTAAAGGCAAATGTTTCTGAATACAGACTGTTTGCATTTCTCTGTGGATTGAGCTTTTTGATACTTTCACTCTAGTATTGATATAGGACCTTTGTTTGCATTAGAATTAAAAAAAGATATGAAATCTGATTTTTTTTATAACATTGCACCTTTAAAGTGACAGTATGCCCCAAGTAACATCTGTGCACATAAGAAAAACATAGTCAAACATATGGATTACTCATACAAATCCCTGAAGGAAACATATATATGTTGAGGGGGGCTGTTTCTCAGACATGCCACTCCCGAAACACTCAACTATTATCTTAAGGTCAAAGAAAGGGCAGGGTGGAAAAAAGTCATGTTACTATAGATACCAGAGGAGACTTTTAGGTCTGTGAGTCAGTCTCATCTATATAAAAGACAGGGTGACAGTTATTTTGGTCTTTGCATTAGCTTTACCAAAAATGAGAAGTTATCCCATAAAATACAAAACTAATATTGTGGCAAGTAATCTCATACAGGAATGGGATATGCATCATCTTGCATAATTCTGTGTTTCACTGTTGCATGATACAGGGAGTGAAATGGTTCATTTGAGGTAGACTGGATCTTCTCCTGACAGCTAAGAACATTTTTATCTAAGCTGAATTATCCCTTTGAAACCTGAGCAAATTGGTATGATTTCTTTCAATAGAAGGCAATGAGCGATTTAAGAAGAAATTACCCAAAAAATTGTAAGAAATAATTAAAAACTACAAGAAAATTACCTCAAAATTGGCACAAACCAAAAAAAATCAAACCAATTTGTTCAAGGTTCAAATGTTTTAACTGCATGTGAAGTGTAGAGCACAGAAAAAGAAAAGTGATGTCAAATTTCAAAAGTCCGTAGACTTTTGACACAGTACAAGACCTTATCATTTATATAACCAATTTGGCTTTGTTTCTGTTAGTCATTCCCAACAGGAATTGCAATATAAGTTGGGTTCCGAATTTCCCTCTACCGCCTTATATAATTTTCAGTCTGTGATGTCCTACTGTCTGTCCACAGACCTACAACATAAAGGCGGCAGGATGTTAATTTCCATTGTGGTCTAAATTTGTAGTTTTGCAAAATGATGACAGGAAGAAGAGCAGATGACAAATACAACAAACACCCTGTGTAAGGTGTCGACCACTGAACATACATTCAACCCATGTTTGATGATTGAAACTAGACTAAAACTGTAGCACTGACTCACATTGCACTGTTGAAGATTCCTCACTGTTCTGGTGAACTGAAGTGAGTTTTCCAACAAACAGAAGATCGGTGGTTCAATCCGCAGCTCCTCCAGTCCATACTGAACCCCAAATTGCTTCTGATGCCATTGTCGTGTGAGTGTGTGTGAATGCTTCAACTGGGTAGCAGGTGGCACTTTGTATGATAGCCTCTGCCAACAGTGTATTAATGCATGTGCAAATGGATGAGTGTGACGTGTAGTGTAAAAGAGCTGTGAATGGTCAGAAAATGAGAAAGGTGCTGTACTAAATAATAATAATAACCACAATAATAAAAGCTTTATTTGTATAGCACCTTTCATACATAAAATGCAGCTCAAAGTGCTTTACATACAAGATTCAAAACCTAACAATCAATGAGAAACGTGTATGTAAATACATATATAATCTCATACAAACACACAAATACAGCGTGCATATATATATATATACACCTACAAATGCAAAAATAAAATAAGATAAAATAAAATAGATTAAAAATCATTATACAACACATGTATACCATAGCTCTGGCAGTGAGTTGCAGAACAGGTCAGAGGTGAGAAACGAATAAAAGAAATCACATGTAGGAATATAAAAGATATACTGAACAAGAAGAGTAAAATTATAAAAGTTCATTAAAAGCATAAAACACATTTTTAAGAAATTAAAACCATAACGTGATTAAATAAATTAGATGACTAGTTAAAAGCAAGAGTATAGATAGAGTCTTGAGCTGCTCCTCAAAACTATCTACATGCCTATCTATCTATGCCTCCCTTATTTGTATTGGTAGTCTGTTCCAGGCCACAGGTGCGTAAAAACAGAAAGCTGCCTCACCATACTTTTTGTAATTCACTTTTGGTATGCTAAGCAGACGAGCACCTAAAGACCTAAGACCTAAAACATCGGGTTGGAACATATTCAGATAAGCATTCAGAAAGCAAATGCAAGTAAATACAAGTTTCATTTCCAATACTGAGTTTTGGAAAGGAATCTACAAATCCAGTCACAGTATGTTAATCCAAAATTAACTAGCTGTTTGCTATGTTTAGACATATGGATAGCTATTTCAGACTCTTCTGAGTGCTGAAATGTGCTTAAAACGCATAGATCTGTACATTAGTTCAATAATAATGATAATAAAAAAGCGTAACTTAAGCTTATTATGAAAAACAGTATATCTTGTGGACTTCATTTATCTAACGAATAAACATAAACAGCTCTCATGTAAGAACAGCATGTAAAACTAGCGTCTATATCTACAGCTAAAAAAAAGACAGTTCACCCCAAAATCAAAAATACATATTTTTTCAATTGTAGCACTTTTCTTCAGTCTAGATTGTTCTGATGTGAGTTACTGAGTGTTGGAGATATCAGCCATAGATATGTCTGCCTTCTCTCCAATATAATGGAGCTAAATGCACTTGGAGCTCAAATCACTGAAAAATCACAGCAGTAATGACTCTCTCCAGAAATCATAATGCAGTTACTAAGCTTAATCCACAGCCCTTTTTGTGAGCAGTTGCAAATAGGAACTATTTTCTCTTTACCAAACTAAACCCTCCAACCGTGGCACTGCGCAGAAGGAAGCATGCATCTACTGCTGGCTCAATGAGCAATACTGAGCTAGCTAACGTTACAGCTCAGCCAAGGACGACATTAATGTTTACACGTCATGCTGTCACAAGCATAAACCTCTTGTTCATGAGTAGATGAATGCGTCCTTCTGCACGGTGATACGGTTGGCAGGCGGAGTTCAGTAGAAAGAAAATAGTTCCCCAATAAGACTCTTCACAACAAGGTCTGTGGATTATCTTCAGTAAGCGGGTTATGATTTCTGGAAAGAGACATTGCTGTTAACAATGAATCAAATGAGTATGTGTAACTAATGATCCGGATGGACAAGAGCATCAGTCATTTTAGACATGTTTGATAATTTACATAACACAGGACGCACTGTTCTTCACTTCTCTTTCTTATCTGTGAAAACGCCACCTGCTCTGTTTTTCTGACATTCAATTACGTAACTCTCACTCATGGTATATGTTTCTTAGAGATGTCAGTATCTGAGTATGGTGATAACAGTGAGACAAATTAAAGTAAAACTAAGGTGGGGGTGAGGGGATGAGCATGGTTACTAACGAAATGGAAACCCCCCCCCCGGCTTTTGAAATTCACGGAAGTTCTAGCCACAGAGGTTTCAAGCTCTTGGCCTCATTTTGTGCAGGAAATGAATGTAATGCTGTGCAAAAAGTCAGATTTTTACCACCTTAACATCTCAAAATTCCCCATGCATTTGCATCTACATGTTCTTGCCTTTTTGATGCATTCCATAATTTGTTGTTACATTTCCATTGGCTTATTTTGCATTTGAATTATATATTTATTTTTGCCTTTAACTTGTAGCACTACGAGATTATTCCTTTACATAAATAAAAGGAGAAAAAAACTCTACTGGAGGTTAAGGAGACAATGGTGAAAGAAGTATTTAGATCCTTTAAGCAGAAGTAGCAATACATTATAATGTAATAATACTCCTACTTTCACTTCCTATGAGCAAAATGTCCCTGTGTCATAGAAAAAAAATGGTTCCTGTGACTGATACATTATTATATATGACATCATATGATTGCTCATACCAATGCATCAGTGCATAAGCATAATTTTACACGCTGATCACAACAACAAATTTGAAACATGGCAAGGGGGGCTAAAAACATTACTTTTTGTAAAATATGTTTTATAAAATAAATCAATCAAAAAAAACCTAAATATTTCCACCACTGGAAGAAGACAGTGAGTGTGGAAAGGAATTTATCTTTTTTTATATAACACAGTTTGTTTGGAGGCTGTCAAAGTGACAAACAGTGTTTGTATCATAGCCTTACTGGATAGTCTACTCATTTCCAATCTTATTGCTGTAGTAGCCTTAATTTTTTGTATTTCCAGTGTTCATGTGATTAGTTGCCCTGTTATGTGTACAGTGTTTTTCAAAAAATACTTTAAATGACTTTTCTTTTAAGGAAGAGGCAATTATTTTGATAAACATTTAAGTCATTCTCCAAGTTAATTTGAAAAAAAAAAGATTTTGCAGCAGTTATTATTTTTAATTAGATTTATTTACTTATTTTATTTAATGATTTTGTTTTTTTTTTTTAATTTTCTGCATTGGATACTTTCACTTTTAATAATTTAAATACATTTCTGAGATTATTGTAATTCACTTTTCAATGCAGAGCTTACTTGTAACATGATATTTTCAGTGTTTGTACTGTTACTTAAGTAAATGAACTATCTAATTAAAATGTTTCCTTGGATGCAGAATCAGAAAAAAAAAAGAATCAGATTTTTAAAGATAACGTTTTACGCTGTGCAATTTTTTTGACCGCCACCCCAAATGCCTCCCCCCCCTCATCTCCCTCCTCTCACCCCCAGCCAGCCTCTGACCATCACCGCGCCTGCATACGTGTCTCCTCCTCCTCCGCCTCCTCCAGCAGCCCTACAACCTGCTCGGTCCCAAACAAACAAGGTAAAACCTGCATCTGCATGCCACAACAATGCTCCGGACTGCCATCATTCATCCCTTTGGCTGCATCTGTCATCCTTCACACATCCTCTCTTATTATCTTCCATGAGGACGCCCCGAAGCTTCCATGCATCTCTCAGCAGCACAGTGGCTCAGTGTAGCCGGGGCTACCACACCTGTCTGGAGCATCGCGTTGACTCATTACCTCAGCTGTGACAGTGCCCTGTAAGAGCATTACCATTAAAACACACTGTGCATACATGCAGGGTATCGGATTCAGTCACATTTGATTCCTGCAAACAGCCTCCAAACACACACACACACACACACACACACACCATAAAGCTCGGGGGTCTGTGTGAGGAATCGTTGCGGCATGCTCTTGTAACAAAAGACTGAACACAATCCATTCCTCCACTGAACACGTGGCGTTTCAAAGAAACACCGAAATGCGTTGTTTGGAAAAGGAGTGTCACTGCCGGTAAAACCTGTATGAAATAATTAGAGTTCAGTCATCATGTTGGTGCATGTTGCGGTTCAGTGTTCAGGTTATTAACACTTTTATTGAAATGCAGAATTACTCCAGTTTGGTACTTTTCTTTCTATTAAGCGTAATTAATAAATCATTTCTGCGCATCCGCGTCATGTTATTAGGTGCATGCGGTGTGAGCCAAATTGACAAAGCAATCCTCCGCATCCGTTGTCTCCTACAGGTTGTGTGGTCGCCTCTGGGTGCACTCACATGTTGCTGACCCCCCGCCTATTTTGGAGTTGAGAAAGGAGGGGCTTAACATAAGTTGTTGGCCCGGCTGTGACCGAAGAGGAAGGTGATGCAACAGCCAATAAACCAAATATTGGCGGAAAAAAACCCAACATACATACAGCAGAACATCCAAGGCGAAGGACAAGAGCTCACCTGCACGGTAAGACAGCGTCTCCACTGAAGAGCGACAGAATCTGATGTGTTTTAATTCTAATATTCCGCTTAACAGTGCCCTTTAATGTGATTATACCCTAAAAGAGCTACTTTTTTTTCTTTCATTTTGAGGCTTTAAATGTGTTAGAATGATCCAGCTATCGTTAGAAAAAAATCCGTTCAACACGTGTTCATAAAGTGAACACGTGTTGAACGGATTGTTAGAATAAAGGTGATCCCGGGACGAGTGTTTATTATTTTGAGGTGGACCCCCAAAGCCGTTATTTTATCTCAGTGGGGAGAACCACGTGGCACTGGTTGTGGTCTCCCCCCACCCTCTTGTTGTGATCCGATTTAAGAAGGAAGTGTGGGGGGGTTAGGTGAAATATTCTTTTTTAAGCACTTCTTGTCATGGAGAGTAGTTGACTGTCATACGTGAGGTATTATGTATTAATAGCATGGTTTGTCCAAGGACAATTAGCCACAAAGCCTTTTTGAAGTATTACTAAAATATCATAGAGTTATGGGCACTAGATGTATGCACTATATACCTAGTGTAGTCAGTAATAGTGCTATACACTATTACTACACAATTTCACTGATAATTATTATTATTTAAAATTATAACCAGATAGTTACCTTCTTTAGGACTATTATAATGATTTCAATATTTAAAGATGTAAAAAAATAACTGATAAGGACACATAAATCAGTCAACATCATTGTTTCCTAAAATAATCAAATAACATAAATAGAGTTGAATTGACCCCCCCCCCCTTTTTTTTTCTTTTGCTCCAGGTATAGATTCTGATACCTAAACTCAGATTATTATCCTATACTGGGTGTTTTTTTGGGTGTCTTTTTACCTCACTGTATCTATTTAATTTAAGATAAGATAGGATAAAAATAAGATAAGACTTTGTTGATCCCTCACTGGGAAAATTCACTTGTTATAGCAACTTACAGATAGAAAAAATTTTGAATTTTGAATCAAAATAAGCATGGCAAAAAAATGCAGTACACAAAGAATTATAGAAATATAAAGTAATTCACATTCACAGTAAGTAAAAGTAAAAAAAAAACAAAACTACTTTACGGAGCAACAAACCAACAAACCTAACAAAACTAGGAGTTAAGGATCAAGAATAATAATTAAAAAAACCGCAATTAATTACCTCTCTCTATATTTTTTAAATGTAAATGATTATTATGGTGTGTTAAAGGAAATACATTCCCTCATAACCTCATAATGTCATATATATACATGTAGATCTTCGTTAACCATCATTTGGTTCAGGCTTGCACAAACTTTAATGATGTTACTCTGTAAGCTTTGTAAATGTAAATGTTAGTATTTAATATGATCTGACTGATACAGAATCTGCTTATTGGGGCCATTATCTGTGCTGATACTGATCCTATGTATTGGACTAGTGCATCCCTAAATCCAACCATAACCTTCACCGATATTTTGATAATAATTTCTTAAATTTATTGTTTTAGAGAATTTGTGACCAAATAATGTAATTAATTGGACGTGTTATGGTTAAAAATAATCATGGCGGTGTCGACACTGTTTTTTAACAACCTTAAACAATATCCTTAGTATTTCAGTACATCACTGTATTGGTACACATCATCCTACATATAGCTATATCTGTGATAAAATAATATCATCTAATGTATTGGCCCATTCAATTTACCAGTCAGGCTCTAATCAATAACATAAAGTCATATCTCACTGGTAGAGACAGCAGGTACTTAGATCTTCAAATGTAACTAATTCTTAATATGACCAGGACTAATGTGTGTGTGGACATATGTTTTATGTGGACCCTGTTTCATTACTTTTAAAACAACATTAAGCAAAAATTATTACATTTTGTTTTTTAAATTCACTAGTTTCAGCTACTCAAATGTAAATAATTGCATATACCATTCTCATTATTTTATATTGTATATGTTTGGGTTTTGGACTGTTTACCGCCTTTTAACGGTTAATCAAGAATAATTGGCAGACTAATTAATAACGAATAAGATTGTTGTTGTATATGTTTCAGTCGTATTCTTGTGACATAACCACATTGGTTGCTGGACGCGGTGGTTGAAGTAGGGTATGTCAACAGAAGTTGTGCATGCATGAATGGCAGCGACCCCCAGCCCCCGACACACGCACACACCGCCCCCTTCCCACCATATCCTTATCCACACACAGAAGGGCCTTTCTTTCATCCAGCCGCGGACTTTTCTGTTTGCTTTTTCCTATGCTCTATCTGTAGGTAACGCATAGCTTTGCGTCTGTCTAAAGAACAGGAAAGTATGTGTCTCTAGACCTAAACCTTAAAAATTCTTTAAATTGTAAATGAAACCTATTGAAAGAACAAGTCACCATAGATTGCCAGCTTCTGCCATGCCTAGGTCATATTTCAGAAATATTGAGTTTCTCCTCACTTTGTCTTTAAGCCACTCAGATCGACAGCAGAGCTTTTAAGGAAAGGTTTAGCAGCAGCTGTACAAGGAACAGATCCGTCATCAAATCTCCCCAACTGCTCTTCCCACCAGCAAAGCTCAAACTGCCTCAGTATGTGGGTTCAGGTCATCTACTGACAGTAGAAGACATTCAGCCATTAGGTTTTGATGAAAACAAATCTACAGCAGCTACAGCTGTGATGAATGTCTGTTTTTATACCTTTTGAACGATGGCTGAAATGATCAGTCACAGTTTGAATAATCAGACATCACAGGCCGGCAACATCGGCCGCCAGCTTGTTGATTAATTGAAAGGTCCTCTGCAGGGACGGTAAAGATGAAGATGATGTAACACTGGTGAAGTGGTAAAGCACCTTGCCTCCACCTCAGGGTGTTGACATCAGATTCAAATTTGAGGTAGTGAATTTCTGAGAGATATAGTCATCTGTGTTAACTTGCAGCTTCAGGGCTATATATCCTCCATGATGCCAAAACATGTTTGGACTGTTTGGATTGCAGGTTAGACTATTCAAATTTGTTTATGGTTAGGGAAACGAAGTGGTTATTATACATGTATAAAGTTTGTTAAGCTGCATGAATCAATATTTTTATACAAACAGATGTACATTTTTTATTGGAATGAAGATTGCGTTGATGATATTTTAACTTTCTGTCGCTGTTATAATTGAGCATTTATTTTATTTTATGAGTTTTTAAAGGTGACAGGTTTTGTTCTCCATACCTTTATGAGTAAATGTCATTACTCTACATCAAGATGACGTTGGCATGAGGCATATGGAGGACGCTGAATGTTGGTTACCTAACAACGTAACTTAACTGTTTTTAGTATTCTGTGTCAAGTTGATGTTTAAGATTGTTGTCCTGACACTGAATTTTGGTTACCCAACATCACAACCTAAATTAAACCAAATATTAGTGGTGGTGTCCAGCTGTGTTGGTTTTCAGCAGCGGAAGGCAGCTGTTTTCATTAAAAAAAGCTTTGACTGCCTGGCACCAAACTGCAGAGGGATAAAGTTGGCAGCTAGCTGGTGAATATCGAGGAGTATTTAGCAGCTAGATATTTTTATTCGTGTTCATGCAGACCAAAACAGAGCGAGAAGGAGGGTGAATATTGGACTATATTTCACCCCCCCTCTTTTTCTGTCTCTTTCTCTCTAAGTATCATTTTGTCATATAGATTACTTTTACAATGGTGATCTGTTCTGTACACACATCTATTGCACGTCTGTCCGTCCTGGAAGAGGGACGCCTCCTCAGTTGCTCTTCTTGAGGTTTCTACCTTTTTTTCCCATTTAACTTTTTGATTTGTGATATTGGGCTTTCTAAATAAAATTGAATTGTATTTGACTTAAATTTGTCAGGTGAACAGAAACAGGTCTCCAAATGAATGCTCAGGTTGCTCTGTGTCAGCTGGATGGCAACTGGATGGCAGCTGTGTGCAGACACTTTTGACATAATATGTAAATGTTGTGTTTGCACCTCATTTTGCTGCCTCAGTGTATCTAAAGTCAACTAATGCAGGTTTATGGTTTAACAAAAAGACTCGGTTAAGATCATGGAAAGATCAAGGACACTGTTAGAAATGACAGTAGTTGTTGGTCTAAGGCGGATGCAAATTTGGTGGTCAAGGTTAAAATTAGGACATTTAAAATATATTTGACAAAAATGATGTGTTGCAGTATTATTGAATATTAAAAAAATCTTAGAAAGACTATGTTGGCCAGTTTCAAATACCTGTGGTGCAAAGACAAATTTTGGATGCTGAAATGTACAATTTTGTAAAGGTATAGTTAACGTGAAATCTGTTGCATTTGCACCATAGCGTATTTGTAAAATTTCCCGTTAATTCCATTGGAGCTTTACCGTGGCTTGTATCGGACAGTTTTCATAGTAGACTCTGAGATATTTCATTGTTATTTTTGTGAAGCGATAGTCCAGACATGTCCGGACTGGTGGAAATCCAAGATACTGTGTGAGTGCAGGAATATAACCCAGCTAGTTGTAGTGTCAGAGAACTCTGTGCTTAATAGACAGGTGCTTTGATCCCACATCTTCAAAGTGTAACATAGTGATGCTGCTGCTATGTTATGCATGAAAACTCTCTTTTATACCCTGCTGTGAGGAGAGAGGGAGACAGGAAAATTGGTCAGAAAGAACAGGATGGATCTATATGCTACGGCCACTAGGGGGCCCCATAGCATAATTAGACTGAGCTGTTTGGGATTTGCTCAGGAGTTAAGTATCAGCATCAGGATAATTCAGGGATGAAACATCAGGTGGGTTTTATTCAGAAACTTAGTGGAAGTGCTTCCATCAAAACTAGCCTGGTTTCCCTGTCTGTGACTCGGCTCTGCATGTGTGACAGAGTAAGACACGATGGTATCTATAATCTAAATTTTGTCATTAGAAAATAACACCTGTAGAGTGAGTTGTACAGCAGCAATCAGGTACATTTGTTTTCTCTCCTCTTAAATATACAACAAATATTATACAAAGGGATGCTTCATCTTTTTAATATCTTACAATTTTGTCTTTTATTTTTGATACTTATTCCAATTAATATATGACTAGAATAAAAGTTACTCAATTACATGTATTTTAATTAAAGGTAATAAGGCAGATTTTTTTTAAATTGAAGTCTATGGGCAATATGGTTGTTAAAGGGGCTGTTTGGGTTTTTTGAAGCGGGGTTATATGAGGTACTCCTTCATAGTCAGTGTGTTAGTGACAGTAGATGTCGGTCGACACGTTTGGAGAAATAGACAAGAGTAGCAACACAGAATACTTATCTTAGCCAGAAGGGAAGCGAAGGTGAAGCCAAAAAAAATCTATATTAGTTTATGTGCATGTATTGATAAAGTTTCCACTGCTTTACCTTGCTGTCAGACAGTCCTTGAAATGAACTGAAGCTTGTATATGCTCCCTTCAAAGCCGCCAGGCTCCATTGACAAAAATTCCATAACCCGTAATGTTCAGTCAGTCAGTCATTTTCTGTAACCGCATGTCCTCGTAAGGGTCGCGGGGGGGCTGGAGCCAATCCCAGCTGTCATCGGGCGGAAGGCGGGGTACACCCTGGACAGTTCGCCAGACTATCGCAGGGCCGACACATATAGACGAACAACCACACACACTCACAGTCACACCTAAGGGCAATTTAGAGTCACCAATCAACCTGAGCTGCATGTCTTTGGACTGTGGGAGGAAGCCGGAGACCCCAGAGAGAACCCACGCAGACTCAGGGAGAACATGCAAACTCCACACAGAAGGGCCCCCGCCCGGACCGAACCCCATTCCAACCGGGATTCGAACCAGGGACCCCTTGCTGTGAGGCAACAGTGCTAACCACAAAGCCACCGTGCCGCCCTAACCCGTAATGTTATTTCTCAAAAGTTGCTTGTCTACCACTCCCTTCATTAGTCATTTGTTAGTATTATTTGGGGGTTGTGTGAATCCAGACCCACCCTTTAAAAAACCAAGTCACAAAATAACACAAAAAACCTACCAATGGGCGCAGCGTTAGAGCGGGGGGAACTTCCGTTTTCTGAGAGGTAAAATTCTGGTTTTTGTTCCAGTTTCACTTCAGGGCTTTCTGATGGAGGGTTAAGCAGTGAAAAAATCTAAAAAAAAGTGAAAATGATATTGATGTGTTTTTAGATGGGCTTTCTTTTAGGTGATTAAAAATGTTTTCCTGTCCACAGCAGTAAATTGCTCAGCTTCGGTGTTGGTATTCCTGCCTGCTTCTCCAAAATGAGGGTTCTCCAAGCAATGGAGAAAAGTTCAAGTAGCGTACACACCCAAAAGTGATAAAAACTAGGTGCTGGACCAGGCAAAAACTGACGTGACAGAACAAATAAAGTCAGACAAGCAATCCCTCGAACTGGCTTACAACATTAATAGAAACTGGTATTTACCAAAAAGTATTCTTTATGAATGTTTGGTGTTCCTCCTCAGGTCATTCAGAAATTTAGTTCACAATTGTGGTACATAAGTAGGCTAAAACAAAACAATAACAAATAATTTCTTTCTTTATACATGAAGGTAATCAAGATTATATTTGATTCTATATTCAGATCTTTAATCTTAATTGATGTGTGTGTTCTGTGAGATACTGTGTGTGCGTTTACACTTGACAGGTAGACTCAACAGCATAATATTGACAACCACGGACTGCACCGACCTCTTTCATGGAAAACATTTGGTCTTCTCGGAGTAGAAAAAGCACAGGGATAAATATTAAAATTATAAAAAAAAGTTTTGATGATGTGATTTAAAAAAAATGTTTTAAAGCTGTAACATTTTGGGAAAAAACATATTCACTTTTTTTTTCCAAAGATGGACAAAACCTGGAGGCGTGCTGTTTCTGCTGCAGAGTTTGGTATTTTAGTCATGCAAGGCTGCAGGAATAACAGCACTTTGTTAAATGCAAAAGTCTTACTGCAGTAGTTTCAGTCAAGAGGAATCACTGTTTTGGAGAAGTTGAGGAGGCTGCACCTGCTTATTTACTAAATGTGTCATTCAGTTGAACGTTGGGTACTGTTGCCTCTGTGTTTCATTTTATGTTGTGTGTTTTCAGGCTCTCGTGTTGTATTGCTGCGACAGAAAGAATTGTGAATAGTACAAAATATAAGGTTAAACTAATGATTCGAATGTGTCGTTAAACCTACATTAATTGATTTTTTGTCACTTGGGTGAAGCAGAAAATCCTGTAAACACAACGTGGGCAAATTATCACCTCATAAAATTGTTAACAAGCAATTACTTATTTATAGGGCTGCCCCTTAAAAGTCAGACTTGAATAATCAGTCAACCCTCAGCCAACTTTCGCAAAATGAAATATCATTTTAGCTTTTTTTTGACACTTTCAATATGTTTAACAGGAACCTTAGAGAAACCAGTCTGCCAGTCTGTGAAACTGGACGTTAGGTCATGTTAATTGTTAGCTTTGCAGCCAAAGTGGCAGCTGAGAGTCATAAACAGGATGCTTGTAGATCATATCTGATATCTTCAGCTTGGATTTTCACACCACTAACCAGCCGTTCTTTTCCACTTATTACTATAACGAAAACAACTACATAGTCACTAAATGTAATGCCACTTTTGAAGATAATGACCATTTTCAACAGTTATTGTGAAGTAATACTAAGTTGTCCAACAATGTCTGTATTACATCACCAGATGTAAGCTGGTCTGACTCTCCAACTACAGATGAGCTTTGAAGTTCTCTGAAGTTGAGTTGGAAGTAAAATTACATAAAGTTACACACTGATATATTCAAGATTTTATTAAAGTTGTCATTTCTTTAATTTAATCAATAAGGATTTAGTTACATTATATGTAATAATAATATGTGGAGCATCAAATCTTGTATTGCTTTGTTTTATTGTAGCCTTCAGTGGTTGTTTTCTGTTTTGTTTATTTTTCCCTCTTGAATTGAGCAGAAAAAGCAAGAATGGGTCCCATGTGACACTACTCTGGTTTAAACACTGCTGCTGCAATAGAGAATACTCGATAAACTATAGTATTTGAAGCTTGTACGCATAAAATATCTCTGATAGTAGGCATGCTTTGTTTGCAATGCTTCTTAGTGTAGGGAAAACAACTGGAATTTGTTGGATGGTTTTGGGATATGCTAACTCATTTGTTTCCCTTTTGAGTTGTGATGAGATGTAACCTGAAGGCGTAGATGTAATAAGAACGTTTTGAATGCAAGACCTTTACTAACAGCACTGTGTTGCATGCAAATTTGTTATTCATATCGGAGCATTGTTTCACTCAAGAGGAATTTCTATTTTAAAGGACTCAGGAAGGCTGCACACCTTATTAACTAAATATATCGTTTAGTCGCAGGTTGGGTTCTGCTGTCTTTGTGTGGTATTTTACATTATGTGTTTTCTAGGATCTTGTTCCTGCTGTGAAAAGCATTGTAAATAGTGCAGTTAAAATATATGGTTGAACTAATGATGTGTTTTTTTAAGGGAGAATAATTATATGCACATCGTGTAGGTGCGATGCTGATGGAGACGATGTTTTAATCCCTCTTGGATCTGGGTCATGTCAAAATGTTTGAAAAGTTGAAACCACATCTATGTTTATATATTATGCACACCAATCGGCTGACAAGCTCTGTTATGGCAGGTTTGGTTAATCATCTAAGCCACTCAGTGTAGTTAACCAATTGACAATAAACAATTCAATAAGATACATAGAAAAAAGTACTTAGGGAAAAAATGTTAAGGCCATACTACAAACTATCAAACATATATCTTAATAGATAAATAAATAAAACATAGTTGACATGACTTAATTAGCGACTTTGTAAATGTTCAAAGATGCTTTACATGAAATGCAAAAAACATACAAAAAACAAATATATGTCTATATATATATATAAACATATAAATAAATATAATTCCATATATCAGCCATATATCAGCCTACATCATTTGCATTAAAATATTTAATGTATAAAGTTAGAGGCAAAATAATCTGAAATACGTACACAGAAACCCCCATATCATCACGTTCAGCTCTCAATCTTTCAGTCCTTTCCGAAGTTTTAAACCAGGCAGGGGTCGCACCAAGGTTCCAGCAGAAAGTTGAAGGTCCGTAATCCAAAATCAGTGGTCGATTAATCCAGAAACAAGTCAAAAAGCTGAGAATCAAATACACAGAGATCACAGCATTCTTCTGGCACGGATTCAGTGAAATGTTATACAGCAGTATCAGCTGTTTTTCCTTAATTCTTTCATTTCTCATCAGCGTAATGCACTCGCACTCTGTTTATTCTGATGCTCCTATAATTCTAAAAAATTCTTATCCTGATAGATCACAAGTTTAAGAACTCTGAATGAAAGAATAAATATTACTTCATAATAGAGCTTATCAGCACCAGGTTACGCAGGCAGGCAAACTGACCAGCTCTTGACCCCAGGGCTCAGAACTCTAACCAAGATGAACCTCTCAAGAGGTTTTGCAAAGACAGACACACAGATTTCCTCTGCGATAAACAAACACAACGTGAGAATCTGTTCCCCTTTACTATTCAGACATGTAATTAAGGTCACCCTTATTGGTGTGATGTCTCAATAAGGTAAGATAAGATAAGATAAGATAAGATAAGATAAGATGATCCTTTATTGATCCCCACAGGGGAAATTCAAGTTTTGCAGCAGTAAAAGGGTAAAGGTCAAACAGCAAAACATATAATAGATAATATAATAATAAAAAATAATACAATTTTCCCCAGAGAAATTCTAAATTTTCCTTGTTCAACTGGAGACGAAGCAACATTGAGGTAGATGGTATGTATTTGTGATGGTGTGCTTGATATTGTTATTTTCGGCGTTGCCAAGCCGAGGTCTACATTTCAATAAAGAGAGGTCTACCGCTGCCTGGGTATTTGCGTGCGTGTGTATTATTGTGGCGTGGCAGAGTCTTTTCATTGAATTTCATCAGACTATGCCTTTGAAAAGGTTTTCTCCGCTCTATTTACATTATCACTGCACTATTTAGCACAGTGATTTTAACTCAGTTGTCTCGACAGTCCACGTTGCTGGTGGTTTTTCTTCTCCCGGTGGATGTAATGTTGTAGATTATGTGTTTTTGCAGGACTCTTCTCCCTTCCCAATGTCATTTGAATATCCACTATCTCACTATTGTGCACTTCATTTTAAAATCCCATATCTTCTCATTCCCAATGCCGTTGCGTTATTGTGAGAATTCCCATTTCTTTCAGTCGTCCAGAGTGGTGCATAGCTTGCAGGCTCTATTTATTGGGCACCGAACAAAGGTCCATAAAGCATAGTTAGCGCCGCTTTGAGTGCCGTCGCTATTTCTAAGTCATATTTACCTCTCTGTGCACAGTGTAAGAAAGAGGCTGTCTATCATGACAAAACAGAGATTGTGGAGTCCCAATCGTACCACTGCATATTGACATTAGTGATAATAGCTGCTTTGCAAGCCCAATAATGTGATGCATTGTAAATCGCAAAAACAGATGCTATTTTGTCTTGAACTCACTGTGTTGTACACAGGGACCCTACGCTGCTACCGTTCAGATGCAGAGTGAAAATCGAGGACAGCGTGTAGGATTGTGTGAGTACAGGAGGCTGGTGTTGCATCTGTATGTTAGTTAAGAGAAAGTAATTAATGAGTCTCTCTTGTGTGCCTTCACCTCATTTTTTGCCTCAAAAATGCTTTGGCAAAATTAAGAAACAACTAAACTAATTATCTTTTAGCTGGGTGGCCTCTGACTTGCAAAAGATCATCCTGTCCCCAGAAAATGGGGCCCTGACAAAGAAATGCTCATGGTGGTTAATGTGTAACCATGTGGCATCCTCCCACTTGTTTTGACCAACAGCAGGTTAATACTTCCATAGTTCTATTGCGTAGTCAGGGTCAGAGGGGCTGACCCTAAAATACCGAAACCAAACTTTGGTGACCGGGGTAACCTAATTAGGTGTTTTTTTAGGTTAGCATTGTTTCAGCAGAATGTGAAAAATACCTTGAGTGGGGTCCCTTTTACACCCTTTACAATATAAGACACTAGTGTCTTCACCTCTATTTAAGTTGTCTTTCACTTACTGAACTCCTAGTTTGCTACCATACTCACAATGACAATATTACAGTGCAGAATGTAGCATAATGTTCACTGTTTTCCTCATAGTCTAGTGCGTCAGTGTGCTTACATTTGCAAATCAACTTATGGGGATATCATCAGTTTTGCAGGTGTTTTGTTGACCAAAGTTTTGGGCAAATTGATATATTGACCTGATTATGGCGCTAGATGAAGTCAGGGCATCACCAGAGATTTTACAATTCATCCTGAGTGAATGATGAATGTGTCAAGAAAGTGTTAAGGTGATCCAACAAACAGTTGTTGAGATTTTACTCAAAACTACTATGTCTGCCTGCTGGTGGCGCTGGAGGAACAGTCAAGAGATTGTCAAAGTTATTAGAATTCATTTTCAGAGAGCTACGGATTTCTGTACCAAATTCAATGGCAATCCATTCAATATTTTGTTTTGTTGTTTTTTTTAATCAATCACTTTTTATTGTAACATAAACAGATAAACAATATCGAGCAGGCGGGTTTCTATTAACCCCCATATTGCACAAATTAAAATTGCTAAATCTAAATATGTGTCAATTTAGAAAAACGTTTTTATGCTTGCATGAGGTGGTATTTCAGGCAATGTGAAAAAGGCATATTTTGCAAAACTGCAGTGAAAACACTTTTCACATTTATAGGTCACATGATGATATGGTTGTGTGCTTGTCAGTAGGAACTGGCTCCCCCGGGCATGTTGCAGCAGGCGCTACAAGAGGTTTTATGCATCGCATACCTCTTCAAAAGTTGAGCGGATCATCTAGAAGTTTTGGATCCACAATTCCTCTGTGAAATCGTGGACTATCACCTCCCAGAAATCCCTCATAAGTGGCCGCTCCCCCGCATGAGGGGCTTGTCTTTCCATTATCACTTGCATAACACGCCTACGTGGCCTTGGATTGGAAATAATGACGGCTAGTGCGGTGGCTGCAATAGAAATAAATCTGCTGATGTTTTGAACATCCATCACCATGCTTCTTGGAATGTTATTGAGAGAAGAGAAGTCGCATAACGCCACTCAATGGAAACAGCCATCTCGCAATAATTGTGTTTTATTGACATTTCAAAAATATCGCTTAAGTTTCATGCAAATCTGTAATGGAAACTCACCTACTGTTTATTACACTTGAGTATTTAACCTATTTATCTCCCTCTCCCCACACCTCTTTCCCTTTCACCAGCCAACATGAGAGCGATACCCACACAGGTCCTTTTATTTAGATATTGGATTTGTCCGCATTAAAATTGCATTTTGTCTCTTGCTGATGATAGTTCTAAGTAAGCTCGGATGCCAGGGAATACTAGAGTTATGAAAGGTTTCCAGTTCTGAACAGCAGTCTTCTTAGCTGTAGTCAGGCCTGACAGCCAGACTTTGCATGCTGTGTCGTAAAGGAAAGGTGGGAATCAGTCATTTGGCAATTGCATCCCCATTAATTCTGCAGTGGTAATTATAACCTTATTATAACCTATAACCCCCAAAGCCCCTGGACATTCCCATACAACATGTATAAAGGAGCCAGTGGTTCATTGGGGGACAGAATAAGCAATGAGGGACAGGTAACAGTCCTGTTGATGTCTTTTATGTCAACGTTAGTTATATTCTTTGAAAAAAAAAATCAAATACATGCATTGGTGATTTGGGTTTCTTGAGTCCATTCAGTAGTTTTGGGGATTTTCCAATTCAGATAACAGTCGTTGTCGTCAATGTGGTCAGGCGCTAGCGTGGCAAAAAAAAAAAAAAATTCTATGAGTACATTTTCATTATCCACCATCATAAAACCATTAATTTATCCATTCATTTACTTATGTTTTCACTGATTAAGAGACTTGACCTCATTCATAGTGTCTTAATTGCCTTCATTACATTCTACTCACATATCTCTCAAAAAACAAAAAAATGTAATTGCCCTTGAAAAGCAGCCTCATAAAAATCTAATTAGACTGTGATTAGGTTAGCAGTTTGCTGAGATACAGTCTGTCTTTTGGTGTATCAAATATCACATGATTTTACCCAGAGACTTACACATGCACCACGAGACATTGGTGTTTTCTTCACCTTAAACTGCTTTAGTTTGGTTTTTTTTTCCCACCCCGAGCACCTTGCATGACCTGAGAGAGGAAGGAGAGGTTCTGTTTGAATGAGGTGGCACAAGGCTGGATTACTAACTGAGCATTCTCCAGTCTTACTGTGGGTTGTGGTAATTCAATTGAAAATGTATAAGGGAACATACAGCGCTAAAGCACCACAGCAATACACGATAAGGTCCTTTAAGGTCCAATGAGTAGGATTTAGGAGAATGTTTTGGCAGAAATGGAATATGATAAGTTCTCTTTTGTGTTTAATCACCTGAAAATAAGAATTGTTGTGTTTTCCGAACCTTTTGTCAACATAAGAGATTGCCATCTTGCACTGCCATGTTTCTCAAATAGCCTAGAACAGACGAACCAAACAGTGGTATTAAATCAGGCCATTTGCATTTCTTAGTTTGGGTGTTTTTGCATATTTACAATTTTTTTTGTCTCATTTTCGTGTCAGCCACTTAAGTTAGCAGCCCCTCCATGACAAGAGCATCAGAGAATTCTGCTTTGGTCAGTGTTTTTACAGAATTATATCATTGGGTCTGATTGTTTTGGAGATGACGAGACCTTTATGGATTACTCTGCTCCCGACAAAAACCTCCTGAATGTCTGGGTCTTAATTTATCAGAGAAAAAGTCGAGCGCTCAGTGCACAGCGCACAGCGCAGGAGAAAGACTGATAGGTAACATAAAACTGCTTCATTTAGTGTTTTTACTGGTTTTAATCACCTGACCTGTTTACTTTGGAGAGGAATAGACCTCTGTGGATAATTCAGCTCCCGGCAAAAACCTCCTAAACAATGAACACTGAAGGAATTCTTACTGGGAGAAGTTTAAGATGGTTGAGATATGCAGTTCTCATCACTAGACACCACAAAACTCCCCCTAAATCCTAGTTCACACAGGGAGTGTTGCAGCAACAGACCAAAAGTTATTTTCAATGGAAGTCTGAGACATGAAACCACAAACTGACACAGCTCTAGGGATGGGTGTGATGCACTACAAATAAAAGGTGAGTTGGCATCAATTTTTGTCAGAGAGGCATCAGCCCATCATTTGTTTTTGTTTCTAGCTGTGGTACTCAGTGTTTCCTCTACACTCATTTAGGAGTGGCGGCCCGCCACTCCTAAATGAGTGTACAGGAGAAAAGGTACAGGAGAAAAGGTAGACTTTTTAGCTTAAGAAAACTTATAATAGATTTTATAAGTTAAATAAACATTCGCAAAATATTGATGGCCAGCTAAGGTTATGTAGCTTAAGTTAATTGGGCCCGGTGCCACCTCAACTCAGTGTCGCTAACGTGAGTAAACTAATTGATAGCATTAAGCGATATACACGCCATGATGTAACTGCTGACTGCATTTTCAGATGAGCTTGTTCAAATATTTTTCAAAGAAGAGAAAGACACCTGATGAGGATGGCGCTAGTCAGGTATCATTAGCCTTTTTACTGACTCAAATTATGATGGTTAGGTAAAAAATTATGTTCACACTTGTAATCAAATGTGACGTGAGTGTAAATTATCTAACGTTAATGTTTTATGTAATCGTATAAGACAAGTAACAGACAGGGAGGAGCAGTGGAACAAAGTGAAGGAGAGCAGAGTACAGGAGGGGGAGTGCCGAGTGAAGGAGCAGGAGAGCAAAGTGATGGTGCAGGAGAGAGAGATGAGAGTAGAGGAGAAAAACATAAAGGGAAACACAGGCTATCAGGCTGGGACCCTAAATGGGTTGAAAAAAATAAATTAAAAAAAATAAAAAATTATTGTTTCTATTTGTAGGTGAAGACTGACTTGAGAAACAGGCTGCAGGGCGATCACCCTGCAGCATGTATGCTGCTGAGCATCAACGGGCCACCTCTTGGGGAATTTCCGTACAACAGAGCCTTAGAGCTGTTCTACAAAAAACCAAGAAAAATCCATTGTTCTGAGCCTGGGTGCAAACTTTGCCACTGATTACAGCCCCATCAAGAAATTATTATTTATTGTTTTTATTATTTTATTGTTGAATTTTGTTATTATTTTTATTTTTACATTCAGCCTTTAAAAAGCGTCATTTGTTTACGCCGCCACGGCTCCCCGGAGAGCCTGCCCCCGCTGCTGAAAAAAATCCTAGAGGAAACACTGGTACTGCCTTATTTAGCTTCATTAGTCGACACTATGCTAGCTTACTGTGTATTGCAGTGCACAGGGGGATGCAATGGGGCTCTGACATTGATCAGTGTGCATATATATATATATATATATATATATACTCTCATCTCTCATATATATATATATATATATATATATATATATATATATATACTTTTTTTTAACCAAATTACAAACCTTAGATGTTCAGTTGAGGTGCTTTGTGGTGAGCAGCAGACACACAAAAAACCTGTGACAAAGTAACCACGTTTACGAGCACTTGAACACTTAAACTCTGCGATGATGTAGTTGGTGATGCTGTTGCGTTTGTATGTTGCATATTTCCACGACAATATCATCTGTAATCAAATCACCACATGTAAGGAGGTGAGGTTCCAAGGGGCCCGGTAGCTTATTTTTACCCCAAACATCTCTCCCAGGTTACTCTGGCTCCAGGTAGCATAAGATAAAATGTTGGAATTCTGTTAAAAAAATGAAGGCTTTGAAAGCACAGTCTATTCTGAACCCAGCTCCTGTCATCCTCGCTTGATTGGTGTTGGGTCAGGACTGGTATGCGTGTGCCATCTGCAGCACCATTACGCATGCCTGAATCATCCACAACCAAAACCTGTTTCCAAGCTGCTACACCTCCTGTGCTCCTCGTGTTAAGCACACTGCTGTGTGAGCAGTGTCTCTCTTCGTTTGCATTTTCGCCATTTGCCAAGTTCATTAATGACTTAGTTGCAAACAGGGCTGCAACAGTTTTATCATTCAGTCTATGGAAAAAACTGAAAAATCAGTCTAAGTTCAAAACCTACAGATGTTAAATTTTAAATCAAATAAAATAGAAAAAGTCTGCCTGACATTTCAGTAGTCATTTCAGTTTTTGGATGACACAATATCTAAAAGTATTAACCCTTTGAAACCTGAGCAAATTAGCCTCATTTCTTTCGAAAACATGGGAAGAAGGCAACGAGCAATTTAAGAAGAAATGACCCAAAAAGCAGCAAAAAATTGGTAAAAAGTACAAGAAAATGACCTTAAAGTTGGCAAATAAAGGTAAAGTGAAAACAAACAAACAATGATCAACTGACCTGAAAAAAGTGCTTTCAGATATTCTAATAATTCTGTAAAATGATTTTAATTCATTAAGTATGCCAATTAGAAATAAGAAGAAATGTCCTAAAAAGTTGTAGAAAGTACAAGAAAATTGCATGAAAACTGAAAAAAAAGAAGGAAAAAAATTTAATATAACATAAATATGTACTTTATACACTTTTTTTTAAAGCTTTTTTTTTCCCAAATAATTTTCCAACAATTTCTTGCAGTTGGTGGAACATTTATTGCCAAGTTGCTCATTGCCCTTTTCTGCCCATGTTTAGCATTTGAAGGTTTAAATAGTTCTAAAAGTGTCTAAACCCAGCACAAGAAAAGTGATGTTGACCCCAGATTCAGTACTCTCAACATCTCAATAAATTTTTAAAAGTAGAATAAAGCAATCACAAGACCCCAAAAGTCAAGATCACTTTATTATTTATTTCCTTCATTCATTAATAGGACCTGTAGTGTCAGTTATACATCTGTGGCTGCAGGCTAATTGTTTGCGCGGGAACATCCCTGATAAGAGCCAACAGACACGTCAGGTCTGAGTAAGTGTCATGTAACCTCTCGCTGCCACTCCTCCTGGGATGGCCCAATAGGCTTGGCTCAAACTCCTGCCTTGTGTACATACATTAGTAGAGTCAACCAGTGGGATGGAGTCAGAGCGCTGTGACCTGATCCCAGACTTCAATCTTCACACCAGTTAGTTTCTCATTGCTGAGCTGGTGCCCTTTTTTCTGATGTAGAAATTGGTGTTTTCCTTTTTGTATGTTTTTTTTTCTTCTTCAAACATCTTAACGTGGATGGTAAGGTTCATTTTTTTTTCTTTTAACCTAGTTCCATTTCTTCGTCATCTTTTCATCAGTGTGCAGCGTGCTGTGTATGATGGATGTCCCGGGGCTATTTTGAGTCCCTGTAGGCTCCTATACAGTAAAAGAGTGTGTCCATGTGTGTGTTTGTATGTTTGGTCGCGCTGAATGGTAGCTATATTTGGCCACTTTTTTTTCCCCCTCTGCTTTTGCTGGGATGCTTTTAGTTCACTGTCTAGGCTTTTTATTCACTGAGTCAGGGTTAGAGTCAGATGGAAGGAGACATGCTGCAGAGTTACACTATTTGACACACACTGCAGCCTCCACATGACGGCCCAACTTAACTAAGAACAGCGGGATAGCAGCGGCAAAGAAGTTATGCAATCACATTAATACAAAAGTTTTTATAAATCTGAAACAATGAATTAATGAATTTACCTAATTTTATTTATCAGCAGCAATTATTTTGATAATTTATTGAATGTTTAAGTGTTTTTTTTTTTTTTTCGCAAAAACAACTACAATTCTTTGTTTCCAGTTTCTTCAATGTGAGATTTTACTGCTTTTCTCTGTTATGTATCACTGTACATCGAATGTGTTTGGTATTTGGACTGCTGATTGAACACTGAGAAAATTGTGATATGTATTTTTCATCATTTTCTGAAAAGTGTTTAAAATAATTGATTAATCAAGAGTACAACTGGGTGATTTGGAGAAAATCAGTTATTGCAATATATTTGACAAAATATATCCATATCGGTATGGCAGTCATATCACTGTGCACTGTGAGTTAACTTTTAAGTTTAAACAAATATTTGCTTTTACAGTGTAAAAAGAAACTGTTTAAACTTTAAAAAGTTTGTCTATGGGCTGCTTTGAAATTTAAAGTCGACAGAAACTGAGAAGACTAATTTTGTAATGATTCAGTTTTTCTTCTCAAATTCAGTCTACTTTAAAACGTTAAGGCAGCCTGAGCGATAACTTTTTTAAAGTTAAAACAAATAGTTCATTTTTACAGCGGCAGTTAACTCTTGGTGCTTTCACAAAATATTTACACAATAAGAGTTTTGATAAATAGTCATCAGCAATACGGACATAATGACAAAGGCAAACAATAATAAGAGCTTGTACAGTCCGGTAAATTATAGAAATTATAGTCTTTATTGTAATCCAGCCTTCAAAACAAGAAAAAGACAACTTTAATGGTACTACAATTTCCAAAATTAAAGAAAATATCAAGTCTCCTTTCATGAGATTGCCCTAATCTAGAGAATAATCTTCAGATCAATAAGCAGTAAAAATAATCACCATAATTAGTTAATTCTCATAGTGCTTCATCCTGGTGAGTTTTGCAGTTTCAAGACCTGCCTCCTGATTATTTTTAATTAGATACAACTGCAGAAATCAAACTGTTATGTATACATAATTACAAGGTTTTTTTGAAAATCAAATGTATCACTAGTAAAATATTTACTGTAATTAACTACTCACTGTTATACTTACTGTAAAAAACTACTTTCCAAAAACATAGTAATCGCTGGCCAAAAGGGATAGCAATAAACAACATGCAAAACTTGTGGATCTGCTAATAAATTGCACTTAAGGGAGCTACAATGTGCGGACCTTTTCTCATGTTGTTTATTGCAACAACTACTCATCAAATACGAAAAATTTGATATAACTCGCCAACATGAGCATTTCAGACACATTTCGCTCATTCCAATCAACTATTTTTTCTGCCACTTTCTTCCAAATCCAGGCTGTTTTCGAGTGTTCTTTTCCAGTTTGGCTGTCACACAGCAGTAGTCAGTGGGCAGTCTAAACGTTCCCCTAACAGTTAATCTCTTTACACAAAAGAGCACTTTGTTATGGCAGCTGCTTTGCTACAAAATGCAAATCTGTTACTACATGTTTTCTAAATTCTCTCTCTGCATCCTTTCCAAAAGAGTCATCAGAAGTTTTATTTCCACCCCTTAGCAACCTCAGTGTGCATGGCTGGTGCACACAGTTGATTTTGTGTTTTTATATTTCACCTCAAAGCAGGTCAAAGCCCGAGGAATTGTTTTGAACGTGGCCAAGGGGACAAGTAACTAAAAAAAGTGTTGCCTTGCCTCCCCCCTCCTCCTTTCCTACTCCTCTACACCCCCCCCCCTTCTTTGCCTGTCACATGTTCTTTTCACAGCATAGAAAAGTTTCTGGATTAGGGCAGAATTAACACAAAGCAGCGACGCCACTCCAGCTACACTCGCAAAACAACGCAGAAGAGGCACGAGGGGGGACCGAGACGCCCGAGCGAACGCCACCTCAGAAAAACTTGAAACTTCTGATAGCGACAGGCGGACGAGTCCATCCCCAGAGAGAGAGAGAGGCAGCAGAGGCAGAGAGACGGCAGCAGGGGATCTTTGCCGACAAGGTCCTGAAGGATGGAAGAAAAGCAGTTTGCCGGCATCCTGGTGAGTTGAACTTTTGTTCGGTGAACACACACACACTTTGAAAAGCATAGATATACAAGATGTCATACACTGGATGCGGCCACATCTCAGAGTTCATTGGTGGGATGCAGCTGCTGGACCACCAGTTGAGCCACTCTCCCCTTTTCCCCAATTTAAGCACAAGAGGCCAGGTGGTTGAGCTTCACTGTACAGCACGGTCGCTAAGGACTCCAACAGGCTTTTATTTGCTTTTATTTTGTTTTCCTTCCTTTTATTTTTTTCTCAAAAAACGACAGTTGTGCTCACTTTTTTTTTAAATTTACTCTTTTTTAAATTTACTCACTTTAAAGACACTATTGTTGACCAATTCTTTTTACTTATTTTAAAAACTTTTTTGACCAATTGTTTTTATTTAAAAAAAAGACGATATTGTTACCCTGGGAACACTTCTTATCTTTCAATATGCCCTAAATTTCCCAATCTCGCCTATCTTTGAAAAAACAAAGACGCACATGTTTACACTCGATGATAAGCCTGTTTCTTCCTGAGTGGCTGTTGTTGGTGCTTGAGTGCAGCAGGCAGAGCCGACATCACCTGCTGTTGGCAGTGGTGCTTAACACTCATCATCAGCTGTCCTAAAAGTCCCCAAAATTTGTCTTCAGTCGTAGAAACTTTCTGTCTCCCTCTCAGTGCTGCTTTTACATTGCCCTGTTTATCTGATCGTGTCAACTTCCGCAAACAATAAACATGTTTTCAGTGTCCTCCGGCTGCTGATAAGAGCTGAGGCCAAGAGGTAAATGTGTCAGTGTCAGGCCTGCGCTGTTTGGCGAAGCTTTAAATAGAGGTTTGGCATCATTGGCAGTCAGGTCACTTCTCCTTCTCTCGCTTTCTCTCTCTCTCTCTCCTCTCAGTTCAAGTTCTTCAGTCCGTCTTGAGACGGCGATAAACAAACTCCGAGCTCCAACTCTCCTCTGACATTCTCGCTCATTTGAAGCCTCGCTTTCCTCCCCGATGACATTTTTTTTCTCCCACTCTCTGCCGTGTCCTTTTGAGATGCATATCCATGTTAAAATGCATACGCCTGAACTTAAGAGGGGGGACGTTATCAGTCCCGCCTTGCTCTCCCCCCCTCACTCTCTCCCCCTCACTCTCGCAACATTTGAAGGTGGCTGGAGGAGGATGGAGATTTCGTACTTGTTCTCAGAACTCTTTTTTCTGTGTGGGTTTGTCTGCGTTTTCAGCTCAGTGACAGACTGCCAATCAATCTTTTGCATAGCTGGAGAGTTGCAGAAATGTTCTGTGAGTTTAGATATGGCTTTCTTTGGGATTCATGCGAAATGAAATGTTAGTTACAAGGAAGATTTCAGCTGTTTCCCCCATGATGGAGGTTTAGTTGTTGACTTGTACCTGTTTTTTTTACTCTGTCGTAATTATGAAGTCATGTACCTTTTTACTGCCCCTCACACAGTCTGAGGTGTCTCTTTGGAAGATATAAGTGAACTATCTTTGTTTAACCCTTCAAAACCTTGATCAGTTTTGTTCTGCTGCGTTCAGACGCCTTTCTCAAGCTTTGAACCCTGAGCAAATCAGTGTCATTTCTTCAAAAACATGGGAAAAAGGGCAATGAGCAACTTTGCAGGAAAATGTCCTGCATATTGCAAGAATTATTTTTTTTAATAAATGCTAGGTAAAATTGTCCAGAAAACTGTATTTATAATTGGCATAATTTCATATTTAAAATTCTTTTACAGAACTATGAGAATTTTTTAAGCACTATTTCAGGTCAGTTCCTTGATTTTGTTTTGGTCGTTTTTACTTTTACATTTTTTTTTAATTTGTTGCCAATTTGTAAGCACTTTTTTAATGTCAGTTCGTTGTTTATGTTGTTCTTTTTTAAATTTTCACATCATTTATTTATTTATTTTTTTTGCAATTTCAAAGTCATTATCTTGTACTTTTTTTTATACCTTTTTTGTTTTCTAATTTTTGGGTCATTTCTTCTTAAGTTGCTCATTGCCTTCTTCCCATGATTTTGAAATAAATCAAGCCAAATTGCCCAAGTTTCATGGGGTTAATAGAGCATCTGGAGAGACTGCCATGACTCCTCATAGCCACTAGGGGCATTTAGGTCAACAGTGAGTGGATGCATCAACTAAAAAAATTAAATCTTGACAGCACCTTCTCAAACACAAAATTTACATTGTGCAGATAAAAAGTGCTTTTTATCATTCTATATCATCAAAATAAAAGCTTGGTGAAGTTAAATTATTTAGTACAAACTTAAAAATGTGCCAGCATTCAGTTTGTAAGTGACTGAAATGTTTGAAAGCTGCATTAAAAAAGTGTAATGCAATTGAGAGCAAACTGTCGCATTAGGCAACAACTTTGCTGTTATATCAAAATGTGAATAACCACACATTTTGGCCAGAGCCGCCTCTTATCACCAATATAAATGATTGCTTATTTAATTTGGCACATGGACCCACAGCAGTCAGTGACAGACTGTTTGCTCTCGAAATCTGAGAGTTTTGTCTCCAGGCCAACATTTAGTGACTCATTCTTTTAGGGTCGATTCACTTGATTTGGCAGGAAATAGAAAATTAAAAAGCCATTTGAAGCAGACACACAGAAGGTGGCGTGCGACTTAGCCTCATTGAGATATTGAAAAGAACATTTTGTAACTTTAGACGAAGGCACAAGTGCACTTCTCAAACAATTAGGCCGTCAAGCTGCACTTTCACATTGCTCTCATAAAATTCATCAGTCACTTATCTTCCTCAAAAAGTAGTGCAGAGGTTAGAGTGTAACAGACCCACATATCTGATCTATGAATGTAAATATATTGAAAAGCTGCAGGACGATTGTGCAGCAACAACAGACAACTGCTAATGCACAATTAGACGCAGCTCGCCTCTTGTGATTGGTCACTTCTCATGGCTGGGACCGTTGTCCTCCGCAGGGGCAGATAGTGATGTCAGTCGTGGCTTCGAGATGTCAACAAAGAATGAAAGAAAGTGTGTGTTAGAGAGAGATTTATGGACACAATCTTTGACCTTGCTCTCCCATCGCCAACTGTCACTTCAGTTTTTACTCCCTCTCTCTGAGCTCTTTTCTTTTCACCCATCTTTTCACATTCATAACAAGAGTGGATGAGTCTATAAGAGTCTTTGGCACTAATCCACTCACCTTCACCTCTATTTGGAAGGTGAAAATTGCCCTTTCCTGTTGTGTTTTTTTCCAGCATAGTGCAACTTTCCCCTTGCCCTTTCTTTGCAGTCTGCTTAAATTTATTTATGCCGGCCCAGATGGTTGGTGGATGGACCCGTCACCGTAAATCTCGTGACACACAAGGCGCTCGCTTCCTGCTACCGCTTGGCTCGGCTGGTAGCCTTCTGCCGGGTCTCTTTCTGTTCAAACTTAATTCCCCTGCTCGTTCACAGCGTTCAAAGGGAGCCCCCTCTCCTCAATCTTCCTGCGTTGTCTTTGACTGCCCTGGAAGCCACCACTTCCACTGAACGGATGAGCAGATGGTGCCCTGGCACTGGCTTTTACTGGACGGATAGCTGTCCCTTTGTTTTTACTTCTTAGTCACTTCTTTTCGGCTCGTCTTTAAAATGTCGACTGATTGGGTGTATGTATAGGGATGTAAGAGTAGGAGGAGGAGGAGGAGGAGTTGGACAGAGGTTTTGCTGATTTGTCTGCTGAGCGCTGTATTCATATGTCTGGCTGTGCAGACCACTGCTGCCCCTCCATCACTGTGAAGGCCAAATGGAGGAAAAGGTCACCTAATATTGGCCTCTGATCAAAGAATAACGCTGGCAGGCCTTTTGAAGTTAGCCTGTGACTTTCATCCATGGTTTGTAAGATGTTTGGAGTGTTGGGGTAATAATTAAGAATTCTAATTTGGACTCGAGCTCCGTCAGCAGTGAAATGAGACTTAAACCTTTGGAACCGTAATATTCTAACTACAACATTAGCACTTTTTGACACTGTATGACCGTATATAATTTTACAATTCCACATTTGAATTTGACGTCTGCTTACCAGACATATATTTTTTTTATATAAATAGCGGCCAAAGTTTCAAAAAATTAGATAAACATATGCAAATGCAAGGAAAAATCAAATCTGAATGCTCTACTTCCAGTGTTTTTCTATTTTTAAGACAAGCTGGCATCAGATCATGCATCTAATGAATTAGCACCCAAAGAATGATGTTAGGTACTTCAAGTAAAGTTACCTATAGTTACCTATGTAACGTTAAGTTATATAGGTTCGGTTTAGGAAAAGAAACATGGTCGGGCGTCTTTAGGTTTAGCCAAGATGAGTTACGAAGGTTAAGTGTGGCTAAGTAAAGTTGCTAAGGTTAGGTTTAAGGCAAGTAAAGTTACGGAGGTTATATTTAAGAAAGTTACGAAAGTTAGGTCTAGGAGAAGAAACACGGTTATGCTGAACCTTAAAATGACTCAAAGTTCACTTGATTTCAGTCTGTTCTGAACACATGTTCTGTGTTTTCTGACCAACCCACCACCCCAACCTGCTTCTCAACATGGACTTACTCGTTCTTTACCTCCATCAGCGCATTGGTCATGTGATCTCAGCCTTCCTGATTACATGGGTTCTTCACAAATTACTGGCTCATGATTATGTAGGACATCTATGAATTATGGTGCATTCCTTTGTAGGTAGATGTATCTGCATGAGAACAGCCTGTCAATTTAACTGTTTACATTAAATAGACTACACTGCTACATGTAGCTACATACTAGCATCGGGGAGAGCTGTAGTCTTGGTTGCTGATGTTGTTAATGTTTCATTGATTTCGGATCACATTCCTGCAGGAGCATGTCCAGTTTTGTTTAGAAGCATTTGTTGGTGATTTTTCATGGTAGAAATTGCTTGAATTTCCATTATAGTTATTCTCCAGATGCAAAGATGGTGCAATGATGCGTAGATAAAGAGTTTAAAGAGACAGGTGCTACAAAACAGTCCTAGTAGATGTATGAACCTGAAAAATAGCATTTTAGGTCCCTTTATGTACTTTGACACAAGAAAATAGCAGGTGTAGCCTACTTAATCTGAAAGAATTTTATTTCCACAAGCTTATTGATAGAAATACTCGTGGTCCTGCTCCAAAACTGTTGAACTGATCATCTTGATTTGTTGATATGACATGAAAAAGGTTAACTGCAAGAAGGCACCTGCGAGAGTTGAGGTGATGCAATGAGCTTGGATGTTATACTGGGGGAAATGTGTTAGTTTGCAAAAATACTCTCTGTCATAGTCCAGCTGTCATATAGGAGAGCAGCGCCGAATTGGCATGCTATGTGGTATATATTTATTTTTTGGCCGATATACGTAGATCTGTTGAATTAAGCATGGCTCAGTCCCCATACTGAACCTTAAAGGTCCAGTGTGTAGGATTTAGATGGGTGGATATTGGCAGAAATGAAATATAATATAGTAAGTATGTTTTCTTTAGTGTATCACCTGGAAATAGGAATTGATGCTTTTTTGACCCGTTTATATCTACATAGGGAGATTTGTTTCTACAATAGCCTAGAATGGATTTACATTTTTGTGGTAGCCATTATAGTTAGTAGCCCCTTGATGACAATCAGTGTTGGAAAAAAGACAGATTTTTTTTTTTTACGTGAAACTGCTTTAATCCTAAATGTCTCAGTCTTAAATTATCAGAGAAAAAAGGTGAGCACTTAGCAGGTGCTAGTCTAATGGCCCAGCTCCAACATGCCAAACAGCATCAGAAGAACATTGATTAGTAATGTGAAACTGCTTTATTCAGCCTTTTTACTGGTGTAAATCACCAGGTATGTTTGTTTTGGAGAGGAGGAGACCTTTGTGGATAAATCAGCTCTGTGTTAAAAAACCCCAAACAACAAACACTGAAGGAGTTCTAACAATTTCCTTTGGTTGCATCCGCAATCCTTATCAGTGAACACAGCTAAATTTCCCTAAATTTCATGTACTGCTCTTTTAAGATTGGCTGAAATTATGACGTTAAAATTCTTTTTTTTCTTTAATACATGTTCTAGCAGTTTTTGAACCAATTTCAACAAAGGAACTCTTCTTAATACCGAACCATAGTTTGAATAATATAAACAGTTTGAATGCTGAATTTTCCTCTTGTCCTCAATTACCCTCTGGAGATCAATAAAGGCTTATCTTAATAAGTAGCTGCTTCTGGGTGAGATACAACAACTTTATCACATTGCATTTTTAACTAGAAACTGTAAATTATGCATGTGGTTTTTATCTAATAAAAGGAATGCTGTGAAAGGAGCAACAATGCAGACATGTTTTAAATACAGGACTCTGGTTTTATATGTCTGTGATTACCCCTCCGTTCTGTGTACCCCTGTGTGTTTGGGTATGTGTTTGTATGGGTGTGGGTGGGTGGATGTGAGAGAGAATGAGTGTGTCACTTTGTGTGTGTGTGTGTGTGTGTGTTTGTGTGTGTGTGTGTGTGTGTGTTTGTGTGTTAGTGTGTGTGTGTGTGTGTGTGTGTACGCCATTTCCCAGGGGTTGTGTGGCTAATGTGTGCTGTAGGCTGTGAAGTGGAAATTAAATGAAAAGAAATAGTGGAACCCACAGCCACAACCTCCCTGAGGTCAGGAAGCGCACACACACCTACGCGCACACACATAGAAACATAACGACATAATGGACGACACACTTCTACATTTGGTCCACACATTCCAATGCTACACAAGCACATTCACATAGATTTCTGCCCTCACAGCTACATAAACCCGCACATACACATACAACACATCTGCACGCACTCACACAGACAACAAAATCTGAACACACATCACAATAATTATAAAATAATAATTACACAACATGTTTAGTAACTCAAGGCTGTGACTTTTGCTCTGAAGCTGTGACAAAAACTGTCGCTGTGACTTTTGCTCCGAAGCTGTGACAAAAGTGTGCAATCCAAACTGTGGCTCAGGGGCCAATTTTGGGCTCACTAGGGATGCGTTAAGCCTCTTTTTAAAAAGTTAGCTTCCCCTGGTGTCTTGGTTTGTTTGTGGTCATGGTCCATGTGTAGTGCTGTGAGTGTTGCCAAATAAACAAATTGGTTCTGAGAGCTAGAGCGGTGTATCGTCAGCATAGTGTCAAACATGTGCTCCCCATAACACGAGTACACTGATTACAGGTGAAACTAGACAGTTTACCTCCCTCTCTCAGTCCTTATGTAAGAAACATATTGAGTTGCCAGTCAGCCAGTTTAGTTAACAGCAGTGCTCAGCAACCGTGTTGCCTGCCTCTGGCGTGAGGGGCCAACAAACAGATGTGAACCAAGCGAAAAAGAGAGAAAGAGCCGGGAGGGCAGGTGGGGGGAGAAGAGTCAGACATGATTTCTCTTTCTGATTTCACCCCCCCTGAGTAACCAGCTGAACGAGAAGAAAAATTTTTTATACAAGCAGGCGTACAGAGCACAGGCAGCGCCCAACGTCAGCTTAATGGCAGCTACTGTTGCGAACGTACAATTGAGGGACAAGGGCCACAAATGCCAAACACGTCCACTGCTGGGCACTCTTTAAAAGGTAACCCACCACCAACCAACCCCCCGTGTACACTCACACACACACTCATAGGAAAGAGGCAAAAAAAAGGGGGGCTCCATTGTGTTTCGGACCTTTAGATTTCATTCGGAAAAACCACTCAGGCTGAAAATTTCGTTTTTCTGATTTTCTTCCTCTCCCTTCTTTTCTGGTTTAATGGGTCTCCCTCCCTCTGACTTAACAAAAAATACAAGCAAGTTGGAAAAAGGGGGACTTCACACTCTTTCTCTCTCGTCGTTCTGAAGTCAGTGAAATTATGGACAGGGCTCTGACATTGTGTCCACACAACGGGGCTCTTAAATCTCCCCCCATTTCTTTTAGTATTATTATCATTTTCAACGGTTTCCAATTGAACTCTTTTCAAAGGCCTTTTCAGAACCATATTTAGGTAATTTGTTGCGCTTGAACCCAACCTGCTCCCTGGCACTGTGTGCATATGTGAGTGTTGAATGGCAGCTATAAGCCTGGGACGAGGGGGGGTCCGCTTTTCTCAGGGCCGGACAGCCCTCTACTGCCTGGTTACACACCTCCTCTGTGTTATTTATCACTTTTCCTCCTCCCTTTATTTCTTCCCCTCTTTAGCTCCCGTCAGACGTGGATCTGTAACATTGCTAAGATCATCTTAAGAATAATGGCTCTTTGACTGTCTAAACATGATGGGAAAGTTCCAAGTTGACTGGTCAAACATGAGTGGGACTCCACAGATCCAAGTGCAGGGTTGCTGGAGGACAGCTGTTATTTGGAAAATAATTTCATCAAGGAAGAAGAGCAGTCGTGCCGGCTGCCTCAGTGATGAAATATTAAACTTTTTGATGTTGACTGCTTATCCTCACAGCTTGATTGCCGACCATCTACAGTGCTTTGGGGAGGCTCTCCTTCACTATAGTCACCCCTCAAGTAGATTTCAGTTAACATCCAAGATACATTCTCATTAATTTTATCGTTTTTAAATTTTGACTAGCTGCTCCGCTGCTTTACTGTTTACACAACCCAACAGCACCCAAGTCAATACAGGTGATGCAATTTGGTGGATTTTCAACCTATACCCACTTGGTTTCTAATATTAGTTGAAAAACAAATGGCCTATACTCAGATTTCTTGCTTTGTGCCCTCAAACTTTAAGAGAAAAAGTGCAACTTTGAAGCCACATTTATTTATTTTTTGCCACACGAGGGCAGCAGAAGTATCTGTCAACCCAACATTGATTTAGATTTTGTAGTGAGCATGTTAGCAAACAATTTCCTTTATATAAACCCACCAGACACAACCCAACATTAGCATTCATTTGAAGTCTTAGTTCTGTTTACCTAACTGTAAATCCAATATACACCCTTATCTGGCTCATAAGCTGCTAAATATTACATCATGTTCACCAGCGAGTCTCCTAAATCCCCAAACAATATGCTGAAAGATGCTGAAATACTCTGTAAATTTTGGTTGGGTAATAGTTTCATTATTAAATCAATTTTGTTAATTCGTCCTGCTATTACCAACATAAGTTGTTTTTACCTAACTTCGCACTCTTAAAACTCCGCTTCAACTGGCATAATGGCATGGCTACACATATTTGTTGACTTAAGATATGAATGCAGATATATTTTTAAAAAAACCCAATATTAGGCTTCACTGTCTTTATATGATAGCCAGTGGATTCTTATATTGCAATTCGGACAATGTGTTCCACCGCTTTTGCCCTCCACACGCATGGTTTACTTGATGCTCAAACGTGATTGGTCAATATTACTCCAACTACAAACCTACCTCAAACAATAACCAGAACACTTTCGACAGTAAAACCTTGTTCCATTACCTATGGATTGTGCATATTTCACAAATACCTTTTTATAGAATTTAGGTCCATACATGCTCTGGATCATATCACATAATGTCAATCAGCAGGTGGAGTTTGCTATATTGTCATGAAAATATAGACTTTAAAATTTCTTTTTTTTTTCTCCTTAACTTTTGAAGCACAGGTCGAGTTTCAAGAAGCAGATGCTTCTAAGTTCAAGAATGATATTTTAGAAAGTAGTAGAAGGTAGTGAGGTAGACAAAACTCTTACCTCCTATATAATCTCTATGATGGAGGGATTTCAGTTGCATGCGAAACTGAGAGACAGAGAAAAGTATATGGCATGCACAAGTTGCCGCATGTAGGTACATGGATAAAGGAGCTTTAAAAGATTTTGGGGAGCTTTTGATCAGGGTTGGGGTAAGAATGGAAAAAAATAATCAACAATTGATAATCAGTCATTAAACATTTAATTGAACATGCATGTAAAATTGTATTAATCAATTGATAGGCTATGCAGTGCTGTCAAAGTATGTGACTGTCACTTGACATGTTGCTGTGAGCTTTGATTTCGGAAAAATATCATGTGGCATTGTTTGAAATAAGCAACACTTTTTTTAAGATAACGATTTAATGGTTAATCAGTCGTTAATTTTACAAATAATCGATTAAGGAAAGTGCTTTTTAGAACCCTAGGATGGGGGAAATGAAACAGCAAAGAACCACATTATTTTTTTGTGGCAAGGTTGTATGGATACACAGACGTCAAGTACTGATTTTTTTACAATATAAATTGCAAATATAAAACTTTTGATAGCCTTGTAGCATACTTAAAATCAGTATCTTTTTCAGGCCACTCAATACATTTTGCTGCAATAAAAATGATTGAGGTGAGGTGAATAGACTGAAAACTTTTATCTTATGAGATAAAATGAATGTTGACGAAAATGTCCTGTGAGGACATAATTTACAGTTGAAAAAAGAGTTAATGAATGACAATTTATCGCGATAGATGTCGCAAAACCCAGTATATCTCAGTACCTTTAAAACTGCATAAATATTGTATCGTGGGGTGATTCCCACCCCGACTATTGATGTTGATATCTTCGCAGACACCACAAAGAAGATCTTCACTGATGCACAGGTACAATTGCCATCTTGGACGGCATTTCATTGCTTTAACGAATGAAGAAGACATATTTCATATCTCTTTCTGTCTCTGCTTTCCGCTCTCCCTCTCTTGTCACATTTAAAGCGCGGCAGTGACTTCTGCCACGTGAGGCCAACTTCAGTCACATGTTCCTCACTTTCATCCCCAGCAATGGTCCCATATGTTTGTCAAAATGTGTATGTTGTGTGCTTTTTCCGGCCCGATTTGTTCCCATGCCTTCTCTCCAATGAGCCCCGCTCTCCCCGGGGGTCTGAGCTGAAGCCTCACGCTATTTATACAGACCGAACAGCTGGGGCCCTCCCAGCCAAAGCAGTGAGGGATGGGTAGAGAAATTATCATGGAAACTTCAGGTTAAACCAAGCGTTGGAAATGTCTCTCTGTTCCCTTGTCTTTGCTCTCTCGTCTTCCACTCTGTCATTTGTCTTTCTCCCCTGGGTGTCCAGAGTGGCCAGGTCAGGTCATATTCAGCTCAGGTCAGCCGGACCGCCGGACAAACATCGCTCACTTCTTTGAATCTCGTCCTTTATCCCGCTTTCAATCTCTTCGTTATCTCTCCGCTCTTTTTCTCTTTTTAACCACTCTGCAACTGATGTTTTTTTCCCCTCATTTTTCCTTTCACAAACACTTTCTTTCCCCACTCCCAATTAAAGAGCTGGCTGTTTTGGACTGAACAAGAAAGGTTGATTTTCCCTCCAACAGCGCCTCAACACTTTCTGTCCTTTTGTTGTGCCGGACAAAGCCGACCTGCTGTTGCAAAACTGAGCTTTTTGTGTTTCTTCCCTTTTCTTCTGGTCTATGGCTCCTGTGGTGCTTGTCCTATTGTGAACCTCAACCCTGTGAAATTCTCTCCTCACTGCCCCATCCCTTCACTTATTTCATCCTTTCGTCACTTCACTTCTCTTATCATATCTTCTCTTGACTGTTCTGTCCTCTGCTCTCGGCTTTTCCTCACGTGAACTGCTCAGGAGGGGAGAGAACGTCAGGCCTATCGATGCTTCCTTCAGTTCAGGGCCCCTTTCACAGTCAGACGTCCCATCACAGGCATGCTGAGCTAACGAGAGGTGAAGAGATATTAACCTAATTGCAGTAAGGGACAGATATATAGATCGAGAGGGATGTAATAAGCCCAGACATGGCTGTCGGCTCCCTCTGAGATTAGCCTCCCAGTGTAAAAGCAGTTTGATCCATGGATAATAAAGCACAAGAAGTTATGCTGTGCAGCCGGCCGATTGATTAATCATTTTGAAATTTTTACTTTTTGTATTTAATTAGTTTCTTAAAGCACAAATCACCAAGACGTCACAATTACAGCAAGCTCTTTACAATACGTTGATGTGTTTGTGACAAAATGGATCACATCACAAAGCTGCATCATTATCCAATAAGAGTGTCATCGGTCAACCGTTAATTGATTAACCGCCAAGATTTTTTTTACTGGTTACACACATCATTCTAAGGGTTAATTTTGCTTCTCTTCAGTTTAATGCATTGTGCAACAGTCAGGTCTGGAAGGAGCTAACTGGCTAGTGGCACTGCTAATTTGGCAGTTACCACTAGTGTCATTGTACTGACCCAATAGTGTTGCCGTGTGCTGTGGTCATACCTTTGATTACAGAATGGCGAGGCAGCATAACGGCGTGATATTCCTGCCTTGAACAGGCAGTGTAAAATGGAGTTGTCATGCGTCTCCAGCTGTACACTTGTGTTCAGATTTCATTACTACTGACATTTCTCACACTAGACATTAAAAAGACACTGTGCACAGTTTTATGTCCTCACTCTCACTAGCTTGCTGGGTACATTAGCCGTTGTGTCTGTACAGATGGAAATATCACTGTCAGCAGAATCCAACATATCTCCTTCCATAAGGCAAAACAATGGACAGTCACGCAACATTTGGTCCACATCATCATAAAATGGGCAACTTATTAGCACTCTGTCACCAAAACAACCACCACGTCTTGCACTGATGTCAGGACACATTAGCATTTACACTACAAAAGATAGGTGTACAAATGCGTGCCGGACCACCTCTGCAAGTGGTTTGAGTGATGTGATTACAGTACGACTTGGTAGTCGCCTACACTTGTATTTAGAGCCATCCACTTGTGATCAGATCACTGAAAATGTGTGTTTTTACCAAGAAAACAGATCCTTTGTCTTGTACCTGTCTTTACTTGTATGTTGGTGGTTCTTTGTGTCTGTGTGCTTACTTAACATGGACTGTAAATCAAGGCAGGAGGGAAATACAGTCACTCCAAAAGTATACTAACATAAAAAAACAAGGAGGATTTACATTAAAAAGCCTTAATTATAGTGGCTAAATCATTAAAAAATCCAAAATGTTTCGACCAAACACCAGCCTCCGTCAGGGCTTCAAAAAAAAAAAAAAAAGGATGGACTGTAAGTTGTTTGAATGACTATTATAAAGTAGTCTGAATTGGTTTCTGTCTTATTTGATAGATGATGGTGCATTTGATTTTTTTCATTAGACGCAAATAATTCAAAAAGCTTTCTTCTGAGCAGCAAAAATAATTTTTTTTTTTATCTCTGACAGAGATATTTCCAGTTTATAGTAGATAAAAGAAAAGGCAAAATAGTCCCTCCAGGCCTAACACAGGTAGACCAAGTCCCACTCATACTTGTGGGCATCACCTTTGTACATGGGGGTCGAAACACACACAAAATAAACACGAAATAAACACAGAAAGTGTTTATTTTCTGCTGGAAGTTAGCAGTCATCCAACTGAAACAACACTACAAAATTACAGTTTGATAGCTCCTCAGTGAATATTAATTGTGTTTCATTGGCCTTTTGGATCAAAAACTTTTTCAACTCATATAAGAAAGGCACAGGAGACATTTATCTTCCATGAGTATTCAGTGATATTTGAATTTATTTGTCAGCACAGATAAGAGTGCTTTGAAAAAGGAGAAAAACATGAGAGAGGAGATGAAGTGAAAAGAATTCAAATGAAAGGAGATTATTTTCAGACGTGATGTCTGATGGGTGCATCTTTCTGTCACCCTTTTCTTACTTTTCCCTGTCACTCCTCCCCCACCCAACCCCTGCTCTATATTCCACTGTGTTTGAGGAGTTATCTGCTCCCAAAACAACTTTGTCCTTCACAGTCCGACAGTCAGACACTCGAACATTTTTTTTTTTCATCAGATGCCCCTAAACTCAACTACGTACACGTTGCAAAATTTAAACCCTGGACTTGAAACTGTTGACTTTTTACAGGAACCTTTAAAGTGTTCCCTGAGCAGCCTTTTGTTTCTGGAGTACCGGGCACCGGAGGCCAAGTGCCAATGGGAAAGGAATAATTCTACAGATGAAAAAATACACCTGTTTTGTTTCTCCTTCATGTTTTTCTTTTCCCAATGAGATATCAGAAGAATAACTTTTTATCGCTTTTCTACAGCTGTAACCGAGCTGTTTTGGGTTACTGCTATTGCAAACTGAACATTTCCTGCTGCTTCACATTAAAGCCTTTCCACCTGCAAGTCAGCGTGATGCTTTTATTGTGAAGCCGCTACAGATAATACATTGTTTTTGTCATCATGTAAGTGGAACTTGTGTTATGTTTTGCTGTTGTTCCATAAAAAATGTTACACAAAAAGATAAAGACATATTTCTTAGTCTGGGTAAGTGGTTAGATGAAGAGTTGTAGACAACAGGTTCTTCTGTGGTTTGTGGGAAGCGCTGACCTCTACGGGCCCTGACACACCAAGGCAGTGGCTGGTCATCAGTCAATATTGGGCTATCAGCAAGCGTCTGTCGCTCTTGTCTTTGTAGTTTGTCCTGAACTGTTTGCCCTCGCCAGCCCTTGTTTTTTTTAGCTGATGCAGCTTATTAATCAGCATTGGAGGTTGAGGAGCCCATCAGTGAGTGAAATCACTATGATTGGCAGTTCAGCTCAGTGCATGAGAAGAAAAATTGAAGTAGGGAAAGTAAACAAAGAGCTAAAGTCAAAAGGGAGTACGGTTAAAACAAACTCACTCAAACTCCCTTTCATTAGTAAAAATAATTTTTCCTTAGCCATTGACCTTTTAGCAGAAACATTTTGTGATGTTTTGTTTTTTACTGCTGCACTATAAATATGCTTTGTTGTTTCAACATTGGATTATGTTGTTAATGTGCTAACTGGTAAACTAGTGTCATGGTGGTCTTCCTATTTCCCCTGTTTAATGACAATTACAGTCTTCTGATGTGTGCTGGTATGGAGAGTTATTTCCTCCAACTCAATTTGTAGAGCTTGTGTGCTGGTTGGCTGTCGGTTTAAGTCTTTGCGATGTGTTCATGTATAATTTTTTGGCCGAGTCATAGGCGATGTGAGGCAATTCAACAGTTGGCTTAAGTTACCGCTAGTTCTTTGCTGACAGTTAAGTGTGTTTGGGCTTTAACATGTCATGAACATAAACAAACCACCTCATCAGACAGTCCTATGGATAGCTGTGAATGGCAGTGTATAGCTGTGAATTTGTGGCAAATGCACTGTGCACCCTGCTAGAGTGAATTAAGTAACCTAGCAAAAAATGTTTAAATTTTACTATCGATCATGGTTGGATTTAGGCTTGGGCAGTATGTCATATGACGTGCCTTCATACCTTTCTGAGATTTTATCGGAATATGTGGTATATGACAGTATAACTGTGTGGTGCCAGCTGTTTACAGCGTCTTTCAGCTCAGCTGCCTGTTCACCAGTAGAGACTGGAAACTGAGCTCTTGTGGTACGTGCTGTGCACTACATTCTATGAGTTTAATAGAAAGTGGAGCGCCTGTATTTATGATGGTATTGATGGTATTATGGTGCCGTAATACTGTGATACTGCTAAAGCCTAGTTATCTGTATTAACCCCTTACGTTGTTTTCTAATTGTAATGTGTTTGCCTCTAACTAGACTAACTAGACTAAACTGTAAATAGTGCAAACCTGACATAAAAAAAGACATGATTTTAGTTTTCCCAAAAGCAGTTACAACCTCAAGCTTTATTAAACTAACAGGACAGTATGCATACATTTGTGTTCAATCATAGTTTAATATGCTGGGATTATAATGCCACCTCATCTGTCCCTGCCATCTGTTTGTGTAGCTAAAACTCCAACCTGCCTCCTAATTACAGCTCCAAATCACGCTGCGAGCACATTTCATTACCTGCCTGATTTTAAAGTGTAGTTAAAAAGCCTAGTAAAGGAATGTGAGACCCAAGCTACATTAATCTTCAAATTACTGCATATTTGTCACGGTCATCAGCAAGGATATTGGTTTGTCAGTGCTGGAGCTTAAAAGGAAATAAGAAGCCTCCCTACTAAAATATTTGCCTTTAGTTCTTGCTCTCCCTTTGAACGTTGTTTGTTTTGTATGTTTAGTGATGGCATTTAGGATCAATGTCTGTGTTTGGCCTCAGGTTAACCTGTAATAGATGTTGGCATGTGCTTGGTGGTTGACAGGAAAGCCTTGAGGGGAGAAGAGATTCATTCTGACCTTATCAGCGTTTTGCTCCTTGCCCTCCTGACTGTTTGTCTCTCTGCTCTTGTCCTATGACTTGTGCTTGTTTACACAAGAAAGGGGGTGTGATCGATTAGTCAATCAAATGCCTTGAAATGAATTGACTATGAATTATTCTGATAGTCAATCATTTTAAGGTCCCCTTTAGAGATGTATGTAAAAATACTCTGCTATGATTACTGTTTTTAGGGCTGGATCCAAATATTTGGCTATTTGATTATTTGATAGGTATTTGGTTTTCAGTTTAGGCATTCGGATATTCTTTTTTTTTTTTTTTTGCAGACTATAAAGTGTCACAGAGCTGTCAAACATTCGAAGGCACATCTGGCTATTTCTCACATAACACTGAAGCTCCATGGGGCACGGTGTCTCTCTCCTTCACCTGACACATGTACGGTCTCTCCCCACTTAAGCGCACAGTGTCTCCCTGACCTGACGGTGAAGCTGTGGTTTGCAAGGTATTGTCAGGTCTGGCTCACAGACTGCACATAAAGATGAACAAGTCCCCACTTACACCTGTTGTGCTTAAGTGAAGCCAAAATATCTGGGATACGCCAGCTGCCATCTTGTGTTGGTGGCATCATTCGAAGCCAATCACCTGTCCATCCAATCACGAGCAGCAGCATTGAATGCAAATGCACGGATTGCCATACACAGCTGTTAATTATGGCAGAAAATTCAATAACTCAATAAAACCAAACTTACACTTGAACAAACATCCCGGGTATGAGAAATACCTTAAAAACCAGAAAACATCTTTGGGGCAAATTTATTTTTTTTGTTCATCCTACATCCTACATTAAGTTGTACGATTGAAGAAATAAGCTATAGACACCAAAGCCATTTTTATACCAGCTTCTAAACATGTTTATTTCTGCTGTAAAGCTGGGCATTAACATCCATTAATATGGGGATCCATGTGGATTTACCTTGTTTTAGAGCCAGCCTCAAGTGGCTTTTTAAAGAACTGCAGTTTTTGGCACTTCTACATTGGCTTCATTTTTGGCATCGTACCTGTTGCTTGCCCAGCTACCAATAATTTCCGTGACTTTTCGTAAAATTACATTTTGTCACTTTTTGAATGTGCAACCTAAGGCAACAATGAGATTGTCCTTCAGAGAAGACTCTCTCAGAGAAGACTCTCTGAAGATGTGTGCCCCATATTAAATACATGTAATAAAGACATGCTTGTATGAAGTAGGTGGGTGTGGAGGTGCTCTTAGGAGTTCAAGCTCATGGTGTCAGTAACATCAGTAGGCTTTGATGCCTTTGAAAATCCAGTGGACATTCACACTGCATTGTTCTGCTTTCACGCGGGCCGTTTTGCTATCAGAGGGCACACATATGCAGAAACAAGTGAGAATTTTAACAAGTTGGTGTTATTATCAGCGGCAGCATCTGTGCTTCTCTAATTAGATTTAACTGACCTAACATAATAGGGCAATTAGTTAACGAAACAAGTCCTTCCCCCTCCACAAACAGCCAGCTGCAGCCACAACAAGCGTTTATTTTAGGATCTGTTTGTCCCCACCAAATTCATAGAGTTTTTCGTGATTGTCCCCACACTTATTGCCTGCATGATTAAAGTGTAGTTAAGTGTGTGTGTGTTTGTGTGAGGGTGAGGGTGGGTGGGTGCACTTGTTAAGCCTTTCATTAGATTTGACCTAATCTGGGGCCAACAGACCCTCCTGAGGCAGAGCTAGTAAGCAGTGACTGGATCCCTGTGGAGGTACTAATGGTCTGCCATAGTTCTCAAATACACACACACACACACACACACACACAAACGTCTGTACTATTATAACGCTCCCTGAGACAGCTCCTCAAAGGAGTGAGGACCAGCTCCAATGACTTCTCATCACAAAAATGTTATAACTCAGATTTTTAAAAACAAATTTGGTAACGCAAAGACTGAAGTACAAGAACAATCACACCACCTTACAGCATATCTCTAAGCATTAAGCTTGCAAGCACATGTGCATCAGGCTCTTATCACCTGAAGAGGTGTTTTAAAATTTCTATTTCACTTTTTGTTATCATGTTGAGTAAAAAGCGAGCCAGGTCTGCTACAGCAGCAGTAACATCCTGCTGTAAAAGGCTCCCGGCAAAAACACAGTTAGACACTCTCCAACTGTATGACCACAAAATGTGATGATTCTTGCAACTAGTAGTGTGCCCTACATATGTTGTATTAAGATGAATTATAGCTGTAAGTCACTGTTCTCACAGTGTGCATTAATAGATTTATATTTCTGCATTGGATTTTACATGTTAATGGCGCTACCAGAACAATAGACAGATATGTCACAGTGACTGTAGTTTTATATATTTTTAAAAATCTTTATGCCTTCATACGAGCTAACCAAGGCCGGAGTTATTATTCTTTTGGTTGTCTGTCCATCCATTAAATTGTTGTGAACGCAATATCTCAAGAACGCCTCAAGGGAATTTCTTGAAGTTTGGCGCAATGGTTCACTTGAACCCAATGATGAACTAAATAAATTTTGGTGGTCAATAGTCAAGGTCATTGTGACTTTGTCTCTCATTCTTGTGAGGGCGATATCTCAAGAACACCTTAAGTGAATTTCTTCAAATTTGGCACAAATGTTCACTTGGACTCAGGATCAGAATTTTGTGATAAAAGGTGAAAGGTCACCATGACCTCACAAAGCATGTTTTTGGCCACAACGCAATGATTCACATACTTTTTCTGACAAACTTTCACACAAAAGTCTAATCGGATATAATGACGAAGCAATGACATTTTATATTCATAAGGTCAAAGTTCAACTTCACTGTTAATGTCATAACTCAGGAGCAGAAGGGGAGGCATGTGGTCAGACACTGCATTAGTGACAATAATCTTGGTTGCCCACCTTGTAATTGTGCTGATTTTATAGATCTTCTCTGCCGTTGGGGAGAAGAGGTGTGGAAAGCGTCCATGTTTTCATAGACATGGATGTAAACTGTAGGTGCAACTTGACTGGTTGTGGAGGTATACAGCTGTGAGGCGGTTATTCTGGTTTCTTGAGATGAAACAACAATTACATCTACTAAAAAAAAAGCAGTTATTGTCTTGCAATCATCAATAGACAAAATAATCATGTTTTTACACAAATCTCGATAAGGATGTCTTGAATTTGTTTCGTTTGAAGGATTGTGACCAAATTACATACTTAACGGGACATTTACAGCTCAAAAATAGACTTTAAGTGCTCACTAGCAAAACTATGTAAAGTTTGCATTGTTTTTAAGTTACCTCAAAAATAGTTTGGCATTTCTGTGCTGAAATTATTGTTAGTTAACCAACAATAACCTCAATGTCAATGCATAAGTCAAATCACTGTGTGTGCATCTAAATATCTGTAGGTATTTATGTAAGGTTGTTTATCTACTCTAAGTAGAAAGAAATACAGAAGTAGTGAACAAAGTGCAATAGTAGCTCTTAAACAATGATGAGTCTGTTATAAATGTGTCAACGTGTTAGACTATTTGTTGGGGGCACTTGTTTTCATTGCCCTCAGTACTTCCTGTCGACACACTGAATAGGGCGGGTATATGGTAATGATTCTTTTATTGGATCCCCTGTGAGATTCTAATCCTCTGAATTGATAGACAAATGAATAGCATCCTGTCTGCGTTGCTCGTCTCGTGTTAAACATAACTGGAGGGCCTCCACTCAAGCGGCAGTGTCCATTGTCCCCGGCTATCAAATACCCATTAGGCCGTGCGCCAGTTGCTTGTCAACTTTTAACATCTCTCGCACCACATCCCCGTCAGAGACTCGACGCCGCGTCTCGTTCTGCTGCATGAGTGATGTTTTTGTTGATCTCTCAATCACGCTCCCATTGTGGACGCACTTTTACCTTTTCTCCCTCATAACGCTCACTTCCTCGCTTTTTGTCCTCGCTCTTTTTGTCGCGGGCAGCCATTAGCCATATGGTGGCAAACAGGCACAACAATGCATGCAACAAAACAGAGGCTCAGGAGGGAAGCGGTTGAATTTGAAAGGGTGTAACTCTGTGAACGCATCGCGGACGAGGCAAAGGAGGAGGGTTTTGGCTCGGCCTCTCGGTGTGACATGGCGGGGAGGGGGGGCATTGGCAATGTCAGGGTGTAGAGACGGACAAGGATTTGGAAGAGTCAAGTGCCGCTGAAAGGGAAGTTGTTGGTGGTCTGCAGAGTTGCAGCAGCTGCCCCTGAAAACAAACGGAAGAAATAAGAGAGACAGAGAGAAAGAGTGGGTGGGTAGGGGGGGTTGCAGGGCGTGCAGGCACCTCACTAGTGGGCTCCTCACTTTTTTCTTGTCTCCTCGCTTTAATCTGTTGGGAGAAAGAGTGAGCGAGAGAGAGAGAGAGAGAGAGAGAGAGAGAGAGCTTGGCTATAGCCCATGGGTGCTCCAGACCTCCCCCCACTTTACTCCGGCCAGCTTAACTAGAAGTTCAACACCCCCCTGTCCCCTCCGCCGCCGCCGCCACCATCGGTTCTCCTCTCTCCCGCTTACTTGCTCTGTATTCAGCCTAGGTGCTGGAGTGACAACGAGCCATTCATTGTGGAGGTAGAGGGAAAAGACTGTGGATCTCTCCTGTGTCTTTTTTTGGGGGGGAGGTGGTGGGAGTTGGGAGAAGTGGAGGGTGGGGGAGGCGGACAGCGGAGGAGAAAGGAGGAGGCGCATATTCCTGAAATGGTGAAATACGACAGAAAAAAAGGGTGGTGGGGGGGCAGAAAGAGAAAGTAAAAGAGTGAGAGGAGAAAGAGAGGGAGGGGTGAGTAAAAAAGTAGGAGCGCAAAGGAGGGAGGGAGGGGAGCTGGAATCACAGAAGGATGGGAGGGGGGGGAGAGAGAGAGTGGGCTACCATGCCGAATGAGCAAGAGAGGCGGAGAGGAAGCAGAGCTCCATCAGATGAAATGAGGTGAAAGTAATTCAGGCATTAATCAAGCCAGGGCAAAAGGGAGGGTATACTGTGTTTTCTCCCCCCTCTTTCGCTGCGGAACTGAAAGGCAAGGTGTGAATGAAGGAGCATACAGTGGCCAGCAGAGAAGCACCACTGGGTCACAGCGTCAAATCATGTCCGAGTCGAACACCATTGCCGCTTCCACCGCAGACCAGGTCAGTTCAAGCTGTCATATTGTTTTTTCTTTTTTTTTTCTGTTTTTGGTTTTTTTCTGCTGGCATCAGAAGTGAGCGTGCCGATGTGTCTTCTCTATCGCCTCACGCCAGCTTAAGCAGCGGGAGACATCTCGTTAGAAGACTTTCGAAAGACTTCTAGGAATAAGAAGTTCCGGGCAGATGTATATTATCTTTAGATCCTAATTCGGAAGTAGTTAAGGAAGTTTCTAAGAGCAACCGAGCGAGTGTGTGTTTCTTGGACTATCAAAGCAACGATTGTTTTGCCCGGAGCTGCCTGGACAACGGTACAGGGTCCTGAAAGAATTGAATTCATCAAGACGAGCTATTGTCTACGCCGCCTTATTTTTCGGTGATCATTCAGGGGGTCTGTGACGACTCAATACCCCCCGCACCACGTGAGGAGGGGGACGCAGCTCTTTAAAAACCTGACCACGTGTGGCGGCCCTGAAAAGTTTTTATAAGTAATTGCAGTGGGAAGTCCGGGCAGCGCTGTGAGAGATGGGGTTGGTAAGGAAGTGGGCTGGTCCGCCGTGTGTGTGAAAGAGAGTGACAGAGTAGAAAAGCAGAAGTGTCCAGAAAAGGCCGATATTTATGCCCCCCTCCTTCCTCCTCCTTCTCCCTCTCCTCCAGCCCTCCTCCCCAACAAGCCGTTTTAATCGCACACTTTGGCACATCCATCCTTTGCTCAGCTTTCTTTTTTTAACTGCTGACTGACTTTGAAACACTTTGAAACAATTAAATCCTCTGATCTGTTTAGGATAAGATATACAGTTATTTCCATTATGGCAGGTAAAGACAAAAAGTGTGTGTGTGTGTGTGTGTGTGTGTGTGTGTGTGTGTGTGTGTGCGTGTGCGCGTCTTTGTCTGTGTGTGTGTGTGCATCCGACCTTGCTGCCGGCTTATGTTGTTAGCCAAGTCCTTGTCTCCTGTTTCCGATTGCTACTGTTGAGGCTGAGTCAGCTTGCTATAGTTCTGTAGGCAAACACACACACACACACACACACACACACACACACACATGGTAGCACAAAAGTTTTGGGTACACACAAAACGCACACGCCAACACTACAGCTGCTCGAATTGCTCGCACACAAAATTCGGGGATGGATTGTGGGTGGAAGGTTGGAGATATTTAGAGCTGCAGAACGCGTGCGTGTGCACGTGGCGGCACCACACACACACATGCAGGTGTACAGCTGAAAACACATGCTAATCCGCTGATTCTGGTCCATTTAGATTTGTTAACACACCATATTCCCAAAGCTTTGACTGACAGGACTGTGTGGACACTGCATAATTACAGGCGGTGGATGCATGTGCAGATAGCGCCATAATTATTGACTATGAATTTGTGGGCGTTCTTGTCAGAAACTGCAGGTTTTCTGGTGAACTTTACTGCATTTTTGAGCTCCACGCTGTCACTTATCAGTTTTCATGGATAAGTAGCGTTTGTGGATGTGTTTTTGTTTTTGTCTTAAATGTCATAACTGAGACAAGATTCGGCAGTTAAACGTGATGTCACTCACATCGGGAGGCGTATTGTAGGAGATAAAAGGTTATTTATGCAGGGTAGTCAAAATGCTTTTGTTCTTTTAAGACTCTTAAGTACTTTCACTTTACTTGTAGAACAAAAAAAAAGGCAGACATGCACACATTGTACATTTCCTCATGTAGGCATTTAGAGGTGTGCAGATCTACTGTACATTTGTCATGTAATTAGCTGGTACAGATCCCAAAGTGTATAAATGATTATACTCCGCAATCCTTTTTGCTCTGTATTATTTTAAAGCTTAGAAATTATTTCAAAACATAGACATTTTGGGTGCATTTTATTCAGACAAGTTTATAGCACGAATCACAATAATATTGATTTGTGCTTTGAGTTTTTTTAAGCAGTTTGCTCCCAAACAATAGTCTTCCCTAAATAAATCATTTGGCGTCCACAGGTACAAACAGTTGTAATGTGGTCACCGTCACTTCACGGTTTTGTTATTGGTATGAAAGTACTTGCCTAGCAGGAGGACCTATTTTACACTCAAACAAAAATTGCTTTGCAGAAATCAGTCATACAGACAGGCAAGGCACATTTCTGTTTTGGCTAAATTTGTCCGAAGAATGCGTCTCAGCAGGATTTGAAAACCACCTCCTGTCATCCGAAATGAAGTCGCTCTAAAGTGAAAAATGTTCAGTGATCCCGCTCAAAGTTAAGACTGATAACACTGTTGTCACAGAGCAGAAAAGATAAATAACTAAGTCTTAATCTAAATCTTAACATCAGTAAAATCAAGTGAACAGATTTTTCAAGATAATGTATTTAAGTGTTTCTGCACCGTTGCTTGTTTATCAAATAATTGATAAAACTTTTAATCACATTTTTTTTGTAACATTTCCTTAGCTTAAAAGTTGCAAGTGTAGTTATTTTTATAAGAACAAACATGTTTTTTAAGCAGATTTTTAATTGGTTATTGAACTCCCCAATATATAATGATAATAATAATAATAATAATAATAGTAGTAGTAGTAGTAATACTAGTAATCATCATAATTATAATAATTCACTCTATGTAATTAATTTACATTACAACTATTTTTTTTTTAATTTGGGAAACCCAAGCTTAGTTGCCCGAAGAAAATACAAATACATTACATTTGTATGATTTATACATACAATGTCAACATTTCCAGAGTTATATAGCTCTAATGGGCAGAGTTTTTTATCAGAAGGACAAGTGCATGGTGGATGAAATGAGACAGCTGCTGAGTAGCAGACCAACCGTGTTTTTTTAATGACACATTGTGACATCTCCAGCAGTGTTTGAGGCAACGAAAGTGGATATTTTTTTGAGGAGACACCAGAACATTTCCATTTTTAGATGTAACAACAAAATTGTGTATTTTATGCAAAAACACAGATTTTTCCAAACCATAACAAAGCGGTTTTTGTGCCTTAACAAAACCACATTAACCTCTGCATTATCACAACATACAATTGAAAGGTAAAGAAGCGCAACGTTTCTACATATCCCCTATGATATGTGGAAACGTTGCGTTTTCAGAAATGCACAAATCTGGCAATTGGGTTGTTACCTTGCAGACTCTGGCTGCCATAAGCGACCCACCATCCCATTCCACCCAATCATTTCCCTGACCTCTGTCCACAAATACTTCTCCCATTTCTAAAACCACCCAATATCCTGCCTCAAAAGTTGTTTCCCTGACTGCAAAATAAAATTCAATCAAAAATACCCAGCTCAGATCAGAGCCCTGTTCCTTCATTTCCTGTCATTACATGGGTCACGTCCTTCTCTCAGCGGTAGACGGACCTCACGGTGTTGGGACAATAGTCTGAGCTCATGTGTGCGTTGGAGGCATGCTTGACTAATAATTGGAGTAATAAGGAGTTGGGATGGATCTGGTAATTGCTAAGTGAGTGCTGATGATTGCCTTTGACATCCTGTTACTGAAAGAAAAGATCAGATCGGATATTATTTCCATTTCCAGACAATAGAAAGTCATTGCTTTGACTTCAGGGAATTATGTATTTCATTATTTAATTATCATCATATTTGAGAATAGCAATTTGTATTCATGGTAGCTGCACATTTAAGTGCAATCTCTGTGCACTCTGGGACCATTTGGCAGGATGCTAAACTACTTTTTCTAATTTTTGAAACACAGTCGATACTACTAATCTGAAATAGTCATAACTCGAAGAAAATGGCTTTAACAGACTGACCCAAATTATTGCTTTGTATTTAAGCAGATTTTCTGGATCATAGGGTGCCTTGCCAAAAAGCTAATGAGGCCTGTTGTGTAGAGAAGTACAAATTCTTCTGCTGTAGAGGCATTCATCCAGAGTGCTGTTGCACTCCCAACACCTACCTTTTCTCTTTATGTCTCCTATAAGAACATGTGTAGACATATTTAGCCTCTCTGCCCTGCAGGCTGTCACAGTCTCAGCGTTGGTTTAGCAGGGTGATGTTCTCCTAAAATAACCCTCGGTAGTTTGAACTACCAGGGATTTGGCAGGAATCTTTGAAAACGCACATTTTCTGCAAACTTATTGAGATGGTTATGACTGTGAAACAACCATGGATGTCATATATAATGTTATGGTAGCTGTTAATATACAGTTCAGTACATTACATCTAGCGTAGGAAGCCAGCAGGGGCCCACACACACACACACACACACACACACACACACACACACACACACACACACACTGCCCATCTGGGGGCAGGTGTTGCAGTTTATGGAGCGGAAGTGCAAAGTAGCTATGTTTACTCACTGCACCGAGGCTTAGCAAGCAAGGGAACAGACACATGTGGAAAAGAGAGTCAGAAATAGATATAGAGAGTGTATGTGTGTTTATGTGCGTTAGTGTGTGTGTGTGTGTGTGTGTGTGTGTGTGCGCCCCTTGTCCATCTCCCTATGGTGGATCTAACCTTCGGTCTCCCTCTGACTTCACTAAGTTAAGCTTCAGGGCTCACAGCTGCCTTGCAGAAACACACGGTCGTACAACACAACACACAGCAAAGAGGCTCTACATGCATGGTTGGGCAGACGGATAGCTGCAAGCTTGACT